>NC_135657.1:102253553-102566990 GCF_964188315.1 Podarcis muralis
GGGAATTGAAATTCTGCCAGACATTGTCTGATCGCTGGGGAGACCAGTAGTGGGGGGAAATGTCCCGGTTGTTCCGCTAAAGCTTTCTGGCTGAAAACCAGAATGCACGGCTAGTAATACCGTGGAAAGGGTGAGTTTGGATCTAGTACATTTACTCATTGGGTGACCACACTCCAAGGGTGTGTCCAAGTGGCCCTCCACATGTTGTTGAGCTATGACTCTCATCATCCTTGACTACTGACTACGCTTCTTGGGGCTGATGAAGTCCCACAACATCTTGGCTACAGGTTCCAATCCATGCCCTTGTTTCAGACACAACGCTTAAAACTAGAGTTTCCCAGCTGTTTTCGTACTACAAACCCCACCATCCCTAGCTAGCAGGACCAGCAGTCAGGGATGATGGGAACTGTAGTCCAAAAACCCTGAACTAGAGGAATTCACAATGAGCAAAATAATTATTTACTCAGCCAGGGAGGGTCTCCAGATTAGCAGCAGGGAGATTTTAACACCACATCCAGTTTGGCAGGCAGAGAGCTAGTGCTTGCATTAAGAATCACCACTTCTATCCTGGAAGGGGAAATGAGGAAGAGAGAGGGCAAAGCTTAGTAGTCTGGCCTTAGTTAACTCCAGTTTATATTCCTGCCCTGTTAGTGCGCTATGTCTGGGACAGCCTTTGAAGACTTCTCAGAGACTTAAAGGTCCAGACAATGCAGAATATAGCTGCTAGCGCTGGGATTGGGCATCATGATCTCATTACATCTGTGCATGGTTTCTGCTCACAAATTAAAGTCTTGGTTTTGGTCTTTCATGCTCATCATAGCTCAGGACCGCAGCGCAATGCCTCCATATGTACCTACAAATACAGTAAGATCTTCAGTGGAGGGTCTCCTATGGGTGGCCCTGAAAGGTCAGGGGATGCGGGTGGTGCTGTGGTCTAAACCACTGAGCCTCTTGGGCTTGCCGATCAGAAGGTTGGCAGTTTGAATCCCTGCGACAGGATGAGCTCCCGTTGCTCTGTCCCAGCTCCTGCCAACCTAACAGTTTGAAAGCACACCAGTGCAAGTAGACAAATACGTACTGCTGCGACGGGAAGGTAAAACGGTGTTTCCGTGCACTCTGGTTTCCATCACGATGTCCCATTGCACCAGAAGCGGTTTAGTCCTGCTGGCCACATGACCCGGAAAGCTGTCTGTGGACAAACACCGGCTCCCTCGGCCTGAAAACAAGATGAGCGCCACAACCTCATGGTCACTTTTGACTGGACTTAACTGTCCAGGGGTCCTTTACCTTTTTTACCTTATGGATGGCCCTGTCATCTGTAGTGAGGAGGTGGGACTACCAGAGAGCAGGGTCTTTGTGATGATGGTGGCATTCCACTTGTGGGAATGCTGTGCCCAGAGAACATACACCTGGAAGACAACTTATTGTCCTTTTGGTAACAGTTAAATACCTTTTAAGAAGTTTTTAGCTGACCTAACTGGAAGAGTCTGCGACCAGAAGGAGGAGGAGTATCAGGAAGAGTGGATTAAATTTAATGATTATTTAGTTAAATATGTTAAGTTAAATTAACTGAAAACAGCTTGCCGATACTTAATTGGCATAGGATTTTATTTATGTTAAGTGATGAATTAATATGTTTAATTTCATAATGCGAAGATTTAAGGATGTTAATGTTTAAGTTAAATTTTATAAGAATTGTGATTTGGGAAACTGTTAAAAGGATATGCAATGAAATTCAACCAAGGGGAAGCAGGGAAGTCACTTAACAAAGTTAATAAGTGTAATTTTCAATAAGGCTATGATTTATGTTTGTCTGTCTTATGTATTTGTTTGTTTATAATATTGTGAAAACTAATTAAAAAATTGGGGGGGGGGGGAGAGATGTTTTTAGATTAGAAGCCAAGAGGTGGTATGCAGATGTCCCTTCTTTCATTCTACAAATCATAGCTCCACTGGTGTGCACCCTGCATATGCATATCTCATTTTTAAGTGAAATATTTTTACTTTTAAACAAATCAGTGCTTCTTCTTTCTTCTTCTTCTTTTTTTACGGAATGACATTCCTTTAAAAACCAGTATCACTGAGTGCACTGATCTCAAGTGCTTGGCAGCTACCCGCCCAGGATTCCCATGCTTCAGTTAAACCCTGGAGAAAGACTGTGTGAGTTAACTCCTCCCATGGGAATTCAATGAAGTCAGGAAGTGCAAGCAGATGCGGAGGCTACACAGTATTGGAAAATGCTTAGCGGGAAGAGAAACCACTCGCACGAGCCTCTGGCCCTTTGCAATGCTAAAGAAAGCTCCATCTTGCTCCCAGCAAAGGAATAATGAAATTCTAAAGTGCCCTTCAAAAGACGCAGGAAAATAGAAGCCTCTTTCGTTGATGAGGCAGAAATTGTCAAACTACAGTTCGTGTTCTGCTTACACTTAACTTTATAAAGAGTTATTACAAGAAGAAGAGTAGTGCTCCAACATTAGAAAAGCCTCTGTTGGCTCTTATCTTCCTGGTGACTAGAAGATGTCGAGTAATATCAGGCTACGTGGGCATATCTGAAGTGGTTTGCTTGCCAGCTACTGGGAAAATGGATTTTGTGGCTGCATCAAACTTAACAGCGTTAAAGTTGCATGAGTTCCATACAGTGGTACCTCGGGTTAAGAACTAAATTCATTCCGGAGGTCCGTTTTTAACCTGAAACTGTTCTTAACCTGAAGCACCACTTTAGCTAATGGGGCCTCCTGCTACTGCCGCACCACTGGAGCACGATTTCTGTTCTCATCCTGAAGCAAAGTTCTTAACCCGAGGTACTATTTCTGGGTTAGCGAAGTCTGTAACCTGAAGCGTATGTAACCCGAGGTACCACTGTAAAGCCAAATGTCTAGATTGTTTAAGGCAGCCAAGTGCAAAGAACTACTGCTTTGGGGGGAAACTGCAGGTTTTGTTCAGTGAGTGTGATGTGCCTGTTTGAGCTCACCAGCATTTTAAAGCTTCTTGTTTTTTAAAAACACCTCATTTAAAAGAATCCTGCTTAAAAGGCACCAAAATGTACTAGCATCTTGATTCTCATTCTGGAGGTTACACCAAAACACACCTACAATTCCAGGTGGTAAGCAAACTGCTCTGTATTCACTATTTGAGCTCCATCCCTCTGCCCCTTGAGTTCCACATGCAGCTCTGAATCTGGTTAGAGACACTGCCATGTTCTGACCAAGATCCCAGCGTCATCCACCCAGGAATATACAGAGGATTGTCCCTGTACTGGAATGTGGATATTCCTTGAAGGAATTAGTAAGAGATGAGGACAAGTGTCTTACTATGTCCCTTGAAGACCCAAGTCTGCTCTCCGTAAAAATTTCAGGGACACACAAGGCTTCAGCATTTGGCCATTGGCATGATCTACTTGGCTTCTGAAAACATAGACCCTTCCTTTATTTGTTCTGGCCCAAGCACTGGCAACGAAGACCTTCTCCCAGATGTTCCAGTACGCCTGCCTGCTTCCACATCACGTAAAAATGTTTCTGCTTCTCTCTAGAAGGGAGGATGAGTACAAGAGATTGCACCAACTGAGGCAGAAGCCATCCACCCATGCTCATAAGAACATAAGGCAAGCCTGCTGGATCCGGCCAATGGCCATCCTGTCTTCACAGTGGCCAAACCAGATGCCTTGGGAAGCCTCCGCCCACCTGCAATGCCTCTGGCAATGGAGGTAAAGTATATCTCTTCCTCTTCCCAGCAGCGGGCAAACAGTGACTCTTCTTTAAGCTACTCAACAACTTCAAATCACTAGAGTCATAAAACTTGCCTGAGAGAATTTTGCTGGAAACAGAATATCGAGTTTGGTATAAGATGATTAATGTATCAGTTCAGTTATGTAACCTTTGTTAGCCAGAGCCACTGCGAATGTAACTTGAGAAAAAGACACAGTGTTTGGAAGAAATAGTGTGTTAAATGTACTTTGTCAAATCAGAGGCCTAATTGCTTTCCTAGATCAGCACAGTTGCATTTGAAGGGAAACTTTACTCATGGAAACCCTGAAGGCCAATAGTTTGAATTTTCAGAGTATGCACAGGGTTTTGGGGGGGTTTCTACATCAACATATCCGGAAATGCCTTTGCTTGCTCCTCACAATATAGACAGCAAGACTTATGGGAGAGCTGCAAAGAATAAACACGCACAGTTTTTAGCTTTCAACTGGTAATCCATTGCCCCTGTATTAGCATCATATCTTAAAATACTGCACATCTAAATTTACACAGAGGGAGGAGCAATGCCGCTTTTTGCACGGTACAAAAAGCATTTCACAATTCTTATTTCATGTCACTGAAGCAACCTTGCAAAGCAGGTTCAACTGAAGGGGTGTGAGCATTGCCCAAGGCTATCTGAAACCCTTCCAAAGGCCAAGAAAAGACCTGGACCTGGACCTTCTCCAAAGCTGAAGAAATCTATCCGCTGCAACACGCTCAACCATAATGTGCCCCAATCCCCCTATTGCTTCATGGAGCGATGAATATTACAACAAGTCTTCTTCATTTGAACTAGACTAACACAGACAACAAAATGATTTGGACTCCTCAGCAGGTTTTGAATAAACACCCAGAAACTTATTTGTTGAATACAGTGGTGCCCCGCAAGACGAATGCCTCGCAAGACGAAAAACTCGCTAGACGAAAGGGTTTTCCGTTTTTTGAGTCGTTCCGCAAGACGAATTTCCCTATGGGCTTGCTTCGCAAGACGAAACGTCTTGCAAGTATGTTTCCTTTTTCTTAAAGCCGCTAAGCCGTTAATAGCCGCTAAGCTGCTAATAGCCGCTAAGCCGCTAATAGTCGTGCTTCGCAAGACGAAAAAACCGCAAGACGAAGAGACTCGTGGAATGATTTAATTTCGTCTTGCGAGGCACCACTGTATATGATAGATAAGGCAATGATATGTACAATTTTACAATCTGCAGTGGATTATATGTGCAAAGAAACCAGAGAGGAGCTGAGGGAAGTCCGGGGGGGGGGGGATAAAAAGGGGGGAATGTAAATGGGTATATTGATTGATAATCTGGTTGTGTGTGTGTGTGTGTGTGTGTGTGTGTGTGTATTGTGTATGGGGTCACAAAGAGTCAGACACAACTAAACGACTAAACAACTATACACACACACACACACACACACACACAACTAACACACGTGTTGGCAGGAGGGCGGGGCGGGGGAAGCTCCTTTTCTCTATGGGCAATGTGTATTAAATGGCCAGGCCAGGATTAATAACGATTGTCCCAACTCAGGTCTAATCTTGCAAAGGAAGTATTGACCCTGAATGGCAAATACACACAGCTAGCTCATTGGGGCCCCAATGAGTCCTGCAGGAAAATCATCCAGATACACGGCACTGCTGCATACAAATTTTCCTTGTTGTTGTTGTGGAGTGGGAGTTAAAAGGTAAAGGTACCCCTGCCCGTACGGGCCAGTCTTGATAGACTCTAGGGTTGTGCGCCCATCTCACTCAAGAGGCCGGGGGCCAGCGCTGTCCGGAGACACTTCCGGGTCACGTGGCCAGCGTGACAAGCTGCATCTGGCGAGCCAGAGCCTCACACGGAAACGCCGTTTACCTTCCCACTAGTAAGCGGTCCCTATTTATCTACTTGCACCCGGGGGTGCTTTCGAACTGCTAGGTTGGCAGGCGCTGGGACCGAACAACAGGAGCGCACCCCGCCGTGGGGATTCGAACTGCCGACCTTTCGATCGGCAAGCCCTAGGTGCTGAGGCTTTTACCCACAGCGCCACCCGCGTCCCACGGAGTGGGAGTTACTTATCGCTATTTATTCAATTTATAGCCTGCATTGTTTGCGTACCTAAATAGTAGCTTGTGGGCTTGCTCAGCTAATTTCATGGCAGTTGAGGGAGCCCATACAGGGTTATAAGGGTAAAATCAAGCGGCTGATAAGGTCTGCAGCCCTTGTCACCAACAAAACACCACCTGTAGTTTTTCACAATGGACCCTGGGAAGATTATTGTAGGGGAGCATGCTGGTTTCATCAGACCACTCAAGGATTTCATTCAGTTGAAATTTCACTGAGATCATGAAGTGAGCGCAGCACAAATCTAACATATCAGCTTCAAGGGTTCATTATGGGCCGAGGCTAAAGGCAACGGAAAAACAGGTCCTATTTTAAATTAACAACACAAGCTGCCCATTAGAAACCTATTCTGGCATCACCTCCCAAATTATCTTGGTCTTCTGTGCTTTCTTGTCCAGATCCATGCATATCTAGCAGGATTTTGTATGCCAACATGACCCGAGTAATACCCAGAGATATGTGTATTCATTTAGGTTGTAGGCTAATGTCATCAGAGCTTATGCTGGCAGTGCTAAAGGCTTCCTTTGTATCACATCAGCAGCAATGCCCTTTTATAGAACCATCTGCCAACCCCTTTGCCTTCCAAATGACAAAATCCCCCTTGCCCTTCACAGAAAGAAGGAAAAAAAAAACCCTCTGTATGTTGTATAATTAACTCATATCAAGAGATGCATGTGATTGGCTGGGAGGTTTCCAAATTTCTGCCAAAATTAAAAACAGTTAATGTCTACTTCTCTTGAGTTTCTTCACCAACCTGCTGGTGTTGCCGGACTACAACTCCCATCACCCCTAAACACTGGACATTCCAGCTGAAGCTGAAGGGAATTGAACATTCAGAAGGTGCCAGGTTAGGGTACCCATTCTCTCTCCCCCAAATAAAAGCTTCCAGTTGCTTGTGTGATCACACAGAAAGGACCTTGTTTTAGCAGCTCTGTAAAATCAAACTTCCATGTACATTATCAATATTGCAAGATGGTTCTGTACCTAAAACAAAGGGTAGTTAACTTTTTTTGAAAGGGGGGGGGAGTAGGATCTGAGAACTTCAGGCAGCCTTGACCAACCTTCAGGGACCCACAAGCCACTTGGGTGTGACTACCCCACACTCTCTTGCCTTAACATAGCCCCCCACCATGCACATCAGCTGAGGTTATGACCCTTCCCCCAGTTGATGTGGGCTACTTGATGAGAGTACCATGGACTGCAAGAAGATCAAACCTATCCATTCTTAAGGAAATCAGCCCTGAGTGCTCACTGGAAGGACAGATCCTGAAGCTGAGGCTCCTCCTCATGAGGGCTACACTCATGAGAAGAGAAGACTCCCTGGAGAAGACCCTGATGCTGGGAAAGATTGAGGACACAAGGGGGAAGGGGTCGACAGAGGATGAGATGGTTGGACAGTGTTCTCGAAGCTACCAGCATGAGTCTGACCAAACTGCGGGAGGCAGTGGAAGACAGGAGTGCCTGGAGTGCTCTGGTCCAGGGGGTCACGAAAAGAACGACGATGTGATGACTAGGGACAGGGCAATTTGCATCCTCATTAGGGTGTTGGGTTCTGCCCCTCACTGCTGGGTCAATTTTCCCCCTGCCCCGCCACCAAAATTGGTGGGGCATCGGAGGTCAGAAAAAATTGCTCATGGGGCCAGACCAGGCTCCCAAACTAGGGTTAGCCACCTGCAACCTACAGGAACAATTTGCAAGTGACTTGCATTGATACAAGCGGGATGAATTCAGATGAAATCATTTGGGTTCAATTTGTTTAAAAGCAGCAACAATTTGGAAAACTATTTCCAGAGGTTTGCTCTAGTGAGATGGCATCTTCTTGATTTGCTTCTTCCCACTAGTATTGTAAATCAAGATAGATCAGCAGCATTGCCTGGGATTTATGTTTTCTCCACAGGGAGGGCAAAGTGTAGCAAAAGCCCACGCCAGTGAAGCTCACATTCACACACTACTTTCAGTTAAGCTCAAGTCGCCAGGAACATATGCACAACAGCAAAGCAGGTCATGTCAAAACTCGTAAATCTTTGTCAGAACAAGAATTTTGCCTGGTTGGCAACAGCCCCATATCAGACTTAGTCCTGATCTAATCAGTGTCTGCAGCTCCCATAGCACTTTAATTTACCATTTACAGCATGTAAACAAAAGTCAGCGGGCTTTAGGACCCGGAAGAGGCACTGACTTCACCCCAGCAGGACAAAGGCTTTTTATGCTTTTCAGCTGCTTGTTACAGAACTAGAGATCAGCCTCAAATTCTCTCTCTCTTTTTTTTAAAGCAGCTTTACCCTCCCCCCATAAAAGAAAACTCTCCTTTAGTGCAAGATACTCATAAGCTTAGCACAGCCACAAAACTGCAACCCTGCATGCATTTAGGCTGTTTAAATCCACAAAGTCAATGGGATTTAAAACAATTCACTCTGCACAGCATTTCAATCTGTCCAAGAGAATAAATGATTCTTCTAAGGGTGCCCCACTATTACAGTTGGGACATAATTATAAATATATTGTCTCAAGAATCATCATCAGCTTCACTTTTTAAGCCTTTTAATGCTTTTTTAAATCCAGGACCAGGATTCATTCCACCTCAAAAAAGTGCAAAGAGCATTTGTGAGTGTAGTCATAGAATTTTTTAATACTTTACATTAAAAAAAACCACCTGCATACACAGCTTATATAATTTTAATGTAAACTACACAGGTCTTCTCTTTTTAACCAGGTTGATTTAGTAGTGTGTGTTTAAGAGTCTTTAGTACCACTGTAAAAAAAAAAATTGTAAAGGGGAAGGGAAAACTAAATGTGTTCTCTGAAACAGAAGTACAGATTATTCTCACAGAGGCCTACAAGTTGCCCTGTGAAAATAAGTGTACTGCTATTTTAAATGAGCCCAAAAGAGTGCACTTAGTACTATATTAAAAAGAAAAACTTTTAAAAAGACAAGTAAATGTCACAAGACGTTGTTCCTACTTGTTTTTTCAAGGCAACCAAAAGGAAGTTACAGTGGTTTTACTTCTTTGTAAATTAGTAACACAGAAAACAAAGTTGGCACAATCGAGCCAAAATTAAACATTTTCAAGCCCCCTCTTGATCACCAACTGGTGAAAGTGATTTAGGTGCTTAAATCATGACATCACCAGGGGTGTTTTCGAAGTGTTTCGCTAGAAAGTGCTTAGTTGAGTTGTGCTCAGAATGAGGTTTGAGGTTCCAAGAGGGCGTTTTGCAATGCTACAGTGTTCAGATGGAAGATCAGCAAGTACATAAAGTGTTCAAAATTAAAATTAACAAAAAACAAAAACATCCTGGTTTGTGCAAAGTAGGCTCTTTTTTTGCAAAGGAAGATAATTTATTTAAATAAACCACAGGGAAGCATTTGCTGACTCAAAAAGTAAGGGGAGGGAATGGGAAGCAAAAGGGAGAGCAGGCACCAGGCTTATGAAAATTGTCCACCCATGTCCCTCTTCCCCTGCTCCACCCCCAAACTCATTCCACTGCCCTCTCCAGACCTCCAAACTCCTTTCTTAAAAAACCATCACAAGAACAAACACTGAGGGAACAGAGGCAGGCGAGAGAATAGGCCACAATTTCCCCGAACTGAAATATAACAAGTCTCCAGAGAGAGACTGCGGCCCAGTCCAGTGTTAAATAAGCCACACTCTTTCAGTATTCCGGTTTAAACGAGAGAATATTTTATATGTACACACAGCAGAGATCCCTCCCCTCGGAAAACCACCACCCTCCTCCCCTTTTCAAAGCCTCAAGGAAAATACGAATTCACAGCAGGAGATTTGGGGGTGGGAGAGGGGAGAGAGAACGAATCTGTCCAGCACAATGTCTCTTTGTAGAGTTACTATCCGTTCAGTCCTGGGTGGGGAGACACCTCAATAGTCTTACTATAGCCTCCATCACAATGGCTCGAGAAATGGATTCCCATATTTGGCTTGGCGATGGGTTTGCAGTCCTCCCCAGCAAGGAAAGAAAGAAAGGAAGGAGCCCGGTACATTCAAGTCTCACAGTAGCCCTTTTGGAAGGCGGGGAGAGTCGTTGCCTCTCAGTGTCAGCAAACAGGGCGATGCCTTGGCGAGGGGTCCGCCCTCTGCGAAGATGATCAAGGCCTCCCCGTGTCCCGTGGGGGGTTCACACATGCTCCCGCGCCCCCTTCTAGAAGCATGCATTCCGACGGCACCCACCCATCTCTCCCCCCCGGGTTTGTCCTGCGAGCGGCTCTCGGCTTTCCAGCGCGCCCCTCCAGAAAACTGCCCCTTCTTTGCGCCTTTTTGCGCGCGCCATTATAGCACCTTGCAGCAATTGATGCAGCCGTTCTGGGTGCCGTAGCGCTTCTGCAAGGCGGCTCGCGTGGCCGTCTCGAAAACCTCCCGCACGCCTTCCTTGGTCTTGGCCGAGCACTCGAGGTAATCGTAGGCTTGGATGCGGATGGCCATGGCGCGGCCGTCGTCGGTGCGCACCGGCTCCTGCTTCATGCGCGCCAGCTCGTTGCGCACGTGCTCGTCGTTGCGCAGGTCCTTCTTGTTGGCCACCAGGATGATGGGCACGTTGGGGCAGAAGTGCTTCACCTCGGGCACCCACTTCTCCGGGATGTTCTCCAGGGAGTCGGGGCTGTCAACCGAGAAGCACATGAGGATAACGTCCGTGTCCGGGTAGGAGAGCGGGCGCAGGCGGTCGTAGTCTTCCTGGCCGGCCGTGTCCCACAGCGCCAGCTCCACCTGCTTGCCGTCCACCTCGATGTCGGCCACGTAGTTCTCGAAGACGGTGGGCACGTACACCTCGGGGAACTCGTCCTTGCTGAAGACGATCAGCAGGCACGTCTTGCCGCACGCGCCGTCGCCCACCACCACCAGCTTCTTGCGGATCGCCGCCATGGCTAGCTGCGCCAAGCCCGCGCGGTTATACTGCTCCAGCAGGGAAACCGCGGCCACTCCTTCCCCGCGATCGGCAGCAGCCGTCTGCTCGCGCCTTCTGCAGGGCACCGTCGCGAACCGACGCCGGGAAAGAGGCCGACGGGGCCGGGAGAGTTTCGCCTGCGGGCTCCGGCCTTGCCGCGGGAACCGCCCACTTCGCCACGTCCAGGCGGGGCAGATCTATCGGCGGCTCTCCTCCACCGGCTGCTTCTTCCTACGCGCCGTCGAGCTGCTCTTTTCCGCTCCAAATCTGGACCGTCGCGGCCCCTTTCGTCACCGCCTGTTGCCCGACGGCTCCGGAGAAAGGGATCAATGGAGGCAGGCAAACCCTCGCAGGAAGGAATCCGACGCGGCTTTGCTTTGCCGAGCCTCCGGGCCGCGATCTGCTCTGCAACAACGACGCGCGCCTCGCCCTCTGCGCCTTCCAACAAGCGACTGCTCCCGTCGACTTTATTCCATGGCGCCGCGGCAACTCGGGCTGTGGTATTTAAAGGCGCCGGCTACTTTCTTAATATAGCTGGCCAATGGCGACGGAGAGGGTGAGGTCATCCTTTCCCGGGAAGCCCGCGATTGGCGGCGGGGACTGCAGGCGCTTGGGCGGGGCCAAGTGCCGAGTGACTGACAGCCAACAATAGGAAGAGGGCGGAGCCCTTTCTGCTCCGGAGTGAGGCGCTGAGATTTGCAAGGAGGGGTTTTTGCAGGATGGGGAGGGATCCGGCAGAGCCAGAAGCGGAGACGGCTTCCACCTTTGTGTTTTAACCTCCCCCGTCCCTTAGGAAGCGACCCCAGTTCCGACGAGCTCTCCGCGGGGCTGGAGAGTTTTCTTCCAACTTTTCTCCACGGTAAAGACATTTTTGCCCCTCTGATGCAGCAATGAAACTGCTAAATGAAACTGCTAGCATTTCAACTGCTAGCAATGAAACTTTAGCATTTGCAAAGCTAAAGTAGGGTACGGTGTGGTTTCAAATCGGATGGGGGAGGGAACTGCATGTTTAGATTCTGACATTGCAGGGGATGAGGGTCCCTTCCAATTCTATTATTCTTTGCTTGAGAGGTGCGCAGCAGCTGTCGCTCCATCATTCAGAAAAAGGGTCGTGAAATTTTGCTCAGTTCTCCATAAGCTGTTTTCCAAATATCTCTCGCTCTCGCTGTGTGTGTGTATTTGTACACAAGCTGCAACTGGTCACTTGTTGCCAGGCACAACACCGCCGAAGTCAAGGAGGTGGCCCTGAAACTGCCCAGTGGAAGGGAATGAAACTGCTGTGGCATAAGTGGTGCGTTGGCAACTGAGATTTATTGAGCCGTTTGACAGGTTGGTGAATCGCTCATAGGTTCTGCTCCCTGCCCAACACACAACTTCATCATAATTTTGTCCTGTCATTTTCTTTTGTTCTGCAAGTGTCAGAGCTGGTGGCAAGGGGGTGGGAGAGAAGCAACATTTCCAGGAAAGCGATTGTGTCCCAATAAGAACCTAAACCTACAAGAGCAACAAAAATACCCCCCCCCACACACAATAGGATTAAGTCCATCAATTTGCAGCCCATGTGGCTTCATTTAGAACACGGAATTGCAATGAAACATCCCCCCCCCCCCAATTCTTCTGCCTGCACGAGCAACAAAACCTAGGGCAGGGACACACACCCCTGTCACCAGATATAATCACTGCAAACCACAGAGCAGAAATAACCATGAATGACAAGACAAACTAGAAGACACCCAAATGCCCTGGTTAACACAACACCAACTACATGCCCTCTTAAACAACCCAACAGTAAAATCAGCAGCAACTAGGCCCCTGACAACCTTCGAAAACCTCCTCCTAACAACAAAGGGAAACGGTAAAGGGATGGTATCCGCAATATACAAAATACTACTCCAAAATCTCGCAAATCCCCTAGACGCAATCAAAAATCAATGGGAGAATGACATAGGCTATGAGATAAACCCCACTCAATGGACCAGAATGTGGTCTAAACCCCCCTTTAAATCCATATCAACGAAAAGAAAAGAACTCACACTGAAACTCACCTACAGGTGGTACCTAACACCAAGGAAACTAGCGCTAATACACCCAGGAATCTCACCAAAATGCTGGAGAGGGTGCACCTCCACAGGCACATACTTCCACATGTGGTGGGAGTGTCCCAAAATCCAACTATTCTGGACAACAGCCATACAAGAAATTTGTAAAATAACTAAGCAAGTAATAGACACCACCCCAGAATTGGCCCTACTAAACATCTTCCAAGACAACAATGCCCATTTACACCACAAAGAACTCATAACCCACCTGCTCTCAGCAGCCAGAAACACCATAACCAGACACTGGAGAGACCTGTCAGGAGTAAGCATGGACCAATGGTATCAAATAGTATGGGAAACAGCCCTACTAGAAAAATTAACTAATAAACTGAAACTGACACGGGGACAAACAGAAGAAGATGCCTTCACCCCGGTATGGCTCCCCTTTATCACACACACAGCCCAACAGGACAATGACAATAATCCACCAACAGCATACAAATCAATATGGCTAACCTGATCCAAAACACCCACCCACCTCACTCACACACGAAAACAAAGATCACCACAGCCAATCACAAGCAAACAATCACACCCTAGGCCAACCCCAACCTCTCTCACCACCAAAGGAACACAAGTGAACAACACAAGCACGCTGACACCAAACTCTACATACATTAAACATAATAGAAACACCACCACCCAACCCCACCCTTATCCATCTTCCCTCTCTCCACCCCCCTTTCTTTTTTCTCTCCTTTTTTTATTTTTATTTTCTTCTCCCCCTAATGCCTCAACAAATGAAACGGATTTGTAAAAATGTTACATGGGGAAAAATATATATGAGGCACTACACTTCTGTAAAACAAGAAAATCCTTAATAAAATATTTAAAAAAAAGAAAAAAAAAGAAAGAAAAAGAAATAACCATGAAAGATGTGACAAAATGAAACTCAGCTGTCTTGCTTATTCTTTCCAGAGAGGTCAGCTGAGGAAAGGAGTTTCCAAATTTTATTTTTATTTTTTACAGTGCCAGAAAAGAATATGTTTCTTGAAGAATGACTAAGCCTTAAAACAAACAAACAATCTGAAAACCCCACCCCCATTTTTTGACAGTTGGCAGGCATTACTTTTTATTTATTTATTTAGCAGGAAATTAATAGTTAGTTAGTTGGTTTTTTATACCGCCTTATACTCATAGATCTCAGGGCAGTTCTACTAAACGATTGGTGAAAGTGTGTAATTCTGTGTGTGTGTTGTCTCCATAAGCTTTCAAGCAGCTTACAGGCTTGCAAATCACACACACACAAAAAAACCTAACTGAAACATAAAGCCACAGTGTGTTAAAAGTTATTTATCTCATATAATACACTAAGCATAAAATTAATTTTAAAAATCAACAAATACTGTCCAAAGCTCCATTGAAACGGATCAGTTGTCCATCTCTTTCTAATGGAGCTCATTTACTAGCCTAAAGGGCATCACTGTAAAGTTTCTTGTCCTCAGATGTGTTCTGACATCACAAAGGGGATGGGATTTTCTCCCAGGTATATCTGCTGTACAGGAGGGGGGGCGGGGGAGACCTCTAGATGTTGCTGGATTGACTCCCAATACATTTCCGAGCACAATTCAAAATGTTGGTGCTGACCTTTAAAGCCCTAAATGGCCTCTGTCCTGTATACCTGAAGGAGCGTCTCCACCCCCATCATTCAGCCTGGACACTGAGGTCCAGCTCCGAGGGCCTTCTGGTGATTCCCTCACTGTGAGAAGTGAGGTTACAGGGAACCAGGCAGAGGGCCTTCTTGGTAGTGGCGCCCACCCTATGGTACGCCCTCCCGCCAAATGTCAAGGAAATAACCAACTATCTGACTTTTAGAAGACATCTAAAGGCAGGCCTGTTCAGGGAAGTTTTTGATGTTTGATGTTTTATCGTGTTTTTCATATTCTGTTGGGAGCTGCCCAGAGTGGCTGGGGAAACCCAGCCAGATGGGCAGGGTATAAATCATAACACTATTAACATCATCATTTTTATTTTTATTATCGCTACTCCCATCATCCCTGACAATTGGCTGTGCTGGCTGGAGTTGATGGGAGTTGGAGTCCAACAACGTCTGTAAGCACAGGTTTCTCCTGTTATACAACTGTCTTAATATAGACCCCCAGCTCCTGAGGCTCATGTAAATAAAAGCAGCATATCTTGAAACGTAGCAGTCTGAAAGCTCTTTCATCTCCTTGCTTCCAAGGCAGAGTGTTGGGAATATATAGGGAGAAAACCCCTTCTCTTCTTAAAGAAGGTAAAGGGACCCCTGACGATTAGGTCCAGTAGCGGACAACTCTGGGGTTGTGGCGTTCATCTTGCTCTATAGGCCGAGGGAGCCAGTGTACAGCTTCTGGGTCATGTGGCCAGCATGACTAAGCTGCTTCTGGTGAACCAGAGCAGCACATGGAAACACCATTTATCTTCCCGCTGGAGCGGTACCTATTTATCTACTTGCACTTCATGCTTTCGAACTGCTAGGTTGGCAGGAGCTGGGACCGAGCAACGGGAGCTCACCCCATGACGGGGATTCGAACCGCCAAACTTCTGATCGGCAAGTCCAAGGCTCTGTGGTTTAACCCACAGGGCCACGGGCCTGGCTGTTTCCTGCCTTTAGCTGCACTCTCACCAGCAACTGCAACTCAGGTGAAGCCTTCCCTTCCACTTTCTCTTTGCAGCAAAAAAATATAAAGGGTCCCTTTCTGAATTTATGCGTGTCAGTCTGCAGATAAAGACACAGGGGCATGGCAGGTGTGTGTGTGTGGGGGGGGGGAATCAGCAAACCTTCCTGTAAAGATTCTTCCATTGCTAAGAAATCAACCAGCTGATCTGCAGAACGTTTACTGTACAGATATATTATTATTAAGACCATCGCAGATCATGCCTCATTTTCAAGGATAATTTTGCCTGCTTATGGGAAACCACGAATCGTAGCTAGAGTTGGGACAGCATGATGAGACTCTTAATCTCACATTGGGCAGAAGATTCCTGCATTCCAGGGGGTTTCCTTGGAATTCCTTGCAAATCTGGAATTCCATTATTCTACGATTCTGTGATCCAACATGTTTTCATGTAGTCTTACTTAAACTAGAAGTACCGGTATACAAGAGGAGTTAAAACTGTTGATTTTTGTTGGAGTTTACTGCCATCTTGTGGTCTTATGATTTTATATACAGTATACGTTGGAAACCGCCCAGAGTGGCTGGGGCAACCCAGTCTGATAACCTGGGTACAAGTATGATGATGATAATGATAATGTCTGGTCTGATGTGAGAAATTACAGGAACATTGGAAGCTGCCTTTTAATTGAACCAGACCATTGGTCCATCTAACTCAGTTTTGTCTACACCAGCAGGCATGCGGGTGGCGCTTTGGTTTAAACCACCGAGCCTCTTGGGCTTGCCGATCAGAAGGTCGCTGGTTCGAATCCCCGTGATGGGGTGAGCTCCCATTGCTCTGTCCCAGCTCCTGCCAACCAAGCAGTTCAAAAGCATATCAGCTTGAGTAGATAAATAGGTACCACTGTGGTGGGAAGGGAAATGGCATTTCCGTGCGCTCTGGGTCTCGTCACCAGTGCTTTTTTTCTTTTTAAAAAAAAATATTTAGGGGTACTCTCATTTTCCTACTCATCTTGAAATACTGCCCCTCAATGATGTCAAACTTAGAGTCACAAAATGTTTAGGGGTATGTGTATCCCTGCTTCCCCCCTGAAAAAAAGCCCTGGAAGAACGGTAATAAAATGAATAAATACACAAGGGGTGATTTCTGGTTTTCCACCATTCAGTAATATAGGACCAAGGAGGCAGAGAGGCAGATTAGATAGCTAATGCTCAGTAGGTGCAGGAACAACGGAAGCTTGAATATAAAGGAATAAATTTCATTTTACATGTAAAAAGCTGAACATGGATTAAAAGCCATATAAGGAAACTTAGTGTCAGTTGAGAGTAGTGTCAGTTGAGGGCTGGTGGTTGCTAGGTTGCAGAGGTCCTTGTGACACGCCCTTCATTGTGACACCTCCCTCTGCTGGCTCCTTGGTCACTAGGGCTCTAGAGGCATAGTGATCTCCTTTGGTTTGATCATTCAGCAAGTGAGAGAGAAAGTGGATGGAGATGTAAGTAGACTTTCTCATCAGCATCTGCATTCTGTGCTGGTAATGCTCCCTGACAGTCTTAGGGAACATTTAAAATAGGGAGGTCCTAAAGAAAAGCAGGACATTCCAGGATCACATCAGAAACTGGGACAGCTTCTGTAAATCTGGGACTGTCCCTGGGAAATGGGGGCACTTGGGGGGTCTGAAATTTCCCCTATTCCAAACTCAGTGCTAGTGATGCTACAGAAAGTCGGGGATCTCAGATCTCTGCCTTCATGAGAATGAAGCTCTTCCCTCAAAATCCTATACTGGCCAGACAACAGGAATCTCTTACCCAGTGCTGCTTTCTATTTAAAAAAAGTGTTTAGGGATACTCTCATTTTCCTACTCATATTGAAATATTGCCACTCAATGAAGCCAAACTTAGATTCACAAAATGTTTAGGGGTATGCATACCCCTGCGTCTCCCCCAGGAAAAAAGCACTGCTCATCACAGTCCTCCATGCACCAGAAGCGGTTTAGTCATGCTGGCCACATGACCTGGAAAAGCTGTCTGTGGACAAATGCCGGTTCCCTTGGCCAGAGAGCAGAGATGAGCACCGCACCCCATAGTTGAATTCAACTGTATTTAACCATCCAGGGGTGCTTTACCTTTACCTTACCCTACATCTAGAACCACTAGGCTTCTCCTCCTGGTGTGTGAAAACTCACTAGGTTACTGTGTGCATGTTAAGGATAATGGTTTAATTTTCTGAAATGGGGATGTTTACTCAGGTTAAATTACTTTTATCATGGGTTTTTTTCTCTGGCAGTAGTTCTCCTGTGATTGGCTGACTTTGAGTTACATGACAGAGGCATTCCATTCTGTTGTGACTGTTATTCTAGTAGCTGTCATTTTTAACTGTCTTTCTGCTTCTCTCTGTGTGTGAGGGAGAATGGCTGCTGAGACAGACTTCTTGGGATACTGCTGAGGACAGTTTGTGTTAGTGTGATCTGTCTGAAGTGAAAGAGACAGAGGAAGATCCCTCAATATCAATAAATAAATAAAATAAAAGTTAATAGGGAGAAACCTGTGCGGGAGCTCTCTGCAAGGAACAAAGTGAATAAGCACGAGATTGCAGATATGTTCTTTTCAGTTACACGTTTATGAAAGTTCTTTTTGAATATAGAGTCTGGACATTGTACAGTGGTACCTCGGGTTGCATACGCTTCAGGTTACATACGCTTCAGGTTACAGACTCCGCTAACCCAGAAATATTACCTCAGGTTAAGAGCTTTGCTTCAGGATGAGAACAGAAATCATGCAGCAGCGGCAACAGGAGGCCCCATTAGCTAAAGTGGTGCTTCAGGTTAAGAACAGTTTCAGGTTAAGAACAGACCTCCAGAATGAATTAAGTTCTTAACCCGAGGTACCACTGTATAGTCTTTAGAAAGAAGATATCAATCACTTAGAAGAGTTATTTAGCTTCCTAGCTGTAAGCTACTCTGTTACTTTACATATCAACAAAATTATTTATATATTTATATATATTTATATATTTATATTTATATATATAAATATATATATATTTATATATATACAGAGTAGCTGTAAGCTACTCTGTTACTTTACATATCAACAAAATTATTTATATATTCATACACACACACACACACAGGAAAAACCGCCAGGCTCTGTGTAGTTGATACTCTATTATTTTAATTATTGTTTAGGTCACCTGATAGGACAATATCCTTTGTTAGTAGCTTACAAACATATAATGGACAAAACACAAATCCAATAAGAAACACAGTGTGAAACAGCATATGAAGCACAGCTTCAAAACAATGCAATACAATAAATGCAGAGAACTCTATAAAGTGCTTCCTGGCATCACCTCTTGATTTTATAAAAATAAAAGATCCACTTGGCAACCCCTCATTTGCACATTATTCAGAACATGGCGATAGAATTCTGGATTGCACTGCTTCAGCCTGCAGATTTGTAGGAGGGTGAGTCATATCTTTGAATGCTGCCTCATGTTAAGAGCGCAGAGAGAAAGGAAACATTCCTAAAGATGAACCTTCCTAAAGATGAACATTTTTTAGACAATGAGCATTTGTAGAGTGGCAAAGGTAAAAGTTATTCCTTTTTCAATTTAGCACCCCTTTCTGGTTTTTAAAATGTATTTTAATGTATTTTACTTTTCAAGTTTATACATTTCACTAATTTTATACATTCACTAATTTTACAATCATTTTGACATTTCAAAACGACTTCCTCCTCTTTCTCCGGTTCCTTAAATTTGTTTTTAATATCTTCTGCATATCCAAATTAACTTAGTTTGCTCATTTATTCATCTTCTTTAAATATATACTCTTACGAAACTGCAGATTATTACAATAACCCTGTCAATGTTTTTATCTGTTTATAATATATCTGTAAATATTCAATAAACCATTTCCATTCTTTTATATATAAAAAATTGTTATCTTGATTTCTTATTCTTCCGGTATGCATATTCCATAAGTATTTGTATCTACCCCTTTCTGGTTAATGTGTAGATCAACTCCTATTTACCAGCATAGCAAAAAGATTTGAGTCTGTTCCCATTTATTAAGCTAGGTGAATCATTATTTAATTCACACAATGTAATGCTAAATGCATGGCCTAAACTAGGAAAATACTAGGGTTGTTTTTTTAAAAAGTTTTTTTATTTATTAAAAAAAAAACACTCTAGGTATAATAGGAAAATAAATAATATTCCTCCAGGCAACTGAGTACTGTCATGCAGAAACAATGCTTTCATCAATTCAGTTTTGTTCTCTACTTTTCACTGTTCCAGCACATGACTTCTGACTTCAAAGACAAGGATTAGTAGGTCTGGTCAAAATGCTTCCCAGCAGTGTGTTTTAATATATCAGCCAAAGGGTTATAACACTTTCACAGCAGAGAATCTATGCAACCAGCCTCTTTTGCCCCCATAAAGGGAGCCAAGATTCTTGAGTTGTATTCTACCCAGAGAGTATAAAGACTCAGTTAAAGAACCACTAGAGCTTCTTCATTAATTCAAGGGGCTGAAAGGAATATATCAGTGACTTCAAATCATGTTACGGCCTCCTCACACTCAGTTACATTAGTTCCCTTCCCAAATTCATTTTGTTGTTTTTATTTGACTGTAACCATCCTGGCATCTCTAATCCTCTGTCCCAAAGTGTTCCTCCATGGCTTTGCAAAATCCCAAATACGGTTACACAATTAATCTTATGCCTTTGTTGTTGTTCTCCTCCCCCACCACCAGCTTACGTCTCCTTGGCTTGCTCCTCAGCCCTCATTTGCCGATTTCATTTCTGATGTTTTGAAGTTCCCAGGACATTTCCCAACACTCTGCAGCTTCACCCTCCTACACACCTGCCTACCTTCTCTGCGGTAGCTAATACGCCTCCTGACTGTTCTCCTGGGACCATATGTTTAGCAAAGAGCAGAAATGCTGCCACCGTAGCCTTAGCATAAGCCTAAGCTACCCACAGGCACTCGTGTCATGCCAGTTTGCAGAAGAAGACTCACACGAAGAAGCTTTTCAGAGTGACAGATGCATGTGTGTAGGTAGTGGCAGGGGTTAGGCCAAAATTTGTACAAAAGTGTGAAATGGGAGCTGTTACAAACACCCTCTATGGAGGTCAACCTCATCAATTCCTGTTTACAGATTCAAGAACAGCCGGCATATGCTTAGAAAGTTTCTTTTCTATTATTTACAAATGGTACATTTCTATGGTAAGATCTGCATCTTCCCCAGCAGAAAACTATCAAGCCATTAAATACGTAACTTCCCCTTGATTTCTATGTGCTTTCAACTGTACAGTGGTACCTCGGGTTACAGACGCTTCAGGTTACAGATGTTTCAGGTTACAGACTCCGGTAACTCAGAAATAGTACCTCGGGTTAAGAACTTTGCTTCAGGATGAGAACAGAAATTGTGTGGTGGCGGCGTGGCAACAGCAGCAGGCCCCATTAGCGAAAGTGGTACCTCAGGTTAAGAACAGTTTCAGGTTAAGAACAGACCTCCAGAACGAATTAAGTTCTTAACCTGAGGTAAAGGTAAAGGGACCCCTGACCATTAGGTCCAGTCGTGACCGACTCTGGGGTTGCAGCGCTCATCTCACTTTATTGGCCGAGGGAGCCGGCGTACAGCTTCCGGGTCATGTGGCCAGCATGATAAAGCCGCTTCTGGCGAACCAGAGCAGCACACGGAAACACTACCTTCCCGCTATAAAGCGGTACCTATTTATCTACTTGCACTTTGACGTTCTTTCGAACTGCTAGGTTGGCAGGAGCAGAGACTGAGCAACGGGAGCTCACCCCGTTGCGGGGATTCGAACCGCTGACCTTCTGATCAGCAAGTCCTAGGCTCTGTGGTTTAACCCACAGCGTCACCCACGTCCCTAACCACTGTATTAAATATCAGTGACTATAGTGGATGGGGAGAATGTGTGTGTATGCGTGTATGCATACGCACACCCAAAAAAAGACATATACACACCACAATTTACAAAGCTTGTTTCAGAAACATCCAGGTCACTTAAATAATTGCTCTCCAGTTTTGGAAACAGTGGTAGCTTGTGGTGGTTTGATCCCAAATGTTCAGACCGACAGTTCAGACCAGATATACAGACTTTGCCATGAGTCTCTCAAAGCAGGCAGGTGACTATTGAATCAGTCCACATTCTTTTCAGTTGGGGCAACCTCCAGAAACAGCTGAAAATGCATAGTAAATTTTCTTAAGAAGGTGGGGTGGTACTTGTAGTGTATCAGGGGGAAATAAAAGATGACCCCACTGGAAATGAATAGGATGACGTAAAGGAACTCCATTTGGGGCTGATCAATGATGGGTGCCAACACAAGGTATATAGATGCCATCAGGAAAACTACTGGTATGATGATTGGTACCTGTATAAAAAGATTTTTAATAAAAAAAATTATAGTCATATCTTTTAGAAGGACCCTTCAGGTAACACAAAAATTTTTTAATCACAGGTTGCAGTCCAACAAAATCTGGAGGGCCATTTTTTCCTTTAATCAAGAAAGCAGTGTGTTTAAGCCGTCTTCTTTTTAAAGTCTCACCTTGTAAGATCTTGGCAATTCTGGTTTCTTAATCTTTAAATACAGGAGACCAGCGACAGTTATCCCGTAAAAAAGCCAAGCTGTAAAACTGTGCAGAAATAATGTTAGTAGCATTTACTCTAGACGTGAGCCTTTCTGGCATTGTAGGGCTCCAATGCAGTTTAGCCCCAGTCCGTATGGCCAACAGTTAGAGTCAAGTGGGGCTGTAGTCCTGTAACACACACACACACACACACACACACACACACACACACACACCACAATTACACTTTTATTTCCTTCTCTCATGCACACAGCTTGAATGGGTGAGCGTGATCTACCCAGTCAATCATTGCTCTCTTCATCTTGCAAAGATTATCTCATCAGGCAGTCTGTTCCATGTAATGTAGGAATTGGGTCTTTGGAACATGCTCACATTATATCTCTGACAAGCCCTGCCTCTGTTATCTTTTTTGCTACCCTTTGAAGACCGTCCTTTTCCGACAAGGCTTTTCAGAGGAGATTTTTTGAAATTGTTTTCACTTTCACTTTTCTTCTTTTTACTGCTGTTGCTTTTATGGTTATATTGCATTGGCATGCTTAATGAAATTAATGAAAGGCTAAAAAGTTGCTATCCATTCTTTCATCGCTTTTAAATCAAGGGGGGGGGGAGAGGGAAGACTGTGGAAGCAGAAATAGAATTAATGTGATACCGAGAAACCCATGGAGTGGTGAGAATACTAAACATACATACCTGAAAAGGTTCACAATCTGACTGAAGCTTCCGGCTATAACCATAATTATTGACACAGCAGAAGTGAATATGAGAGCAGGAGAAGGTGTAAGGTATCTTATGTGAGCCATAGATAGAATGTCTGGCTGAAAATGAAGAGACAAAGTACAAGACAATCATCAACACGTTGGAAACGTCATTTTTTTCTCCTTCACTTCAGCGGAGCTTTCTCCAAAGATCAAACACAAAACTTTGATTAGGAAGAGAGCAGTAAACACGGCTGTTAAACTTTAAGAAATAAACAGAAATCGCCACCAGATGATTTCTGTTGCTATACATTTGTTTCATTTTGATTGTCACTGTTTTACCCAACAGCCTGTAAAAGTCAGGCCTAATATAAAAAATCCTGGTTCTCTGGAAACTTAACTTGAATGGGAGCTCATTGAATCATAGATTCATAGAGATGGAAGAGATCCTGAAGGCCATCTAGTCAGGTCAGAAGAGAAAGCACATCAAGGCACCAGGGATGTCACATGTGTGCGTAAGAGAACCACAATGTTATATGTTACCTTGCTTTTATATTTGTTGGAAATTGCCTAGAGTGGCTGGTGCAGTCAGTCAGATGGGGGGGGGGGTATTACTACTACTACTATACTTGACTATTGGCACAGGTTATCTACCACAGTGATAATTCTCTTACAAAAGAGAAAAGATGTGAGCAATCACATAGAAAGGGAAGGAAAATCAGAGTGTAGAATTCCTCACCTCATAAATGTCTCGTATTTTTAGCCTTTTAAATAGGTCCCTTCCCCGCAAAAAAGAATTGCAACTGCTGCCGTAGCTGGCTGATAGGCAGCCACATTAGTCCACAGAGTATTGTCATGACCCAGGAGTCCAGCGACTATCAAGACTAGGAGTCGGAGGCTGCAGAGGCTCCAGCTAAATAGTAAGACCAGGTGCAGGGCTTTGAGCCTGCCTGAGCCTGAGGCTGACAAACATGAGCCATCAGAAGAACCTCCTATTTTTGCAGGGCGGAGCCTGGACCCTTACAGGCACCTTTGCCTGAGCCTATGGACCATAATGCCTCCCCACAGAATCTCACCAGTCCAGCGAAACAGAAAGTACACCACACAGAAGGCTAGAGAATAGAGGAGGAGTGCCCATCTTGAGGCCAGATGGTTGCCCCTTTAAGAATATAAAGTTAGTCACAAGAGGGCAAAGCCTGGAGGCAGAAGTTTACAAGGGCTCACGTCTGTTCACTCTGAGCTCTCCATGGTGCTGCTACTCCTGACCTGCCTTCTCTGTAGGGTCTGGTATCAGACCAGAACATTACACAGAAGAGTCAAACATACATGTAACAGTAAGAGATGGGTTTCGCTTGACTTGCATTGCAATGGATGTAAGAGACTAAACCATTGTTTCACACACACACACACACACACACACACACAGAGAGAGAGAGAGAGAGAGAGGAATATCAGTGGGTTCACAGCTCTTACCATGTGGCCTTCTCTTGCCGCAATATAACACATGCGGCCTCCGCTGAAGAATGTTCCGTTCGCTGATCCAAACGAAGACATTGCAACGGACAATGACATCAGCCAGACCCAGCTACCAAGGACCTTGTTCCTAAAGAGGGGGATGGAGAAGGGATTATGACAGTATGACTAAGAAGGGAAAGCAGCAGCCTTGTTTTGTTAAATCACACACTCAACTAATGTGTCAGTAGGTATTACTGGAAAGGCAAGCCAGTAGGAGTGGAGGCAATTTGAATGTGAAGCCCCCTAGTTTGCACTTCCTGGAACAACCAGCAAATAAAAACACAGATAGCCTTCAAGATCTGCACATCCCTGCATTTCACAACGCAATTTTGCAAACAAATAATGCGTACAAAATGCATATATTAGGGTAAGATGTGAATGAAATGCACGTATTAGTGCAAAATTCATAAATAATGAGTCTCCTGTTTGGAGAGCTGTCTGGTCCAGCTCCAATTAAGAACCTTAAGGAGGAAGACAGAAGCCTTGGAGGTTGTCTGTCATTAGCAGCACCAAGACGGCAGCCTTCAAATAATAATAATAATATTTTTTTTGTATCCTGCCCTCCCCGGCCGGAGCCGGGCTCAGGGTGGCTAACATCATAAAACTAACACAGGCACATAGCTCACCTGATCGGTCTCCCTTGATGAAGTTAGATGCATTTTATTCTGCTGAAATTATGGTTATGAGTTTTCATCTACGCTTATAAATTAGCATAGACAAATTATGTGCAAATCTTGTATCCTCTTTTGTTTTCTCTTTGGGTGACAAGTTTCCTCTCTTTTTGATAATGTGTAAATGGTCACAAGAGGGACACGGGTGGCCCTGTGGGTTAAACCACAGAGCCTAGGACTTGGTGATCAGAAGGTCGGCGGTTCGAATCCCCGTGACGGGGTGAGCTCCCATTGCTCGGTCCCTGCTCCTGCCAACCTAGCAGTTCGAAAGCACGTCAAAGTGCAAGTAGATAAATAGGTACCGCTCCAGCGGGAAGGTAAACGGCATTTCTGTGCACTGCTCTGGTTCACCAGAAATGGCTCAGTCATGCTGGCCACATGACCCTGAAGCTGTATGCCAGCTCCCTCAGCCAATAAAGCGAGATGAGCGCTGCAACCCCAGAGTCGGCCACAACTGGACCTAATGGTCAGGGGTCCCTTTACCTTTAAGTGGTCACCCTAATCTGCTCTAGGAGATACCCAGTTCTGTTGAATGCACCATTTAGTTCTTCTACCCCCTTGTTGTCTTCTCCCTGGAATGACAAGGTTAATCAGGCAGAAGAGGGTGTAAGACTTTAAAGGGGTGGGGCAGAGAACTGTAACAGAGAAGAACGGTGACAAATAACTTGTTAATCTGGAGTAATAGGGAAGGCGGTGCATGGAAAAGTTGTCTTGACACAGTGAAATGAGCTTTGTCACTTGTCTCAGTATATATTCATCATGTGAATGGGTATTAACATAAACTCTATAAAAAGATGCATCATAAGCATTATGTGGGACATGTTTGATAATGCGCAGACTGAACATCAGCTGGTAAAGGCCTGAACGTTTCTGAGATGATCCATATATATAGGCAGGTTGATGCTTTGCAATTGACTATTTCACTTCTTTTGTCTTTGCAGAACAATAGCGTCTCGTGCACACTCAGACCCCCGGCTTGTGTAAAAACCCAACACCTTCACTGCCCACTTTGTGTAGCAGGGATCATCCCCAGGAAAACTCATAACACAAACAAAAAAAATCATCTTCAGGGTGACACAGGATGCTTTGTTGCTTTTTTCAGACAGCAGCATCTAAAGGGATGTGTGTGTGTGTGTATACACATGCATACTAACACAGGCATGTAATAACTGATGCAACTTGGTTGTGCAAACTTTTTTTATTTCGACTGACTGAGAGTTCAGGGAAACTTGAAAGCCTGAAATAGCCTTAACTATTGGTTGTATCCAACCAAGTCATCCTGTTAGCACAAGGACTTCTGTCTGTGGAACAGGACTTCCTCTCCCTCTCACCCCTAAGTATTGTGACACCCCCACAAAAATCTGTTCTCTCTCTCTCCCCCCCCCCCCCAATCCTCTGGAGAAGCTTTAGGAGAAGCAGGGAGAAATGGGGGAGAACAAGGTGAGGGAGTTCTATTTCACAGGTGGAATTCCTTGCAGTAAAGGGATGACTTGATTGGATACAACCCATAACCAAGACAGACATCGCTGTGTCTTATTTCAGTTTGGCTTTCACAATCTGTTCTCACCATTCTACTTTCCTCAGTTCCACATCCCAGTTTTTCTAAGCTGGAGGGCTGACACGGTGGATTATGGTATTCCTGTGACAAGTGGATTATAGTATTCCAATGACAAGATCCCCATAGGCAGTGTGGTTTTGGCTTTCGCTTCCTCCTTTTCTCCAAACCGCAGCCACCCACTGTAGCTTGTCTGGTGGGACAGAGCCTTAGGCTAGGTTCCTAGCAAGTGGGTCACTAATCCTGAGGGAGAAGCATAAAGTGGAGGAGAGGTTGATGCATTGCAAACACAATGGCAGAGAGAATCGGGGGGCTCCTGCTGGCGTGTTCGCACCATACCAACATCCCCACCACCTTGGCAAGCAACAGCATCTCATCTTCTGGGAAGCTAGTGTAGTAGTTCTGCACCTATTTCTGCATTTCTTCCAGGATTCTATACTAGAGAGTAGATACTTGACACATTCGGGAAAAATACTATTTCCTGATCAGTTGCAACAATGTGGGGTGATGTGCAGTGATAACAGAAAAGCCACTTTCATCCAGCCTGCAGCTGAACGTAGATTTGCAGGAACTGCAGAATGAATAACATTGGGTTGCTTTGGGTGAACATGTAGGTAAGTCTTCAGAGCTCTGGAGTGCCACTCACCCCCACGTAATGGCCACAGCACCTGAAGACAGAAGTTCGGCAGGAGTCATGGCTGCAAAATAGCTCACATTTACCAGCAAATAGAAGCAGGTAACTAGAGGGATAGCAATCATCATGGCCCTTGGAAGGTTCACCTGGAGAAAAAGTAAAGAAAAGCAAACAAGGCCTGATATGCACCTCTACATTTGATCTTTTTTACTGAAAACACACACACACACACACACACACACACACACACACAGTGTTGTTTTCCCCAAAGGCCCCCCAACAAAGAGCTGCATCCAACAAGTTTTAAGCTCACAGTAAACCCATTGAAATTAGTGAGCATCAGTAAGTTGTGTTCACTAATTTAAATGGGTCTACTCTGAGCATGGTAGGCATTTGATACAAGCCAGGAGATTGTGGGATCCAGGGAACTAAGACGCATATACAAACTAGTGATGATACTAGAAAGCTTCCAACAGTTCAGTCCTTTCTACACTGCTCATTTTCACTAGTTGGAAGTCATACTTTTATAATGTTATAGAGAGATAGGTAGACTGCATAATTAAGGCTGCAGTCCCATGTACACTTAGCTGGGAGTAAGTCTTAATGCATTCAGTTGGACTTACTTTTGAGCAGACATGCCTAGGCACACTTAGATTAATGTAAATCTCATTGACGACAGGAGGACTTACTTCTAGCAGTCAATTCTGGGAACTGTAGGTCTGTGAAGGGAATAGGGATCTCCTAGCAACTCTCAGCACCCTTATCAAGCCACAGTTCCCATGATTATCTGGGGAAAGCACAACTGTTTAAAGTAGTATCATACTGGTTTAAAGGTACAGTGCAGATGCACCCACTTGGCTTAAAATCTAACCCAGTTAAGAGCTCAGGATAATTCAAAAGCTTGCTACCATTTTTATTGTATTGTCCAGTTTTGGATTCGTAGGATTATTATCTGTTTTCCCGAACAAATCATAGTTCTTTCCTCACTCCTCCACTCTCTCCTTTAGTGCAAATGCATCTGCATTGTCACTTACTTAGCTGATGGTATAATCTGCACATCTTTAGGAAATGAATAGTGAAAGCTGACACTGTTTGACTAAAAACCTAGGCATTCTATAACTTTAGACTTTGCTTGCTATTTAAGCTATAAGTGGTAAAAAGTATCAATGTTCAGTTTGCACACGTATCAGAGCTGTAAGGTGCACTTTAGAAGTTTGAACTTCAAATCTCAGCTGAGACCTTGGATTGTTGACCCCTGCTATTGTACACCATTTGGAAAGTTGCAATTCATAGATTCACGATTTGTGAACTCAAAATTTTTGTTATATTTGTATGCCTTGTGACTGAGTGCTGCCATCTCATGTCATAAATGCAAAATTTCAGGAATCCCATAGTTTGCCAACCATTTTTCTCATTTAAGGAGGCTCCCATCGCATCTCTCTAAACAGCAAAAACAAGATAACAAGGGAGCAAAGTTATCAGCCCAGGGCTAAAAGTAAACAATTTGCAGTGTTTGAAAATGATGGCATGTAAAAAAAATAAGAGCTGTAGTCAGCTCTGTGTGAACAGAGTTCCACGCCTGCAGTCTTCTCCCTACATAACTCCAATATTTGCTCATCTCCCCCAACCCTCTGGAGCTAATTTTTGTGGGTACATGGAGCTGTAGGGGAAAAGGGGGGAGTGGAAAGTTGCCTGGCAAAAGTGGAAGTCTGCTGCGCAAGTCGAATAATACAACCCCAAAATAACCACTCATGAGAATGTGCCCAGCACAGAGATGTGCAAGTGATCCATTACAAATTAAAGCCATCAAGGTAACATAATTGAATCAAATGCTACCACACTTGTCTGAAAACAAGTACAGTAATCTATAACTCAGAGAATCCACCCAGGTAAGTGAGAATTCTGACTGAATTGAATGGATAAAAAAGTTTTAGCTAGAGTAACTTCACACTTTATTTCTATGGGCACGTTGGGTGTCAGTGAAATTTCTGCTTCTTGATCTGGCTTCATAAGGGCTAGTTACTTGCTGTTTTGTTTTGTTTTAAAAATGAAGCCAGGCCCACAAATAGGCTAACCAGCTATCGACTGGCATGTCCAGAATGCAAGCTAAACTCAGACATGTGGTCTATATGGCAACTCTAGGTGTGAAATCTGCCAATCTAAGTACAGTCATACCTCGGGTTACAGACGCTTCAGGTTGCATTTTTTTTGGGGGGGGGGGGTTATGGACTGGAATGGGTTACTTCTGGGTTTCAGTGGTTGCAGATGTGCAGAAGTGCTAAATTGCGCTTTGCGCATGTGCAGAAGCGCTGAATTGCAACCCATGCATGTGCAGATGTGTGCTGTGGGTTGCAAACGCTGCAGGTTGTGAACGTGCCTCCCGCACAGATCACGTTCGCAACCCGAGTGTCCACTGTACAAATACACACATACACACAATATAAAATATAAGCAATTCAGTGTTCTATGTCTGTCTGTCTGTCTGTCTGTCTGTCTATCTATCTATCTATCTATCTATCTATCTATCATCATTATCTGTCATCTATCTATATCTATCTATCATCATTATCTATCATCTGTCTATCTATATCTATCTAGCTATCTAGCTATCTAGCTATCTATCTAGCTAGCTATATCTATCATCAATTATCTATTCTCCACTCACCTCCGGCTTCTTAATCTCCTCAGTCACATAATTCAGGTTGTTCCATCCATCGAAAGACCAAAGCCCTTGATAGAACGCAATCCCGATAACCCCGGCTTCCAACCTTGTGTTTTGAAAGGCATTCTGGAAACGGTGCGTTTCCCCCTGAACGAGCAGCACCACGCCTCCCACCACGATGACCAGCAACGCCAACAGCTTGGCCACCGTGAAGACGTTCATAACAGAGGTGGCCAGCCTGACGCTGAGGCAGTTGATGAGAGTTAAAAGCAGGATGCAGGCCACAGCTGCGCATTTGACCGCTACCTGGGGTGAAGGGCACCCAGGATGAAAGGCGGCCACAGTGTATTCAGCAAAGCTCAGGGAGATGGCCGCCACGCCGGCGGGTCTCACGACAATGACAGAGGTAAAGGCAAAGAGGAAAGCGGGGAGGGAGCCAAAGGTCCGCAGGATGTAGATATATTCGCCTCCCGACTCTTTAATTAAAGTTCCCAGTTCAGCATAGGACAGGGCCCCAAAGGTGGACAATATGCCACAGGATGCCCAGATGATGAGGCTGCCGGCCAGGCTGCCTATGTTACGCAGCACCCACTCTGGCGACATGAAAATCCCCGAACCGATCATAGTGCCAGCAATTAATGACACTGCGCTGGCCAGCCCAATCTCTCGCTTCAGTTTCAACCTCTCCGTTGCTGTGCTCGGCTGAGCGCTGGCTGAGTCTGGTCGGCTTGGTCTTCCCTTTCCCATGATGGAACTAGTAGAACTTGCTTCTTGAGAAGCAGCACATGACAGCAGTGAAATAATAAAAAGAGAGCTTTCCCTTCTGAGTTAATGATTATACGCAGCCAGCAAAAAGAAAAAAGTGTCTTGCCATGTACGACTCTGGCAATTGAGTTCCTTGAAGTATTTCCTCGTATTGGCTTGTTTTAAGAATTGCTGAGAAATACAAGGAGACAAGAGGGTTGGTTTCATTTTGACACAGGCCCTGCTGATGTCTTCATCTTGAGACCTTCCGTGCAAGAAAAAAAAAAGCAAGAGGATTTCTCTCTCTCTCTTTTGGGTCTCAGAGGCTGGTGAGTTTTGTGCTTCCTGCTTCTGGTGAGATTGGCGACAGATAAGCTGCCACCTTCCCTGTACTTTATTCTTTGTGACTGATTAATAAAAGCCATTTGAAGATAGTTCACAGCCAGCTCTGTCGTTGGTTGTGTTCACTACTCACCATACATCAAAGCACATTGCTTCCTGCAAAGAATTCTGGGAAGGGGAGTTTATCCCTCGCTGTGCTAGAGTTCCCAGCACCCTTAACAAATGGCAGTTCTCAGGTTGCTTTGGGGCAGGGGTCAGCAACCTTTTTCAGCCATGGGCCGCTCCACCATCCCTCACACCATGTGGTGGGCTGGACTATATTGGGGGGGGGGATGAATGAATTCCTATGCCCCACAAATAACCCAGAGATGCATTTTAAATAAAAGGACACATTCTACTCCCGTAAAAACATGCTGATTCCTGGACCTTCCACAGCTGGATTGAGAAGGTGATTGGGCCGGATCCGCCCAACGGGCCTTAGGTTGCCTACCCCTGCTTTGGGGGGAACTTTGTGCTTTCAAAATGCTTTAAATGTGATGTGTGGATGTGACCGCAGATATAGATTATTGTTATTCTGTTAGTATTAATTGCCTTTATTTGTCACTTACTACAAAAATGTCTCAAAGCAACTTTCAATTAGAAAAGCATAGATTAAAAAATCTAAAATACTTCATAACATAAATAACATTAAGGGATCTATCTGTCGATCGCGGTCAACCGGTTGGACATCTCTGACCTATCCTATTTTCATGTTTCTGGAGAGTGGATGTACCATGGGAAGAATGTGAGTTTATCATTTTGCATGGGGATTATTTGAACGTCATGATGGCTCTGAATGAAGTCAGTGACTTGCATGTGATCTTTATCTGTTTATGATCTTTTGCACCTTTTAATGAGGGCATGGCCAAAACCTAAAAAGTTGGGCATCCCACATTTAAAAAAAGAGCTATTTCTGATTTTGTTGTTTTTTAAAAAGCATCAGTACATCCCATAGAGATTCTGTGGTTGCAGCTAAACTCCCTTTGTACCAACCACCTGTTGCCATCTACTGGTCTTCAACCAGTAAAGCAACCAGATTTTACAAAACGTGACTACTATGTGTGTGTCATATACAGTGGTGCCTCGGGTTAAGTACTTAATTCATTCCGGAGGTCCGTTCTTAACCTGAAACTGTTCTTAACCTGAAGCACCACTTTAGCTAATGGGGCCTCCTGCTGCCGCCGCACCGTCGGAGCACGATTTCTGTTCTCATCCTGAAGCAAAGTTCTTAACACCCACTATGTGTGTGTCATATATAGCTTCAAATTAAAGGCGCACAGGCATGTCCCTTTAATTAAAACAGAACTCATGGCCTTTCAGACATTACAGGACTCCCAACGCCCATCAGCCCTAGCCAGAGGTCAGGGATGATGGCCACCAACTTGGATGGCTTCTACAATAAGTAATGATGGCCACCAGCTTGGAAGGCGTCCGAAAAGGATTAGACAAATTCCTGGAGGATAAGGCTATCAATGACTCCTAGCCATGTTGCTTATGTGCTGTCTCCGCTATCAGTGTCAAGGGGCTGTCAGGAATGCAGTTTCATCCATAGGTCAGGAAACGGACTTGAGGCGTGAAGTGCAATCAGCTTTTACTCACAAAAGTCAAAACACAACAAAGTTCATCTAGGCTAATCTGCCCTAGATGTTGCTGGGAATAGCACCTGGCCCCTCCATCCCTCTCAAGCCCTCTCCTTCTGGACTCCTCACAAGCAGCCGTAGACTCCGATGAGAGGGAGGCAACCTCCTATGGGCCTGTTGCTCAGCAGTATTTTCTCGCCAAAAAAAGATTTTTCAAAAGAGCCACTGTGGTGTAGTGGTAAGAGCACTGGATTAAGACTTGGGAGGTAAAGGTAAAGGGGACCCCTGACCATTAGGTCCAGTCGTGGCCGACTCTAGGGTTGCGGCGCTCATCTCGCTTTATTGGCCGAGGGAGCTGGCGTACAGCTTCCAGGTCATGTGGCCAGCATGACTAAGCCACTTCTGGCGAACCAGAGCAGCACACGGAAACACCCTTTACCTTCCCGCTGGAGCGGTACCTATTTATCTTTGCACTTTGACGTGGTTTTGAACTGCTAGGTTGGCAGGAGCAGGGACCGAGCAATGGGAGCTCACCCCATCATGGGGATTCGAACCACCGACCTAGGCTCTGTGGCTGGGACACCAGGGTTCAAATCCCCAGTCAGCCCTGAAGTTTACTGGGCCAGTGGAGGAGACTAAACAAGGAAAAGAGAAAGCAAAGATGGAAAGTACCAACCAGAAGTTTACACTAGTGGAGTACAAGCAAGGAGACTTTGGGATCACATTGATTACAAATCTGCGAAAGATGCAAAAGACGAAGGAGGAGGCCCCTGGAGTATATGGAATACAGGTATTTAAAACAAAGAAGAAATTTGATTGGGGCCCCCACTCTGACTCTGAAGATGCATGGCCTGTGGAACTTTTGCAGCAGTTGTTCCTAAATATCCTTGTGGGAAGAGAACCTGGTTTGATGGGGATAGAACTCCTTCGAGATTCGACGACCAACATAAAGGACTACCAACAAGACCGGCGGAGAGGGACTGAAAGAAACTTGAAAGCCTCGGACGTGAGGAATCCAGGCTAGAATGGTTATTTTGGACACGTATTGGGGAAGGGACGAAAACCGGGGATGGGAGGGAGGGAAGAATAGAACTTTAAAAACATTTATGACTTTTGGGTTTAGTTAATATGACTTTTATCTAATACAAAATGGGAAATCGATGGAAGGGAATTTGAGTCCAACTTAGGAAAAATAACTTATTTTTTCATAAAAGATGTAATATTAAGATGGTAAAGAGGAGAAATAATAATTTGCTGACACAATTATGGGAATTGGGATGCATGAAGGGGGGTGGGGGGAAGTCAAGGAACAAGGTTAAGAAAGTAGGATTTTTTGAAACTATACATGTTCTTGTCTTTGTCTTTTTTGTGTTGGAAAATTAATAAAAATTATTTTTTTAAAAAAATGAAGTTTACTGGGCCAGTTACAGTCTTTCACATGGTTGTTGTAAGGATATATTTGGTGGAGAACCATGTGCACTTCTTTGAGCTCCTTGGAGGTAAGGTGGAATATAAAGGTAATAATAAATAAATAGTGTATAATACATGATTTTTATATTTGGAACAGCCTGCAAGGTAGGTTAGGCTGAAAAAGGGATTCCCCCTTCACCCAGTAAGTTTCATACCTGAGTGGGGCTATAGGTCTGCTTTTATTTATAACTTTTTATTGGCCCAATGTTGGCTTTTGTATTGGCTCCAATGCTTTCCCCTTACATGTAAGGCTTTCTAACTTTCTCTGTTCATTCCACCATGCCTATTGTGCACAAGTTTATCTGCTGTCAGACCCTTGAGCTCCTGCAGCTCTATGCCTTTCCTTCTATTCTCATTGTAATAAAAAATTTAAGGTCTTATATATATAATAAATGTTCATAAATGTACCAACCAAGCACGTACATAGATATGTGGACCACATGTCTGGAAGACATCCTGACACCATTTTGGCTCCCCAACTGACCAAATGTTTTCTCTGCAAGGAGGGAGGGGGTGAGGGAATCTTCCCATTGTCTCAGGAATTGGGTAATCACCATCTCAAAGGAATGGGCAGACTACCAGGAAAGGCAATCAGATAAGGCATTATCAGATAACCTGGCAGACAGGAAAAACAACAACATTCAAATTTCTGTTGTAGACCGCCTTTTCTGATGTAGGTATGATGTTTGTGGGGGGTGGTCTTGGGTTACACCCCTTCTGTGATGTATGTATGATGTATGAAGGGGTGGTCTTGAGCTCCAGGGCAGGGAATTTAAAATGTCTATAGAAGAGCAGGCACACCCTTGTTCTGGGTCCTCCTCCTTTCTCCTGCGTGTGAGGAGAGCATCCTGTCACAACAGCTTTAATAAAGATCAGGCGTACTAGCTGCTTTGCTTCTCAATATTCTCTGGTTGGCCTCTGTTATTTTCTTCTACCGATAGGGAACCCACTTAAGGACTCTATAGGGGCTCTTGCATACCCCATAAGGGAAGAAGGGCAGATTTTGTTTACAACATCATATGACATAAGGTTTGGTTTCACATTTTTAAATTTTGTCCTCTTGCGTTTCTTCTGTAGAGTCCTGGAATAGGAATGCACGTTTGTTCTCGCTGTGACCAAGATAAAGACAGCTGCTGAGAGATAACGGCAGCCACGTTAGGAACTCTTCCACCATTTAATCAACAACACCACATCTGACAATTTGTCCTGTGAAATGCTGACTCACTACTTCATAGATAATGATATGACTTATTTCCCTACATTTATAAAAATGCAAGGCTGTCACCACGCAGCTCCCCTTGGAAGTTCTGTAGCGCTGCATCACAACTCTCCCCAGTCGGGGCTGGAGAGAAGGGAGGAAAAGACAAGGCAGGTTGCACAATGATATGAAAGTGAGGAGGGTGGGATACTAAGAGGGGGAAAGACACGCTTTAAAATATCTGCAGGGAGGGAGGCAAATGACAGTTTTAAACAATGGCAGAGGTTTGAGTAAAGCACTATGGACTATGAGAGTGCTCAGCATCCTTTATCACATGATGCAGCTGAGAAATGGAACTTTGAGTAAAGTAAGAAAAGAAGACATTGAAAGAGGGGGAAATGTCTGCTTTAAACAAAGCAGATGTTTGAGTAAAGCAGGGGTTGGCAAGGTTTCTCTTGTCTGGGCCAGACTGGTCCTGCAGAGATTCCTCCGTGGCTGGATCGTGTGTGCCTGTCATTTTTGGGGTCTGTGCAGACGTGATTTCCGGCACTGCGGAAGCAAGTCCCTGCCAGTCTAGCGCAGTGCGCGAGCAGGCGGCTCGGTTCGGGGGCGGCTCGTGGGCCGGTCAAGCAACCTCCGCGGGCTGCTTCTGGCCCATGGGCCTTAGGTTGCTGACCCCTGGAGTAAAGCAATGCTGGAGGGACACCAAGGAACAGTTTGTCTAGCTCAGTATTCCATAGCTGTCAACTTTCCCTTTTTTGCGGGAAATTCCCTTACTCCAGCGCTGTTTCCCACTGCTTCCCGCTGCTATCCCGGATTGTTAGATATCCCGTAGACTGTCCCCGGGACAAGTGAGGCTGCTGATCCCTTATTTTCAAATGTGAAAGCTGACAGCTATGCAGTATTCATTGGTAGCAGCTCTCTTGAGTTTCAGACATAAAGTCTTTTGCCATCCCTACCTGGCAATTCCAGGGGTTGAATAAGTGCTCTTTTTTTCTACCAGAAATGACATTCTGGGAATGAATTACACCCTGTGATGTACAAAATAAAAGCAAGCTCAGTTGGTTACATGCTGATAATGCCAAGGTTGCAGGTTTGATCCCCGTATCGGACAGCTGCATATTCCTATATTGCAAGGGGTTGGGCTAGATGATCCTCAGGGTCCCTTCCAACTCTATGATACTATGAATTAGGGTACGTAGTTCCTGTGCCTAAGATCACACCTCAGAGGAAAACCTCTGTGGAGTTGCTGCAGCAACCATTGCAGCAATTTTTTGCCAAACTTACCAACAATCCCTCTTGCTTGCTTGAAGCAGCACTGAGGAGCTTCTCTAGAAAAGGCACCTGAGCTCTCTTTAAGAATTTATTACAGACCCAGAAGCTGTTGTGCTATCCATCTGATAAAGAGCTGGCTGTAATATGCAGTGGCGTAGCGTGGGGGGTGAGGGGGGCCGGGCGCACCGGGCGCAACATCTGGGGGTTAGGGTTAGGGGGCGCAAATCCACGGGTTAGGGGGTGCAAATTACTTGCCTTGCCCCAGGTGCTGACAACCCACGCTACGCCACTGGTAATATGCAATGTTTTTTTTAATGGGATCAGAACAGTGTTGGCTCATTCAATCTAGAGAGGATAGGCCAGCCAGACCAATATGATTTGTATCACAAACTTTGTCACTTGCTGAAGACAACCGGATGAGAAAGGATCCATTTGCTACGATGTTTGTAGTACACTCATATATTGTCAGCAGTTTACGATTTGCACCGACCATAAACCCTGACTTCATTAGTTAATGAAATGGAAGTGGCTGTACAGATCTTGCTATGTACTGAGTTGAAAATAAAGAGGATGAAATCCACTCTCGACTCAGAGTATATTTCAGATCTCATCATCAAGGAAACAGAGGTGGGTTGTGACTTTGACTGTGACCTATATATCATAGCTGTATGGAAACAGTGGTGTCTGTTGCCTCTGGAAAGTGTGTGTGTACTTCAGGCCACACACCCCTGCCCTGCTAAAGTCATTCTGTCTACATTAGCTCCATCCATGGAAACTTCTCCTAAGAGCCACAGAGTTAAATGTTCAGAGGAAGTCTATCTCTGAACACCAGTTGTGGGCTTGCTGCACAATGGGAACAAGGGACGGAGGAGACCAGCTGCGCCTCCTATTCGCTGCTGTAGAGGCAGCATTGGATCTGCCGTCTCTAGGGACGCTGCCGCCCGAGGCAGTGTCCTCACCTTGCCTGACGAATGGGCCAGTCCCCATGAGCAGTTTCGGTGCTGGTTTTGAGCATGACGGTTTCAAAGAACCGCAACTGAGAAAGTGCATTGCATTTGCTGGAGTCCCCGCCTCCCCGCCCCCCAAACCGTTCCCACGCATTTGAACGGTCGCCCTCGGGAGGTGGCGGACTCTCCTTTTAAGCAGAGGGTAGATGGCCACCTGTCATGGGTGCTTTAGCAGAGATTCCTGCATTTCAGGGGGTTGGACTAGATGACCCTAGGGGGAGTTCCTCCTAACTCTAGGATTTGCAACGGGTCCTGCGAAAGCGAATGCCCGCTAGACGTGTCCACAGAGAACCGGAAGTATCGAGCACCGGCTCGTTTTCACGACCTCTTTGGTTTTACAATGCCTTTGTGCTTGGGAGGCCGTTCCTCCTCCCCTCCCGTTTCGCGCCTTGTGCGCAGGCGCAAAGCGCGCGCCGCGCACGTTGGGCGGCGACGCACGCGGCTCCCGATACGCTCCCTTCCCTCCTTCCCTCCCTCCCTCCCGGCGTCGACGGACGGACGGACGGGCCGGCGGCGCGCATGCGCCGTAGCGCGTTGCCGTTGCCGCCGCCGTTGCTGCTGCTGTGTATGCCCGTCCCTCTCTTTCTCTCAGTCGCTCGCCATGTTGTTGTGAGTCTCCCTCACGGCGGCGAGGGTGGAGGAGGGGGAGGGACCACGACGGCGGCGGCGGGGGGAGGAGGAGGAGGGGGAGGCGGCGGGAAGGCGACGGGGTGGCTGGGTAATTATAGGTGAAGGTGTACCCGGAGGAAGGAGGAGGAGGAAGAGGAGGAGGAGGAGGGAGCCCGCCCCCCCCCCGTGTGTCCGTTACAGGCACACTAGCCCGTGAGTATTCGGCTGCTGAGGCGATGGGATGAGGGGAGGGGGAGGGGATGGAACGGCCCATGGAACGGCGGGGGGGGGCGCGATAGAGGGAGGAGCAGGAGGGCGAGTCCATTATTATCCTCGCCCGCCGCACGGTCGCTCACCCACGTCCTATTGTTTCAGACCCGGGGATTGGAGTATTTGGGGGGGGGGGGACGACGACACAGACAGACAGACAGACAAGGAGAAGAGGCCGCCGCTGCTGCTGCAGCTGCTCCGGGCCTGAGCGCACGTCTTCGGTGCCCTCTGTCTCCACCCCCCCCCTCACACCAACCTCTTTTTCCGGCCCTCCCTTTGTGTTGGCGAGCACTAGGCCCGTCGGGCAGGCCCCTCGCTGGTGGAGGCGGCGGGGAAGCCATAGGGAAAAGCGGGGTGGGGAGAGGAGGAGGAGGAGAAGAAAGGAGGGCGCCTGTGTGGGTGTGGTGCTTGCTTGCTTGCTTGGAAGCAAAGAGAGGAAGGAGTCAATATGGTGCTGAGGACGACGTCTGCACGGCGGGCGGGCTGCCGTGTCCTGATCCGGGCAGCTCCGTCTCCTGCTTGTTTTGTTTCGCCCTCTCGGTTTTAAAACGTCTCGTTTTGCTTCGTCTCTGCCAAGCGGGGAGCGCGGGACAGGCGAGAAAGATAATTTTGGAAGTGGGTGGGGCAGTGTGTTGTAAGGGGATTGTAAGAGGGATTTTTTTTTTCTGTTTTTGGTATTGGGGGGTCGGGGAGAAGGATTTCAGTTTCTCCTCTTTAACAGAGAAGGGTAGGGGAATGAATAGGGTTTGTGTAGATTTGCCCCCCCCAATCGTGTTTGAAGGCCTGCTATTGTGGGGCTGCAAAGAGGCAAGAGGTTTTTTTTGGAGGTGCCAGCCAGAGGACTGTTAAACCACAGCAAAGAACACGAAGCAAAAAGGTTAAATCTTTGCCTGCAGAAACTGGTCTGACACGCTCAGCCTAATTTGGTGAGCCTTCTGCTGTGGGACGAACATGGTAGCGAGGAGGCTCTGAACCGTGGGGTGTTTTACGGAAAGTGGGTATCGTGGATGGGTCCTTGTTGTGGTGTTGGTCCCTTCTAGCCAGGGGACTGCATTTGATGAATTGGTAACCTGAGAAAGGAGAGAGATGTAACAAAAGGGTGCACAGAAGGGAAATGGCAACTAAAGAAGTGGAGATGGTAAACAGGAACATTCTTCTGTTACACTGGCTCAAGGAGAAGGTGTGCAAAGGAAATATGTAGACTTATTGCACAGTATGTCTTAAAACATTCATTGACATCGTAATCCTGGTTCTGTGGGTTGTTTGTTTGATTCCTATTGTCAGTTCCCCCTGTAGAAGAAAGAGTCTGGATGCCCCTTGTATAGTGTACACATGAGTCCAGGTGAGGAAATAGGTTACAAATCGATGGGATTCTCTTGATTGGAAGAGACTTGAGAAGGTGTTTGGGTCTGCTGGAAGCATCCATGTGGCTTAAAGTGTCAGTCCTTGGGATTTGTTGAAAGGCCAGCCAAAGAGATGCCACAGGGAATCTGGAACATGGTGACTTGGAAATTAGTCTAGTTAGGAAGAATTTGTGAGGTGAACTTATTTTGGTGTCTGGGGAAGAAAAACTTAGCGCGTCTCTGTGGGAGGATCAGCAAGAAGTGTGGTGAAGGCCACAAGAGCAGTCAGCAAAACAGGAACTAGTGTGGGGGAGTTGTGAACAAGTTTGGTTATTGGAGGTATGGTAAGATGCTGAGTAGAAAAAAGGGAAAGAGTCGGATATGCAAGACACGTGGTGGTCATACAGGCAGATTTTCTCTTGTTCAGTAGAAGGTTTGAATAATGTGCTTTAGGAAAAAATGTAAATATAGTATCTGTGTGAGGAAGCAGTTTGCATGAAATGAGTAACTGACATTTGATTATACATTCTGGTAAATGTGGTTTCACATACAGCGTTTTCCCCCTTTTAGTCTTTAAGGAAACAGTTTTTTAGGTAGGGTATGTGAGTTTAAGTGTTGACTTCCTCTGCAGCAAATTATATTGGAGCATGCAACTTTTCAGACCTATCAGTGCATTATACATTTCTGTTGTATATTGAGGAGGGCTAATTGACAGCTTGTTCATTTTTATTAAGCATGATAAACAAGCATGTGTTCTAATGTATTTAACACTGTAATGAGTTTTGAGAATACTCCCCCCCCCCCAATTCCAGATCAGTGATATAGGAAGGTAAAATTCCAGAGTTTAAAAGAAATATTTTAAAATAAATAAATAGCTTGATTCTCTGGCAGGTGGTGAATCTTTTTGGCTCCATGGGACAGATCCTTATCAGAATCAACCCTGTGGGACAAATTTGACAGGTGGGTGGGGCCACCCACCTCTCAATCAAATGTTATGATGAGGTCATGTTCAAGGTGCTTTGAAGTACAGACTTCAAAACAACTTGCAAGGTGCTGCTGAATCAGAAAGGGGTTTATGACCTATATGCAAAAAAAAAAAAAAAAAAAATCATCTGGAGAGGAGACAGTGAGGAGGCTTTCTCAGAAGGCCTCTAACATGTCAGCTCCTGGAATGAAGGAACCTCTGTGCCTTCTGCCCACTACTTTGCCACCGGAAACAATGGAAGAGACTGAAAGGAGCTTACCTGGGTACTTTTCTAATTTCCTTCCCAAATACATATGCATACTTTTTGAGTCCTTCCTGCTGCTGGTGGTGCACACCGAGAGGTAAGAGTGAGAGAGTGCCAACTGACTGGCTGCCCCAAGGAATGCACAGTATGCAGAAGGCAAAAGCAACTATTCAGAAATGAGCAGCAAGAAAGGGAACAGTTGATACTAGACACTTGAGGAGCAGCCCTTCTGTCCAGGGGCAAAGCAAACAGCACCAAGAGCCCAAAATTTTACTGTTGCTGCAGCAACTTTGAAATGGGCAGGCCATGCCTACAATGGACTATTTTCTCCCCTCTCAGCGGGGGAGGAATTTCCTGCAAAAATGGAGAATGGAAGAACCTTTGTTTTAGCAGGGAACGTGTTTGCAGTAAAATCCTCTGCTAAAACGGATGTTTGTTTTCTTTGTTTTAGTAAACGCCTTCTTGATTTACAAATTATCTATAATGTAAATAAATAATGTAAATTGGTAGGTTTGGTTTGGGCAAAATGGCCTCACTGGCCAAGATTGGCCCATAGTCTAAAGGTTCTCTAGTTTGTTCCATAAACATTTGAACTGGATGGGTGGCACCTAATCTCTCTGTACATGTTTCCTAAACTTAACACCAATATATGTGGAGAAGCTTAAGTATAAGGATGCTCAAGCAAGAGGACTTTCCTTCCATCTTCCTTCGAAATCTCACGAGCCCCTCAGAAAGCCTCATTAGGAACCATCCACAATAGCATGGAATTGCCACATTGTACCAGTGTTCACTTGTATTGTTGCATACTGTTCTCAGTCTGGGAAATGGCTTTTTTTGGAATAGAGTGGGAAAGGCCTCTTGCGGAAACATCCTCATGCTTGCTGTTTTCTGGATTAAGCTTTATAGGAAACATGGCATATTCTCTAGTCCACATTGAAAAACTATTTTCAGGGTGTGATCCTATATGCCTCTCATGCTGGGGAGTGAGAGTGAGCAGTCATTGCTATGTTGGTGCAGCTACCGTTGCATCTTACATGGGGTCAGCCCCATACATGAGAGAGGAAAAAACTGCTCTGGAAAATGCACCATGGAATAACAAAGAAATTGAGCAATATTTTGTCTATGGCAATATTGCTAGTATCCACTAATCATGGGTTGTTGTAGTATTGACCCCCATACCACTCTTATGATTGAGGGAGTCAGTGCACTGATGGTGATACATCCCTCAGGACAGTCTTCTACCAATCCATACACACTGATGTTACCGTTCCTCCTCAGGCAGGTGTTTGGGTCTCATTATGTTGCATACTGCTCAAAATAATTGCATTTAACCACACACAAGGGGAATGAAGGACAGGCTGCTGAGTATAGTACCTGCATTGTCCCATTGGCAGGAAATCTGCAGAGAGGACTCGTGTTCCTCCTCGCTCCCAGGATTCAAGACACACTGTGGGAGAAAATAAATATTTGCCAAAGGGGGAACAGGAGGAACCAAGACAGAAACCATGGTCTGCCACAACCACACACTGATAGCAGACATCTGCAGCAATTCACTGCATTGGGCAGTGGTGGGAAATCTGGCTTTCCAGATGTTGTTGGACTGCAACTTCCATCGGACCCAGTCAGTGCAACCAGTGGTCAGGGATAATTTGGAGTTGCAGTCCAACATTATCTTGAAGGCCACAGGTTTTTCACTCCTGCCACATGGGGTTGGGAAACAGTAGATTGGAGCAGTAGCTCCAGGTGTGGATAGGGGAGAAAATGGCTCCCTCACTGTTTACATGCTTTGTCCAGCAACAGTCATGTTACAGACACAAGAGGAAGCTCCTTCAATTTGAGGCAATTCTTCAAAAATTACAGAACAGTGCCTGCCTGGTCAGCCAGCAGGCAGGAAACAGATATCATTGGGCTGCCAATGTCAAGACCCATTTATGAACACCAGGTTCCTGTAGGTTGCAAGAGGAGCCCTGGGAAAGCAGCTGAAATTTCACATGCAGGAGATATTGTGTTCAAATCCAGGTATCACTAGAAAAGGAAAGGGACTTTGACATTCAGGAACATCTGAACCAATATGCATGAGCCCTGAATAGTCCCGTACACCTTTTGACTGATGCTTTCCCCCTCTAAACTGGGTGCTTCTATACACCCTTGTATCAGCACTTGCCCCACAGTGCACCCTGAGTGGCATGTCCTCTTGCAGTCCTGGGAACCTGATTGATCAGAGAGTAGAGGGTCTCTGGCTCTGGCCACTGGTAGTAACAAGCTACGTGTCCCACCCTGAGTCCAGCTGAAGCTAGATTGCATCTGGGGATGGAAAAGGTGTCCCTAGCTACCAATCCTGAATAAGAAAGGAACAATGCACACGTGAAAGTCATAGCACTGGCACCTTTAAGACACTCCATTTAGGAATATATTCACTTTTGACATAACTTTTGCACATAACCTGTGAGGAGCCTGCTTGGAAAACATATCATAGAGGAACAGCTGGGAGCATCCTGCTTACGGTTGACCATAATGACATGGATCTCCTTTGTGGTACTGTGTGTTGGTAGGTCTTGTTCCATTGGGAGAGGACCTGTGGAGATAATAATAGGCAAACAGCCTGTAGCTGGAACACCCTGACCTGGGCACACAAGTAGGTGTTTTGAGGAAACAAGAAAGCTGAGGGGTGCCAATTCAGTGTTCTGCCAGTACTCTTTCCTGGCCTCCTAACTCTGTGGAGGTGAGAGATTTCAGTGACTCTGGCAATAAACCCCTTTGGATTGCAGTGGAACTCTTGTGTGCAATGACAGTTCAGTCAGCTTCATTTATCTGTGCTGTGATCTGATAAGGCAAAAGTGCTTGAGTGTTTGGCCGGCAGTAACAGTGGTTGGATTCTAGTGCCTGGGCTTTGCCAATGGAGAGGCTTGCCTGCATTTGGGAATGAGTGTTTTCCTTGAGTAGGTGACACTGCTCCCTTCTGGAAAAGAACTTGAGAGAATGCAAACAGAAACAAGTAGTTTTCAACACTTGAACGGAAAGTGCAATAGTTGCGATAGAAACTCAACAGGTAAGCTGATCCTAATAATGGATTTAGCACTAGCCCTTGTTTAGTGCTATGTGAACAAGCTGAGTCCCCTTCCACACGTGTGCATTTCCTCTTCCTTTCTTCAGACTCTTAACAATGTGGAGTTAGGTTAAAATAAGCCAACTTTACACTGTAGTTTGTGAAGCTGAATTGTTTAAACTACAACAATAGATAATGGTAACTACACTTCCTAGTTAGAATGACACTGTAGTTGACAGTTGAAATGAGCTAAAAATGGAAGCAAAAGCTTCCCAACGCCTCTTGGCTTTGCGTTAGGAGGATGGGGAAGTGGAAGGAGGGTAGGCTTGTTAATGTAGCATGAAAAGACATGGTTTAGCCCAAAATAACTACCAACATTTAAGTTCTAGGTTCTAGGTGACAAACAATAGAGGCTAGTGGCTGGGTTGAGCTTTGAGGAGCTGCTTGTTGTCATGCCCAGCTTGTGAGTTTCCCAGGAGCATGTGATGGCCACTGTTGGGGACAAAATGTTGGGCCAGTTGAACCCTTGCTCTGGGTAAGATAATTGCATCATGGACTAATAAAATAATTTGTTGATGCACTCTTAGAACTTCTTTCTGCCATATTTGATAAATTCTAATAACGTGAGTTGCCAAAATCCTGGAGATTGAGACAGTTTAAGAAAGCGGTGGTTGGAGAAGAGGATCTAGGAAACCACAAACCAGTCTGAATTTGATATCAGGAAAGATATTAGAGTAAATTATAAAGCCAATAACTAGTAAGTGCCTTGTTAATAATGTAGTGGTTTGTAGAAGGTGGCATAGGTTTAACAATAATAAATTCTGCCACACAACTTCATTTTTCTCTTTATTAGCTTAAAGGATGTTGGAAAACTGGATGTAATGTATATTTTTCTCGTTACATTTTAGTTAGGAAACTGGGTAAATGTGAGTTAGATAATGATATTGTTGGAAAACTAGTCTCTTGAGTACTCCATGCCAGAAAAAACTGGAGGGAAAATTTTGAGTGAGAGCTCGGTCCTGGTACTCATCTACATTTTAATGAAACCTAAACATTTTATGAAATCAAAACTCGCCAACATTTTATGAAACTTAAACAGCAGTGACTTAGATGAGCAGGTAGAAGGATCCTGATCATATTTGCAGCAGATGACCCTACTGGTAGGGATAGGTGACACCACAGAGGAAAGGAATAAAATTCAGAATTAATGTGAATCTGGACTGAGACTTTCCAGGAAAATCAACAGAAACCAATGCAAAATTTTGCTATTACACAAAAGAAGATCAAATAAGCAGGTGCAGAATATTGAGTACCAGACTTGAGGATAATGCATGTGAAATGGATTTCAGGATTGCATTTGATAACAAGCTAAACACAAGTCAACATGTGGGGCTGCAAAAAAGGCTGATGCTATTTTTAGGCTGTTTTAATAGAACTATAATTTCCAAGTCTTAAAGTGGCTGCACTTTATTCTGACCTCATTTGTAATCCTCCAGTCTTGGGCACTGCATTTGAAGATGGATGTAAGCAAATTGTAATGGGCTTAGAGGTGGTTAGGAAGATCAGAAAATGTCCTTTGAAGAAAAGTTGAAATAACAGGGTATGTTTATTTGGAAGAGAACATGATGATAGCACAAGAGGCAAAGACTTGTTTTCTGCTGTCCTATAGTACAGAACTAACTATAATGGACGTAAGTTACAGGAGGGTAGGTTTCAATTTAACATGAGTAGAAATTTCTTGATGGTAGGAACAACTCGGCAAGAGGTCTGGCGAAATAGGATGGAACTTTGAGTGGTGAAATAACTTGCATGCAATGGGGTTAGTCATAAATTGGTAGTTTCCACAACTTTTGTTAGTCCTAAAGGTTACTTGGTAGAAAAGACTGTGGGCCAGATCCATATACAGACGTACCTTGGAAGTCAAACGGAATCTGTTCCGGAAGTCCGTTCGACTTCCAAAACGTTTGACTTCCAAGGTGTGCCTTCCGATTGGGTGCAGGAGCATCCTGCAGCCAATCGGAAGCCACACCGGACTTTCCTAAAATCATTCAAAAAACAGAACAATCACTTCCATTTTTTGATTGTTCGGGAGCCGAAACATTTGAGTTTACAGGCATTCGGCTTCCGAGGTTCCACTGTATACCATAGGTCAGATTTGACCTGCAGGCTGCTAGTTGCCTACCCTCGGTCTAAATCACTAAGCATGGATTTCTAGCATTTTTCTATAGGTGCCTTTTTATTAATTCTGGTCTGTCGCGGTTCCCTTTTAGTAATTCCAGAAAAAGGAGATTTACATGTTCCTTATGCTCTTACTCTCACATTTGTTTGGTGTGAGATAAAATACAATAAAAAAGCTAATTTTATTACTCCTTTTAAAAATTTCAGTCATTTCTGAAAATTGTAGACCCTTTGAAATAAAGATTTGTATAAAGGTGAGTGCTTTACTGAACAGTGGGCGGTATCCAAGGCTTCCATTGCACTAGTGCAAAGGATGTGTATGAGCACATATACATCTCCCCTGCAGACCCCCCCCCCCACTCACTCAGAATTGGCTCAGGGGGATTTGGGGACTCTTCAAAGTAGTTTTTTTGTAGTGTGGTGGGGGGAGTGGAAATAGAAGTGCCGCTGCATCAATGAAACTCTGCTGCTTTGAATACAGCCCACTTCTTGACTTTTATCTTTGAACAGACTATAGTTACAAAATTAAAAAGAAAATAATTTGAAACAAAGCAACGGCATCTGTTGCAGAAGCCTGTTTTGCTGTTGCACTAAGTAGGCAGCAGACCAATTCATCATTGTTACGGCTTTATGAACTATGTAACCTACAGTGGTTCTTCAGGTTACATACGCTTCAGCTTACAGACTCTGCTAACCCAGAAATAGTACCTCGGGTTAAGAACTTCGCTTCAGGATAAGAACAGAAATCGCACGGCGGTGGCGCAGCAGCAGCGGGAGGCCCCCATTAGCTAAAATGGTGCTTCAGGTTAAGAACAGTTTCAAGTTAAAAACGGACCTCCAGAACGAATTAAGTTCTTAACCTGAGGTACCACTGTAGTTGACTGGCATGCCAATCCTTTAGTGCTCTTAGGCTCCTATGCAGAGAGGAGAGTGAGGTTTAATTTTCATTTATTGATACATGGTGTATGAGTAACTACTTTGAGTTCCTGATTTGAAAGGTATGGCTTGTTGGAAGAATAGTTAAAAGCACTGCTTTTCTTCTAGAAAAAAGGTACCGGTACTCATCATGAAGTTGTTACAGTAAGTGCCCTACTTTTAACTAGTGCTTTTCTTCTAGGAAAAAAGGTTGGTGCTGCATACCCTTAAGTACCCCCCACCCAAAAAGCATTGGTTAAAAGATTGACAGGCAGCTGGATTAGAACATTTTTAGTATATTACCTTACGTATTCTAGGGCAGGCATAGGCAAAGTTGGCCCTCCATGTGTTTTTGAGACTACAATTCCCATCATTCCTGACCACTGGTCCTGTTAGCTAGGGATGATGGGAGTTGTAGTCCCAAAACATATGGAGGGTCAAGTTTGCCTATACCTGTTTCTAGGGTAACGTCAGACTTTTGTGTTGGGCTTCCAAAGAGAAGCCAGTGTTTCAGGGCAAACTCCCTGTTCCTTATAGTTTGGATTTTTAGTTTTGAAATCCTAATTATAAGAACTGCATATTTTACGCTCCTTCTGTGGAAAGCCTTTTACGTTATCAATCCTTTTTCTTTTTAGGTTTCTACATGGTATGAAATTACATGTGTCCTCCTAGGTATGAATGAAGTGTCCTGGCAGGAGACCAGAGGAATGATGCATGTGAACATTGGTCAGGAAACGAGAGGGGTTGAACAAGGGGTTACCTCAGCTGGAACAGTAGGTGGAACAACTTCAGGGCCCAATTCAGGTGGAACCAATCCTCACTCCATCCCTACATCTGCAGTGTCAGGTGCTTCCAGTGTCCAGGTACCCTTCAGTGGATGGTCTCAGGATGATGCCACAGTTGGATATGTCTTCCAGAGGCAGGCTGGTGAGCAACTGAGTGGCTACTTCAGTAAGCACCGTCGGCCCACAGGAGATAGCATTCATGTAGCTCATTCGGTAGGTAGCTTATTTGTGTTTTGCTTATAGCCCCCCCCTTTAACTCATATCTTTCAGAAAGATATGTATAGGTTAATTTATCATAAGCACAGCATTTAATCATGGCTGCTGGAAGTTAAACTTCTCAGTGTAACTGGCTTAAGGCGTGATACACATTAATATGAAAGTACCTAGTATTTCCCCCCTCAGGGATACTTTTAATAGTTTTTGAAGTATTAGATTTCATGGCAGGTGGATAGGTGGCACCAAGTGGTTCATCTTGACAAATCAAAGAAAAGTGACAGGATGAAATTAAAAATGAATTTTGCATGTAATATTGCCTGTTACACTTATATCCTACATTCATTACAGAATAAATTGATCATGATTAATTTTCATTGCATGTTACTTAGCCATGGCTAACTGTTGCTGATTTACTAATCTCAGTAATAACACCTACATTAAAAGCTTATTGTACACAATCTTGCATCCTGTTGAATGTTATTTTTCTAATGCTTTGGAGACTCGTGATGCCACATCTGGGGTTGCATCTGCCTACCCTGATGTCTGTAAGTTGGACTGACGTTTTTATTTAGAGATCTATGTGTACAGCAGGGGTAGGGAACCCTCCACATATTGTTGGGCCTACTTCCGTCATCCCTGACCATTGGCTATACTGACTGAGGCTGTTGGAAATGTAGTCTGGAGAGTCCCAGGCCCACCACCCCTGTGGTACAGCATAATACGTAGACTACAGCCACATAATCTATACACTGAACTCTGGATTTACCTTTAGTCATGTTCATTAAATTCAGTGGCTGTACCTGCATAAAACTTAGTTGAATGCCACCCTTTCTAGTACTTTGTTTCAGCATGCCACGTTTATTGTAGTTGGCATTTTAGAGAGATTCCTTTAGTCTCTGGAACAATTCAAGCACAGCTTGCTGCTGCTGCTTTAAGTTTACCTACTCAAGATGTGAATAATTTTTTCTTTAAATTCAGGATTATACTCCTAAAAGAGTTTCTTTGCTAATACCTGATAGGTCTGTAATGGCTGGATAACTCAGGGGTACTCATCTTCAACTTTCTTGCTGTAGAGGAAATTGGTTTTTCCATTGTAATTGTGTGGTTCCTGCAGAAACATCTATGACCACATGAACAACTATACTTCCAAATAGGACATCTTATATAAATTATTTCCTATGAAGAGCTTTATAGAGATCAGAATGGATTGTTCTCTAGGATCACATTCCCTTCTAGACAAACTTCCGAGGGCCATTTTTCAGTGGTGGGCATGTCTTGAGGCAAAAGTATGTAGAGCAATAAATGTACATTTTGACCTTGCACAGGAGGCAAGGTGCTTCACACACTGCTCTGTCCTCCATCCAGAGAAGCAAAAGGCAGTATTGGAGTTCAAGGACACATTCCAGCTAGGCAGAAATGTTTGGTGTGAAGTGGAAACTGGTGAGGTTTCCTGGGGAGATATCCAAGGGTCAAGTAGAGGGGCCACATTCCAGCCTTGGCTCTAAGGTTCCTCACCAGCTCTCTGGTTACTTAAGTAAACTTAGCAGATAGAATGAATTACTGTTCTGTAGCCCTGCAGATCACACTTCCTATTTGATCTCATTACTGTAATATGCTTTTGGCTTTTCCTTTGGTATGCAAATTGTATCTTGCAGAGTGCTGGAAATATTTAGAATAAAGAGAGTGCAAAAGGCACCATGCTTTCTGGAACATGACATGGTAACCAAGGACACAAAGTTGATTCTGAATTTAGTGTTTCAAGAGAAGACAAAGAGGGAAATAATTGACTTGTCAAATAATTTTTTTCTGCATGCTGATGCATACCTTTGGAATGCAGACTTTCTAAGAATCCTTGGTTTTAAAAGGTTCTGTCTTGCTCTGATTTTTCCTAACAAAGTTAAGAAAAGTTCATTATTTTTAATATTCATTTATTGTTTTTACTATATAAAGATGATTGTAGTCTGGGGTAAAACTTACTTTCTTGCATGGATCTGTTTAGTGCTCTTAATTTTTTTTATTGAGCTAGGTCCTAGCATTGTACAGTGGTACCTTGGTTTACAACCATAATCCATTTTGGAGGTCCAGTTGTAAACCAAAACAGGTTGTAACCTAAGGCGTGCTTTTGCCAATGGGGCTTCCCCTCCCTAATTGGTTGTAATAATAATAAAAGAGTTGTAATCCAAAAAAAGGGACACACACTTTCGGGTTTGATGTGGCTGTAATCCAAAGCCGTTGCAAACCAAGGTACCACTGTAGTTAGTTTTCAGCGTTATGTATCGTTCATGTCTGTCTTTCATGCAGTAGACGTGGAGTGATAATTCAACATTAGTTTTGTGGTTTAAGTGGGTCTTCTGTGAGGGTAAATAATGTTGGCTGTCACCCATAAAGCAAATTAAGAACCTCTATCTAACCCCTATGTTAAAACATGCTTTTATGTAAAACCAGGATCAAAAATCTGATTTTGAAAGTTGTGTTAATGACACATCATCAAGTAAAAATTAGAATGTATGGACAGTGTTGACCACGCTTCACAAGTTAAAAAAAAATTAATCATCAAAAATTCTGCCCAGTAATATAGCCAGTGCTTCTGCAAAGTCTTCAAATGAAGTGTCCATGCATGGCTCTAAAGAGTAATCCTGAATCTCAAAATTTGCTCCCAAGTGTCTAAACCTATGCAAACTCTAGGGAAACCATGTGGGTTGCACAGCTAGAAAGTTTGGATTATGTTCCTCATTAGTGTAAAGTTACTTAGTTACAAACTAGGGTGCTGTAATTGTTTCTTCCAGTAGATTATGATGATGATGATTAGATATCCACGCTTGACCATGAGGTGGGTTACAGCAGTTGCACTGCAATATTTTTGTATGTAACCCTGTTTCTGTATACTAATAGCGAACTCATTCATCAAGTTCTGTTGCCTATGTAGCCAAGACAGCACCAGTAGTGACTAAGAGAGGTATTGGCATGCTCGGGCGAACTCTGAACTTTGCAGAAGTACAAAAAGCCTTAACGCAGCGGGATGGAGCATGCGTGGCTGGCACAGAATGCTAAATCTTTCTGCCTGAGAAGGGAAAAACAATGGAGGAGGGAGAGTGGAATGGAGTATCTCGGGGAAGGCATGGCTGGCTGCCTGGAACGTTGAACAAGAGCATACTGCTGTGCAGCTTCTGTTAGGTCAACATGTAAATTACATTTTCCAATTGTAAATATTGAAAAGGGTGCTTTCAATGCCTTGCAAACAGGGTGTTATGGCATTCATCAACAAACCACAACCAGCAACCTGCACTTGTTTAGAAATGGGTAGATCAAACAGCTAGTGGATCTTAGCAGTTCAGATTTGCTCTTTATGAAGAGAAAAGGCAGCACTCTGTGTTGATTATCTTTTTAAGACTTCTCCTAATGTTACTCGTGTCATGTCATCCTTCTAGCATCTTTGTTGCAGGAGCTAACTTTATGATCTGTTCTCTCGCACCTCATATAGGGTTGTCCTTTGAACACATGCTTTCCTTTCTTTAGCTCAGTTCTGAGTCCTTCATCATTGTAGCAAATCCTTTACATGTCTTGGTGTTTGCCGGTCGAGCAATATAAATCAGTATCCTTCTTCACCATATTTTGGGGCTCAACCAGAGAAATCAACTAGCGATCCAGTTCCTTATCTCAAGAGGTGGAGTTGCTGCTGTGGAAATGGACAATAGAGCCCATGTCTCCTTCAGATTTTGATTCAAGTTCTCTGTGCCCATTGTTCTCCAGGCTAGTAGTGGGGGCACTGTCTCATTTTGCACCTTGAATATTTCAGCATTTTCACCTGGAGCTCAAAGTTCAAAATGATGACATTAACTCTATGTTGTGTTAGAATAGCAACAGCAACAATAACCAGTATTTTTTGCATGACTGGGCAGCAGGTTTGCTATAATGATATAATAGAAGATGACTACTTTACTAAAATGCTTTTTAATGAGAATCAGTGTATTCAGGTTTTAATTTTCATTATGCAGCCAATTGTAGGCATTCAGGTTTTAGACTTATTTTTGTTGTTGATTACTGTTAACTCTGACTTTAATTTGGTGTTTTGAAAATACACTAATCAACAATTTGATTATAAAACATTGATTTGATTTGTGTAACATTTAAATCCAGTAGTAAATTTACTTAATCAGCAGAGCTTTGAGTCTTGGGTCCTTGCTTTTAAAATATATATATATATATCTGCTCACTGATGTTCCTTAACATTTGAATGTCACAGAGGTAGCCAGTAAGTTGAATCCAATTGTGCTGTTTGGTTAGTGGAAGAGCTTTTGATCCAGTGGACGGCTGTACTAATGGAATAGGAAGGAGGCAATTTACAGCAGCTTTCCCTACTTTCCCTCTGAAAATCTGCTCCAGGGTGTTGGGAGAACTGTTTAGAACAGCCTGGAAGGTTGTGCTGGGGGTTGGGGAAGGCTGTAAGCAGCGGTTCTCAACCTGTGGGTCCCCAGATGTTGTTGGACTACAACTCCCATAATCCCTGAGCTCTGGCCTTGCTAGCTAGGGGTGATGGGAGTTGTAGTTCAACTACATCTGGGGACCCACAGATTGAGAAAGGCTGCTGGAAATAGGACAGGTAAATTTGCTGCCCCTCCTCTTGCTCTCTAGTGGTGCAGTAGTAAAACTGCTAGCATATTTGCAAAGCTAGGTATGGTTTCAAAGACTCTTCTGAAAATTGAATGGCTGTTTTTGGTTGTAGAAGGATACAAATGGATGCAAACAAGGGATTTAAAATGTACTATGTTGATTTATATTAGTTAATATATTTAAGGCATGCTTGGGTTGTGGGAGAGATGATAAATCATGTTTTCGGTGCTTTTTGTTTTTATCAAGGCATTTCTTATTGTTGTAAGGTTCATCTTTCTTATTTGTTCTTGTAAGCTTTTCCTTTTTAAGAGTGCTTAGTAACTACCTGAAATAAATTACCTAGGAAGTTTATTACATCAGTTTTACTTATTTGGGTATTATACCAGCAGTTCATGGTGACTAAATAATGTACTTTCAAATATTTTTCATAGTTCCTTTCATTCACCAAGTGAATATTCAAGAGAATTGTCTGTTGCTCTTCAACCAAGGAAGTTTAATTAATAAAAAAATGGGGCATAGTGAACAGGGGCATAACAATTTGGAAGCTACTTCTAAAATTTAAAAATATAACACATAGCTTTCAAGTGAAATCTAATTTTTATTTTTATTTTCTCCAGGTTCGCTCTGTGGATGAAATGAATCATGAGTTTCAAGCTCTTGCACTAGAATCTCGGGGAATGGGAGAGGTAAATAGCTTTAATTGAAATGTATAGAATGGATTGTCGCAAGAATTTATAAATCATCGCTCTGTTAAACTTGGCACCACTTAAAAGAACCACAATTTAGGATATGTATCTTCTGTTGTTGGAGGAATTTTCAAGTCACCTTTTATGCAAGTACACTTTGAGTCTTGCGTTGTACTTTCGGCACGAAAGCCTTAACACAAATAGCACAACATTGTGGGAGAGAATGCATTGGCAAGACTGAGTTTTTCTAGAAAACTCATCATCTGATGAAGGATTGATTCTGTGTGTCAAGCTAGTGTTCAAAGCTATCAGTAGCTTGAGTTCTTCAAGCCACAGTTTTCAAGATCCAAAATCATAGTACCATGTCTCCAAATATTCTGGTGCTTGTGGCAAAGGTGAAGTACTAGTGTGTACTAATATCTTCACCTTTTGCTTCCTGTTCTACACTTTTAAATGAACTTAGAGGTCTTCCTCAATGGGACATGGGTGGCGCTGTGGGTTAAACCACAGAGCCTAGGACTTGCTGATCAGAAGGTCAGCAGTTCGAATCCCCGCAACGGGGTGAGCTCCCGTTGCTCAGTCCCTGCTCCTGCCAACCTAGCAGTTCGAAAGCATGTCAAAGTGCAAGTAGATAAATAGGTACCGCTCTGGCGGGAAGGTAAACGGCGTTTCCGTGCGCTGCTCTGGTTTGCCAGAAGCGGCTTAGTCATGCTGGCCACATGACCCGGAAGCTGTACGCCGGCTCCCTCGGCCAATAAAGCGAAATGAGCACCACAACCCCAGAGTCGGCCATGACTGGACCTAATGGTCAGGGGTCCCTTTACCTTTTACAGGTCTTCCTCAGTTCATTGGAATGCTTAGGTGAAAATTATTGGGTAGAGGTATATCAGTTTTAAATGAGGTACTGTTAATATTGGCAAGCACTCAGAGAAATCAAACATTGCTTATATTATGGAGAATGGCATCTGTTTCAGTTGGACACATGCACAGGGTTCCAGCAAGTATTTTTCTTTAAACCGGAACATTTTAATGTATTGAAATAGCTGACATATTTTCCTGGATTTAGAATTAGTAACTTGGAAACCTCATGTCTATACAGAATGATAATGCTAAATAAAGCTCAGTGGGAGGAATTCAGTGTTGTGCTAAGGTGATTGTTTTGACATGCCCCCCCCCCCCAGCCACGTTTGGGGAAGGAGGGGAGAAAACCCTATTGTGCAAACGTCGTCCTGTCGCACAGCTTCTGCTGACAGGACTCATTAGTTTACTGCTATCCCATATCTCTAACTTTTGATTTTAGAGTCTTGCTTGGAAAGGGCTGCATGTTGAGTGCTAGCAGTTTAGATTCATCCAGGGTGATCAAATCATCCCACCCCACCCTTTTTGAATTAGTTACTTGGAAACCCCAGCTCTATATAGAAAAAGATGCTAACTGAATTTCAAATGTTGCCTGAAAGCCAAATCAGTTTACATACTTTTAATGAGTGAATGCTGAGAATTTCAGCCATTTGTGTATAACAGTTTTAAAGACTGAGAGTAGCAAGATTTTTATAAGAATTGCACCTGACAAAGAGTAGCATAGATCACTTTGTACAAACAAGTTTTATGTCTGAATGGAAAATGATCCTTTGGAAGCAGCCTTGGCTGAAGGGACCAGTGCATCTTTATTTTTGGGAGCTTTTTATAGGTGTTACATTCTCCATGGCCCTAAAGTATCAGGTATCAGGCATGTATACTGGTGCTGAAGTGTAATACCTAATAGACATGTTTCTGGTTTGATTTTCATTAAAATGTATTTCAGTTTGGATAGGTAAGGAACCAATCTATAATGTTGCAGTTCTGCATGCAGTTATGTGCATTTTGTCCTGTTTAATTTAGATGTTATTAAATCAGGTAACTGTAGATAGGGTTGAAGTCTTAATTACAAACTATGTAAAGCGGGAATCTATGACCCTGTTTGACTCTCATCAGACTAGGCCACTAGGTCAGAGATAATGGGAGTTGTAGCTGAACTACATCTGGAGGGCCACAGGTTTCCCATCCTTTTTCAAAAGTTTTATGTACTAATGTATGCTAGTACTAAATTTAGCAAGGTTCACTTATAATGGGCTATACCACTGCTTCACTCCCCTAAACACCTCCTGTTAAGCAAAGCATGCCTGTTCCACAGGTTTGTGTCAGCACCAGTTTACAAATAAACTGAAAACTAACCAGTTTTAACTGTGGTATATCCTTTTTAAATAGCTGCTACCTGCCAAAAAATTTTGGGAACCAGATGATCCAGCAAAGGATGGACAAAAAGGCATATTCCTTGGTGATGAATGGAGAGAAACTGCCTGGGGAGCACCTCGTAAGTGATGTGCATTTAAGGAACTTATGGTCAGAAATCACTTGGGAAAGAAATTACTGGGGGAAGGAATCACACTCATGCTTTAGTGATCTAAACAAGCTCACTGAACAAAGTGTCATTAACTTAAGTATTTTTAAACTATATATATATTCATGCAAGTTACATGTTAGTTTTTGTTTTTTAAACAGACCACTCTATGTCTCAGCCTATTATGGTTCAGAGAAAGCCTGGACATGTTTTTCATGGAAACAGTGAAGTGAATGCTGTCTTATCTCCTCGATCAGAGAGTGGTGGCCTTGGCGTGAGCATGGTAGAATATGTGTTAAGTTCTTCTCCAGCGGATAAATTGGACTCCCGATTTAGAAAAGGAGCTTTTGTAAGTAACTTGGTTACGTCAACAAAATATTAGACCATCCTAAGCTGGATCCCCCATTAGACTGCACCGGTTCCAAATCAGTATTAATAAGAAGTTGGACTAGCAAACTTTGGTTCCCATTCTGACCTGTGGGAAGCAGTGTTTTGTGTTAACATGATTATTTCCTGTAGGGCATTTGAGCATATATGGAGACAAGAATTGTCTATGCAGAACCGCATGAGTCTCTGCTTGTATGAAACGCAGTTTCATTGAAATCTTTATGATTTACTTCCAAATAATAGCTGTGTTTAGGGACGCGGGTAGCGCTGTGGGTTAAAGCCTCAGCGCCTAGGACTTGCCGATCGAAAGGTCAGCGGTTCGAATCCCCGCGGCAGGGTGCGCTCCCGTCGTTCGGTCCCAGCGCCTGCCAACCTAGCAGTTTGAAAGCACCTTCAGGTGCAAGTAGATAAATAGGGGCTGCTTACCAGCGGGAAGGTAAACGGCGTTCCGTGTGCTGCGCTGGCTTGCCAGATGCAGCTTGTCACGCTGGCCACGTGACCCGGAAGTGTCTGCGGACAGCGCTGGCTCCCGGCCTATAGAGTGAGATGAGCGCACAACCCTAGAGTCTGGCAAGACTGGCCCGTACGGGCAGGGGTACCTTTACCTTTACCTTAATAGCTGTGTTTAGAAACTCCATATGGGACACTTTACACATATGGAACAGACTCCCTTGGGAGGTGGTGGACTCTCCTTCCTTGGAGGTTTTTAAGCAGAGGTTGGATGGCCACCTGTTAATGGATGTTTAGCTGAGATTCCTGCATTGCAGGGGGTTGGACTAGTTGAACTCCTGGGTCCTTTCCAACTCTAAGATTCTAGATGTTCACCAGGGTATAAACTATTTGACATTTTTATTAGTATTCAGCTGAAAGTTGTATTTTATTTAACACTTCCATATTTACGGAGAACAGTCAGTAATGAAAAAATAATAGGTATGAAAATAAGTTACATCCTACAGCTTCATGACAGTGGGTTAGATACAGAGATTCCATGAGGGGAGTTGATTTTTACCAATTTTCTCCTGCTTGTCCCCCTCTCCCAAATCAGTTTTGAAAGGTTGGCAGAAGGCCTTATTGAACCTTGTGGGAGAAGGCAGAAGGTGAATCAGCAAAAATTTCCTTGCCTCTGTGTGTACGGGATTCTCTTAGATCACCACCTCTTCCACAGATGAAAAGGGCTACACTGCTTTAGCAAAAGTTGGACTTTTTCCTTTGAGTGAAGATGCTCTCAGGTTGGATTTGAACTTCCTCTAATGCTTGGAGGCAGGATTGCAGCTGAATAGAACATTTTGCCAGAGCAAAGAATCTCACCTATACACTCATGGGGTCTGGACTCTAGACTGGCAGTAACTGACCAGGAATGTGTGGATAGCTTGATGAAAGAGTTGACCCATTATGTGGCAGCTTGAAAGAGGCAAGTTCCATCCCAGGGATCATTAGGAAATAGTTGAAAATATTTCCTAATACAACCAGAGAAAAATAGTTTGTTTCTTTTTGGTGTTACTTGTTTCTTATTTTGGGTGGATGCAACTTGGACAGTTGTGTAAACTTGTGGGGCCTAGACAACTGGGAGCAAAACTCTGATTCAACTGTAATCCTGTCCTCAGATGCTAGAGGGAGCTCACATCCCACCTGAGATTTTAAAAAAAATCATTCAAAGGAAAATACTTTTTGCAGGTAAGCCCAGCGGTTCTTTCTGTTTATCCTAGCAGTTTGCTTTCATGCATCAGCTTGTTTTGTATAAGCCTGAAACTTCCTCAATCAAGGTATATTATTGAGTGTTCTATGATTCATTGTGCAGTATAAAATAGAATTAGATTGTTTTGTGGTGGTGCTCTTGCATTTTGTCAAATTCAGAATCAAACATTCTTTTCTTCAGGGCACTAGAGAAGCTGAAACAGATGGACCTGAGAAAGGAGACCAGAAAGGCAAGGCTTCTCCATTTGAGGAAGACAAAAACAGAGATCTTAAACAAGGAGATGATGATGATGATGTTACTAAAATAAATGGCAGAGGTTTGCCAAATGGAATGGATGCTGACTGCAAAGATTTTAAGTAGGCATTTACATTTTTCTAAAGATACAAAGTATATTTTTTAAGAGTTCAGTTTTTCATATGGATGATTCAAGTCCTACCTTCCTATTTTGCATAATATTCAGCCTCTGGCATGCACCCTCTCTCTCTCTGAATTCACCTTAAATAGACAGGTCATCTTTAAATAGTTTAAAGTTCTATTTGTGTAGGCTATAAAACAAGTCAAAAGGCTTTGCTGTTCTAAGGTTGTTTTAAAGCCATCATAGATGCTTGGCGATCCAAATAAATGGCTGGGGGACATAGGAGATTCTGTCTCCATATTTCACTTTGGCTCCCTTGACTACTGCGTTAGAAGTTTGTGGGTATGATTTTGGCTGCTCCCTGTTCAACGATCCGTCTACGTGGGCCCCACCAGCATGTCTACTCTGTGTCAATATGCTTGACTGGTCCCCTGTTCTGCTTTGCTTTGCTTTGTGCACACAAGTTGTCTATCCATTTAATGCTCCCCAGCCAGGATCACTCTTGCTGCTGGCCTGCCTCTCTTTCCCCCTCTCCATGCATTTGATGTGCTTAGAGCTTCACTCGTATGTAATTGACAGGATTCTTTACCATATCCCAAGAGCCTCAGTTGCCTTCTGATGTGTGTGCACTGGCTGAAGGAAATTTCTAGGCGGGTGAGGCAGCTATACCAGCAGTGTCAAAAACTTTCCAATATATCTGGGGCAATGTAAGGATCTAAAAGAATCCTAGCTCCAAGGTGAGCACGTTCTTGATCTCCAGTAGGGAAATGAGTAAGAGGTCTAGGCACATCTGGAGCGACATAGAGGAGGTTTGAGTTCTGTTCCTTTAAGCTAGAGACCTATTGGAGCAGGGACAGCTTTTGTCAGGGGCTTCTTGGCCTCTGTATGTTGAAAAGGGCAAGAAGGGGCTATGCAGGAAGCTCTCTTGGGTGAGCGGCAGATGACAACTAGAATAATAATTAATAATAATAATAATAATAATACCCTGCCCATCTGGCTGGGTTTCCCCAGCCACTCTAGGCGGCTCCCTGCAAAATATTAAAAACAAGATAAAACATCAAACATTAAAAACTTCCCTAAACAGGGCTGCCAGTGGTCTTCCAGGTGAACAGATGAAGAGGCCTTGATTACAGTCTCTCTCTCTCTATACTGCAATCTGGTGGAGTGGTTGTTGCTGGATGACAGTTGAAGAGCAAGAAAAATAGGGTGGAGTTGACTTCTCAGCAGAGCTGAAAGAATAGCTCTTCTTAATCTTCCTCTCTACATTCTCTCTACCATCTGCACTTGTTGCTTTCTGTGTTAAATGGTGTGTGTGTCCCCCCCCCCCCCGCATTAGACCACTCTGTTCTGTCCTCAAGATTTGTCCATTCACTTCAGATACAGGTAGTTACAAGAGCATCCTGCAACAGAATGTTGCAGGGTATCCTTTCTGACAGGAGTGCTACAATACGGGCTCAATTCACTCTATCTCTCCTATTCCCAGCTTTCTTTTCTGGTTGACTTTTAACATTCTCTGGCTCCTGAAGGCCACCAGTCCTCATTGGGCTGTTCTGTAGTTAACCACCTGAGCTTGCTGTTATAGAGACTAATTCTTTTTGTTTCCAAACATAATCCCAGCATTTCAAACTGTTCTGTTAACGCCATTCAGCACAGCTGTATGCTGTTTTCCCTAGATCAGGCAACTACAGCTGATACTAATTATCACAAATTCTGTTGTTTAAGCAATGAAGCTGACATCTCTTTTGCATTCTTTTCCTAAGCAGTCGTACTCCTGGAAGTCGGCAAGCCTCCCCAACTGAAGTAACTGAGCGTCTGGGGCCGAACCCAAGCGCTGCTGAAGGATTGGCTTCCCTTCCTAATCCTGCAACCCACAAGCCACTGGTGGAAGAATTTTCTAACTCTGAATCTCAGAATTTGGATGCTATGGAACAAGTGGGTCTTGATTCTCTGCAGTTTGATTATCCTGGAAATCAGGTACAAATGGACTCTTCAGGAGCTACTGTGGGACTCTTTGATTACAATTCACAGCAGCAGGTTAGTGTTTTTATACAGCCACATTAAAAAGTGGAACTACAACATTTTGGCAATCACAGAGATTTATTCCCACGTCCTTACCTATGTCCTGGAGTCATGGTTAGTTCCCAACATCAGTTCTGCAACACTGGCTGGTAGGGAAGCTAAAAATGTGGTAACCTTAGGACATGGCTATATTTGACTGGATGTTAACAGTAAAAGATCAGAAGCTTGCAACACAGAGCTGCCATTCTTTCTTTTTTTTTACTGTAGTCCCATGCTTATTATAATGTGTAATTCTGCCGTGATATTGCTTAAGAATGAATTACACCTGAATTTAAACTTCATACATAGTGCTATGGATCTTGGACAATCCTGTGAATGCATCTACACACAGTTGGTTTTTAAATTCTGATGTGGGATTGTTGCTAAAATTAAAAGGTTTAAATTGTTGTTCTTAGCTTTTTCAGAGGACTAACCCTCTCACTGTCCAGCAGTTAACAGCAGCTCAGCAGCAACAATACGCATTGGCAGCGGCACAGCAACCACACATAGGTGAGACATTTTCCCAAGTTTATTTACTTAAATTTCAAGCTTAAAAAACTGGCAATGTATGATTGCTGCTTTTCTTTTAATTAAAAGCTTGCTAATTTGGGCAGACCTTTTGACAAACTTGGAATTGTCATTGCTTAAAAGTGAAGTTCTAAAGGTATAGTAATAATAATTTAAAATGCTGCTGTTCTGGTAGTGTGATACATATTTAAAATGTATTTGGTTTTATAAATTTAGTTTTATAGAAATGGCAGCAGTAACTTGGGACTATGGTATAAACGTTTCTTAAAGTAGAGCATGAACCTGACAGTTAATGAGAGAAGCAAGAGATACTTTAGTCTTAATTAACCTTTCGAAGCCTCTTCAAGAACAGGTGGCATAAATTTCTAATACGTTTACAATTTGAATGATGTAATGGTGTGTGTGTGTGTTTGTGTGGTGTCTTGTTTTTGGTGAAATTGAACTTTTTGTTACTGTAACAGGTGTATTTTCGGCAGGCTTGGCTCCAGCTGCTTTTGTGCCAAACCCATACATTATCAGTGCTGCTCCACCGGGTGCTGACCCATACACGGCAGCAGGCTTAGCTGCAGCAGCTACATTAGCAGGTAAGAAACTACCATCACTCAAGTTAATTACAACAATCTCTTTTTCTCTAGAAACTTGAAAACTTTAGTGTTTGGGCATAAACCATCAAAAACACAGAAGAAGGTTGAAATACAGTCATACCTCGGCTCCTGAACGCCTTTAGAGTTGTTCCAGTTTTTGAACGTTCTTTTGGAAGCTGAACATCTGACGGGGCTTCCAGTTGGCTGTAGGAGCTTTCTGCAGCCAGTCAGAAGCCGCGCTTTGGTTTTCGAACGTTTTGGAAGTTGAACAGACTTCCGGAATGGATTCTGTTCAACTTCCAAGGTACGACTATGAACTAGTTTAGATATAACATCACAGTACTTTTTTCCCCATTTGCTCCTTTTGCCCGAGACTTGGATTTCATGTTAAATGTGGGGAACAAAGATGTTGGATCAAGAATTATTCCTACTTTACCTGGAGGGGTTGTCAGACACTAGGGATTCTAACGTCTATTTACTGAAGCATTTTTAAGGAAATTGCCTTTCTTATGTTCTTCAGCCTTTTAATTAATGACCAAGGGTGGTCATGCATCCCTCTTGTGTTCACCTTGTCACCAGTGAGTCTTGCAGATTGAAGAGAAGCATAGGGTATTAATTCCTATGTTCAGCTTGGTTTTTTTGGAGCTGAGTGAAGAGGAGCACAGGAATTGGGAGTCTGAGAGACGTGGGAGTAGATATACAGTGGTGCCTTGGTTCTCAAACGGCTTAGTTGTCAAACAAATTGGCTCCTGAATGCCACCAACCCGGAAGTAAGTGTTCTGGTTTGTGAGCATTTTTCGGAAGCCAAACGTCTGACGTGATTTCCAATTGAATGCAGGAAGCTCTTGCAGCCTCACCTTGGTTTTCAAACAGTTTTGGGAGTTGAACAGACTCCTGGAACGGATTCAGTTCGAAAACCAAGGTACCACTGTATACTATACATTTGGCTCTGACTTTATTCTGGCTTGAATAGCTAGTAGCCCTTAAAGGATGAGGAGATGGCAAATTGTGATGGCAACAGTCTGTGATATTCTCATGGATGTGCAAATCTTTCCCCCCTTAGAGACTTAAATAGCTACCTTAAGGCATGGTTTTGCTGACTGGCATGCTGTTCACCATGGGCACGAATAAAGCATTGTGGCAGATTGCAAGGCTGATTGTACTTCCTAGCACTTTGAGTCTATGCATGCATGATCCGAACAGTTTAGAAGATACATAAAATAGCTAATTTTCATAGTACCACAGCTGTGAGAGAGCATGTGAGAACATTTTTTTAATGCTCTTGTTTAGGAGTGATTTTTTTAAAAAAATGTGCTGATAATCATAAATGATATGAGAGGTTCTGTGGGATTTAGTAGAGCTCTGTTTGTACACTACCACCATCTTTGGACCACAGGTTGTTCCTGTTAACGGTTTTTGCATGTCTCCTATATCTCACATCCAGTTCTTCCCCTTTCCTCACTCATGTTACATGAGTTCTGGAGCTTGTGTAACTCTGAAAGGAGAGGATCATGGGACGCTTGCCGCTATCTGAATTGTTGGGGTTCTGTGTTGCACTTCCAATTCAGATATACAGTAGAACCACGGCTTATGTTACCCTCGGGTAACGTAAACTTTGGGTTGTGAAAGCGGCAGCCCCAGAAGTGTTTCGCCACCCGTGCATTATCAGAAGCACTCTACCACGCCGTTCGCATGTGCAGAAGCGGTTCCTCCAGTTGCAGAAACCTGGATCTTATCAGAGCTCTGGAATGGATCCCGTCCACAACTGGAGGTACCACTTACTGAAGATGAGTGAAGTAACATGTTTGTTAGTTCTTACAGGGATGGCTCTTTAGGGCTCCTGCCCCTGTGCAGAAGAGGATTATTTCCAATATATTAAATGGTGTAGGTTGTTTTTTATATATAGGAAGAAAGGTGTTAGCTAAATGGTAGCTCTTCCACTATTGGTACAGTGGTACCTCGGGTTACATACGCTTCAGGTTACAGACTCCACTAACCCAGAAATAGTACCTCGGGTTAAGAACTTTGCTTCTGGATGAGAACAGAAATCATGCTCTGGCTGCGCGGCAGCAGCAGCAGGAGGCCCCATTAACTAAAGTGGTGCTTCAAGTTAAGAACAGTTTCAGGTTAAGAACAGACCTCCGGAACGAGTTAAGTACTTAACCCGAGGTACCACTGTATAACCCTTCTTACTTGTCTCTTTGCTGTGCTTGCTTATTTCTCTGCGGGAGGGTAATTCTTTTCCTCCCTCTTCTGATCAGAGTGTGAGAATGGTACTCTTGGAATGTTTACAGGGAGGGAGGGGGGAAAAATCTGTCCTGGGGGAGGAGTTCTGCTTTCAGGTATGTGTGCAGACATTCCCTTTTTGGCATAGGATACTGGGTTTGTTTATGCGTGTGGTTTTCACACAACCGAGTTAGCACTGATCTCGAGGCTTTTGAGGAGAGACTGTAAATATTTGCGTGTAAAGCCATTTTTTTCCGTTTTGTTAGGGCCAGCAGTGGTCCCTCCTCAGTATTACGGAGTTCCTTGGGGCGTGTATCCGGCCAACTTGTTTCAGCAGCAAGCAGCAGCTGCAGCAAACAACACAGCCAATCAACAGGCTGCGTCACAGGCACAACAAAGCCAGCAACAGGTAAGCTGGGTGGACACACCTGAGAAGTTAAAATATTTGTCTGTTCATGCAGTTTTATTGAATGCAATGCGTGTTGTTGAATAAAAAATAATGGTATGTCTAACAGTGCACAGTTTGTGTTTGCCATGCTGGACAGCAGTCTATTCAGTCCATAAGCTTAATTTATTTCATTATCAAATCAGCAGATAGTTCTCTCCTCTGAGGGATGAGGGCAGCTCATCTCTCAGAGATGGGGGAAAGCCTCTATTCAGGTTAAAATTTTAGTTTGCCTTCTGAACTACAAAGGTCAGTTTAAAGTTTATAACTAGAAAGACAGGCCTCTCCTTTTGCTTTTTAGTTGGCTTTTTCATTGCGGTAGGCAGGCTTCAGCTGAGTTAAGTGTTGCGAGTTTGCCTGCCAAAATAACGGCAACAAATCAGCAAAGCCCAAATTGAGAAGGGAACAGAGAGGCCAGTATGAAACAAGCTGTCAGGATGTTTCCTACTTAAACCTCCCACCTGCTTAAAATGTTAGTGCTGGCTTTAAAGGGAAACGCCTCCTCCTGTTGACCCCATCCCCACTCTACCCACATATGTCGGAAGGAAATGTAGTTGAGGAGCATTGCCCTCAGGACAGCTGAGTACCACCACCTCTTTTTCACGTTCTGTGTGGACCAGAAACTCTATGTGCTCTGCCACTGCAACTCTCGCTTCTCCACCTAGCAAGGACCACAAAGCAGTCTGTGTCAGCAATACAGTGGCATAATGCAGTGCAGACATCCTAGGTAACATCTTCAAGGAATCCTGAGGACAAAGCTTGGGTTCCCTAGAGGGAGGCACATCTGGAACCCAAGATGGCCGCCACTATTAATTTCCTGTGAAGAAATACACTCCTCCACCCACAAGCCGCATAGGGGAAAGACCATTTCCTTTATCTGTTTAAAAACTACATTCCCAGAGTATGCAGTTGCTAGGTGCAATCGGGGTGGCTGGAACATGAAAACAGACCTATCTTTACAAGGTGGCATGGAGTCTAGCTTGTCTCCTAGTTTTGAGTAATATGCAGTGTTGCCTGGTTCTTCGGGTAATGAGAAAGGTGTGATATGGAGTAGTTGCAAGAGCCACTACGCTAAAAAGAGTCTGTTAAGGCTAAGCCAGCCATGTATCCCTTGAGAAGGGGCACCATGTTTAGGAACTTCACAACACAATATAACAAGTATTTATTTTGGCAGGGCCATCCACATTGTGAGAAAGCTGCCATATTGAACAACAGTGGATTTCTAGCTGAAAGCATTCTTGGGGCAGAATTCGGCTTAAGTTTTACTAAGCTAAGAGTTAACCCAGTAAAATTAATGGACCTAACTTAGTCATGTTTATTAAGTACAGTGGTTACTTCAGTTGCATATCATCCCATATCTCATGAAGCACATATGAAGCTTCAGTGAACAGAGATAAGAGTTGGATGACTTTCTGGACAATGAGTTGCAATATGTTCAGTAATAGTGTAATAGTAAAATTATCTCAACTTGCAACATAGTGAGACTAGTGCTATGCTTTGCTTACAAGCAAAATTGTCCTTATTTAAATTCATTAAGGATATTTGAAATGAAATAGTGATAATAAAAAAACCTTAGTTATACACTCCAGTGAAATATGCATTTGACTTGGATATTTAGAACAAAACACTGGCAATTGCAGGGCATGTTCTTTCGATAGCTGTGATGACTTATGCAAAATCAGTACCAGAATGTGGAACCTCTGTTTACGAGCGTCTCAGAAGTCGAACGCTTTGGCTTTCGAACGCCAAAAACCCGGAAGTAACTGCTTCAGTTTTTGAATGAATTTCGGAAGCCGAAAATCCCATGCGGCTTCCATTTTGAGTTTCCCTAGTGTATTGAGGCTTCCGCTTTCAGTTTTTGAACGTTTCAGAAGTCGAACGGTCTTCTGGAATGGATTACGTTCAAAAACTGAGGTTCCACTGTACCTTGCTCACTACAAGGTTCAAATTGAAGGTTAGGAGCACAGCCTGGTTCATACTGAGTATGCTTGATACTGGTAATACAGTAAGGAGCCATGGTTAAAGGCGGTAGTAAGAATTTTCATAAGCGGAGAGGCACTGGTGAATGGAGTATGTCATTGCACGGTTGGCTAACAATCCCTTAAATACATTTTAGGGCCGGCAAGTACTGTCTGCAAAGGTTTGAATTCTAAATATATCGCTAAACTCCATAATTACAGTTTAACAGTAATTGCATTTTTAAATGTTCAGTATTTAAAATTTGCAGGCTGAAAGTGGGTAGAAAGACTGTTAAAACGATAACCTGCTCACCACACTTAACCTACTAAAAGTCTCCACTTTGGGTTCCTTGCTATTTTTAAACTACTTTTCAGTGTTATTGAATTACAGAAGGCCTAGCACCTTAAACTTGTGTTTTCTTGTGTCATAATGCTTCCATTGAAGTAGTCTATGCCTGCTTACTTTACCTTATTTATACATTGTTGTTGGGTGTGTGTTTTTGTGTGTGTTTTTTTAAATCACAACCCCAAAGTACGCACAACATGTTCCAGCGTTTTTATACTATATTACCTTTTTATACTTCACATTTTAAGCAATTAGTGTCGCCATTGGTCTTTTGTAGGTTCTTCGTACTGGAGGAAGTCAACGTCCTCTAACTCCCAATCAGGGTCAGCAAGGGCAGCAGGCAGAGTCACTTGCAGCAGCTGCGGCAGCAAATCCAACTTTGGCTTTTGGTCAGGGTCTTGCCACAGGCATGCCAGGTATCTAATGATGAGTTAAGGAAACTGAGAATGAGTTCAAGCTAAATATCCTAAAAATCCTGCTGTCTTCACAGTAGTAGACTGCTGAGATGCAATTTCTTTGTAACGTGTTTTTAAAGCTCCGGTAAAAATTTGAAATGTGACTTTCATTAACCATGTTTACGGCTGGCAGAAGAAATGTGTGTACAAGATGGGGGAGAATAATGTAGGCTGCTTCCAGCCCCTTTAACATGAAGTGGTCTGTCTGTGCCCTCTCCACGGGAGAATTAAATCAACTGCCCAGTGTTAATCTCTTAATTATCACACCTTCAGATTATCAGGAGTAATAATGACTTATATTTTAAGAAACATGAGTGGCATTCCAGTTGTGCAGTGGCACTTTCCCATCCCTCCTTCGTGCTTCAGCCCCTCGCAGCTGCCAAAAATTTACTGCTGAGAGTTATGAGAGAGTTATGGGATGGGATCTTCTGAGGTGAGGGAGCTGCAGCTGGGAAGGAAAGCCAGCTATCAGAGACAATCTCCTTGTACAAACAGAAATGCTTTCCTTTTGTGCGATGAGCTGTTTTGATCCAAAGCATTGTAATTTTTGTGTGTATCTCACTATGTAATATTTACTGTTTGTGACAACATGCAACACACAGCTTAGTGCTTTGTCAGCAGCTTTTTGGTGTTGATTCTGGAAAGTTTGAATTTCAGAAAAACAGATTTTAAACCATATTCCTTACATTGGTGCATAATATATTTCCACATTAGAATATGCACTTCGAAGGGCTTCAACTTTGGCAAATGGATGTCTTAAATTTGTCACATGCATTTTTACATTAAGAACTTAGACTTTCATGCCTGACATTTATGGATACATGTAGTTACACTGATTTTTCTCTATTGTCTGCTTTTATGCAAGCTACAAAGTATCATTGGTCATCAAGCAGTCCAGAATATCTAATACTTATATCTAATACACAACAGTAATATTTCTAAGACAGCTCAGAAGTGCTAAGATGCTTTTAGAGCTTTGCTGCTGCTGCTTTGACTATATATACAAAACATCTTCTAAACATTTTGGCTCTCTGCTGAATAGGTCATCTGAATTGGTCCAGTTGAAGCTGTAACTTGGATATTTGTTTCACCTTACCTTCTTATGGGTTTAGTGTCATGTGAAAATGGCACCTTGTGCTGGTGGTGAATGTGGTAGATGATCTTTCAAAGACCGAAGGAAAAAAGCGGCCACTACAAGTTGGATTGTTGAAGTATCAGGCTTAACTATTTTTTTCTGGCATAAGTTTGCTGGGAAGTCCTTTGAACTTAAGCCACTGTGTAATTATAACACAGTTTTGGTATCATTTGCTCTGGAATGTTTCTTTGACTCTATTCTATATCATTATTGAACATCTAAAGAACTGATTGGCATTCAAAGAGGGGAACATTCTCTGGTTCTGTTGTGTTGCAACTTCACCTTTTGACATGCATGAAGGTAGTTTGGGAGTAGCCCCCATTGGACAATTCAAGTTAAGAGGCATAGGATTGCACTGCTTAGCACAGAGCTTTCCAAACTTTTCGTGTTGGTGACACACTCTTAGGACATGCATCATTTCACAACACAGTAACTCAGTTTTGCATTTCGTGACAGTGATTCAATTTTACTAGCAAACCTGAGCTTAAACTAACCCTTTCTGGCCCCAGGAGGAGCGCAGGGAGCGTTTGTGCGACACACCTGCACAGTGCAGCCGACACACTAATATGTCATGACACACAGTTTGGAAAGCTCTGGCTTAGCATAGTTCTATGTCCTACTGTTCTCAATGGGACTTACTTCTGTGTATTTGGGTATAGGACTGCAGCCTTAATCACTAAAGACCTGTAGCTGGAGAGGAGTAGAGGTGGTTTGATTTTTGTTCCATTTGTTATCTATATACGTAACATCTAATTTGTATAGGGTTCTGTTCAGTGGTGTTCCTGCAGAAGTGGATCAGATTTCCGCTCGACATGGTGGGCAATGTAACTGCTGAGGCCAGACTAATAAAGTTGATAGGAGTGAGGTTGCTGATTTGTCTTAGGGAGGCAATGCTTAGGTTTTGTACTAGGGAAGAGCAGAAACCAATACAACAAATGACAATGCTGTAGGAAAGGATCACAGAAACTAGCCAAGTATTTACTGTATAAGCATGTTGTACCTAACTCAGGATATGGGGCAGGAGTCAGCTTATGAGTCCCGCTACCAGAAGCCCACATAAGGACCTCTGCTAGCACAGTGGGGCTTTCCACTTTTGTGTCCCCCAAAAATTGGTTTGGGGGATTGGGAGAACCCCCTAAATAGCAAGTAGGAGTTGGGAAGGGGGGTTATCTTGTCTGGTAAGCTGAAATATTTGTGCTGATGGAACAGTTGCCGTTGTGCTTTGTTGAATTACTCCCTTGGTAAATGAAATGAACACTGACAAAGTAATTTACTAATGAATTAATATTAGCAAAATATACCAAATTATTTAAGAAAGATTCACAGGCTGCCTTCGAAAGTTTCTGGAAGGGCAGTTTGTAAATACCTTAAAAGAATAAATGGTACAGAAATAGTAACAACTTCTCTGTTTCATATAAAGCAGCAATTCTCACACCTTTTTTTCCAAGGAAATTTCCATTTACACATTACTGGAGGTCTTGGTGGACCACAGTAAACTTCTGTTTCCTTCAGTACCAGCTTTGTCAAAATCAGTGCTGTGATAAGAAAATCACGGAGCCCTGGCCAGCTAGGGACCTTCAACTAACTGGTAGATGTTTAAAATAAATTAGGCTACACAACTGCCATAGTATGAAAATCACAGGCCCTAGGTCAGGGCCTCGTTAGCCTGTTTGGTAATTCTGGCTTGGGTTAAAATGGCCTCTATTTGTCAGAAGAAGAAAAAAAATCAAGGCCAGATAGTCTTGACTGTTCCGTAACCTTTCTTGGATGAAACTTAAATACCACCAGCTGTCTGCAGACCAGAGTTTGAGAACCTCTGACACATAGAAAGGTAAAGGATCAAGGTCCTTTAGCTCAGAAGATTGGAGGTGATAGATCAGATCAATGAAAATAACATTTCTGTTTTGTGCAAGATCACTGCAGTGCCTGTTCTGCTGTCATGATTCATAGTTTTTAAACAAAATAACATTTTTAACCCATAGCACAAGTGTGCCTTTGAATTTGCTGTCATTAATGTAGCAATGATTGGTATTAAAGTCTTACTATAATGATGTACATGATTATTAGGTCACCTTTTTGTTGGGGCCGGAATGCCAGTCAATTGACTAAACAAGTAATTCTATGAAGTCAAGAATTCCCTTCTTGACTCTGTCAGTACTCTTTCTTTTTCTTTTTTTTAAATGACAGCAATTAGAGGAATCAGGATTGCACTCCTGCACACCTCTTATCTAGGAGTAGCCACTGCCCTCTCGACCCACATGTCATAGCTTTCATTGGCTGTATGCTGTAATTGGCTGCTGCTTTGTTCAGAATCGCAGTTTACAAGAAACGTGGAGAAAACCCATACATCCATCATCAGAGGGGGCACAGAGCACAGGTGTTAAAGCATCCATTGTAGTTGCTGTGAGGAGGGTAGGCTGCTGTATGATCATACACAGTGTCCTATAAAACTCCTGGGGTCTTCTAGAGTGGCCGCCTTCAAACTTGGGTCCTTGGATGTTGCAAGACTACAACTCACAGCATCCCAGATCAGTGTCTAAGTGGCTGGGAATGATAGGAGTTGGAGTCCGAAAACAGATGGGAGCCCAAGACTGAAGAACACTGTCCTAGAGTTTAGTAGCTTCTCTATGACCTAAGTTAAATCTTTTAACTATAGTGGTACCTCGGTTTTTGAGTGTCTTGGAAGCTGAACGTTTCAGTTTTTGAACGCCAAAAACCCGGAAGTAAATGTTTCCGTTTTCGAACGCACCATAGAAGTTTAATGGCTTCCTCTGAGTCTCTCTCTCTCCCCCCCCCCCCATTTTCTCCACTGAAATTGCAGGTCGCCCTTTGTGCCTTGGTTTTCAAACGTTTCGGAAGCCGAACGATCTTCCGGAATGGATTGCGTTCGAAAACCGAGGTACCACTGTATTTTCAATAAATATTTCACTAGGCAAAATGACCTAAGTATTTGTCAGGCTGCAGTACAGTAATTAAAATTTCACAAAAGAAAATGCAAATGCTGTTTTGTACCATACAAAGGAACTTGCACCACACCTATATTGCTCTCAACCTTTATATTGGCACTCATACATTTAAAAATTTGAGCCTCCAATATCATTCATATTTATAGTGATATATTGCACTGTTGTGTGATATGCTTGACCTCAAAAAGCAGGTACATTTCCAGATGAGTGTTCTTTATGCAAAAAAATTAATAAAAAAATGCAGTTCTTGGCTCCGTTTGTTTTAGAGAAAGGCCATCTATTTGATAAAGAGCAGTTTTTATCTGTGAAAGAGTTTTTGTTATATTACTTGTAACATTTATTCTCTAACAGCCTATTCTGCATTCTTTACAGAGGAGCAGTAAAGCAGAGTGCAGTGAAAGCCTGACCCATTTGCTAGCATGTGAAAATGGTAGTGAAGGTAGTAGAAAAGAACAGCACAGTCTAGTTCTGAATATGCATTTGTAATATGAAACTACAATTCTCCTGTTCCTCAGAAGGTTTCAGTATCCCTGTAACTATATATAGTTCTTTGTTGATTTCAAATGGTATAGAGTCACATGTCTATGAACAGGCATGTGATCTCCAGTATCCCTTTCTCCCCATTTAATGTGCACTATTTGCTTGTATTTACAACAAAATGAAACACAGAGCCTCCTGGGCATAATCTGCCACTTGCATGCAGCCCTTAAATGCATGGAAGGGGGACTTAAGAAGAAACCATTGACCTTTTCCCCCATCTCCTTGATTGGCCCTGGGTTTCCACACACATTGTGACAAATACACAGCAAGCAGTGCATTGGCTTTTACATGTCTGTAGAGGTGACAGATTTGCAGGATGGATCAGCCCCACTCCCTTAAGTTTTTTTTTTCGTTCCCCCTTCCAAAAACGTGCTTTTTAATAAGTTTTTTTAATTAAAAAACAACTGTTATGCTGAAGTGTTCTCCATGGTGGTTCTGTAGTGTTGCTGCTTGGGGTGTGTGTGTGTCACCAGTTCTCTAAAAACAGATGCCTCCGCCTTGGCTGTATACAAGCTGCACTCTTTCAGGTCATGTTAGGCGGCTCGTGCAGCATTTGTTACATCCGTTCCCACTGTCTCAGAAAAGCAGTTATTTTGCATTTCTTTTCCTTGCTTGGAAAGGTTGGGGCAGACAGAGCAAAGCCAGATGGGGGAGTGGCTCAGAGACAGTTGCTCTGCCTAGTCTTTAGACAAGCAGGTGCGTGGCAAACTGTACCTCCGAGCCAAACCTTTGCCACTAGATTTGGAATAGAATTGGTTCATCTTTTCTAGGAGATAAAAAGCTGTCAGTTTGCTCATTGTTTAAAAAGCGATCTGTCATATAGATGCAAAATAAAATGCTTATCCCAAAATAAAGAAATTTTACTAGTGTTTGTTTTGTATTGATTAGGCTATCAAGTCTTAGCCCCCACTGCCTATTACGATCAGACTGGTGCATTGGTAGTGGGTCCTGGGGCCAGAACTGGACTTGGAGGACCTGTCAGATTGGTGGCTTCAACACCTGTCATCATCAGTTCTGCAGCTGCACAAGCAGGTAGGTAGATCTTTCGCAGCACTTTCACAATTTGATGGGGAAACATTCTAAGAGTAATCAGTTCTCTCCCCCTGCTTGCACTCTTTCAAATAGTGTTGCTTTATAGCTAGCATTATTTGCTCGTAGCTCCCGCATATATGCAAGAAAGTTTGTGTTCGGGTTGTTTCTCTCAAGATTTGCATCTCCTGTCCCTTCCCAAGCATAAAAAGCTAAATTACTGAAGGACTATTTCCTGGATTGTTCCAGAAATTCCCTTTTACCTCCCCCCCCACCACCAAATGCAGCCCTCTTTAGATATTGGACATGTGGAGAAATGATTGTATGAACCAGGTTGTACATAGGTGAACAGAAAGTAGACTGAGATCTGCTGATAACGCTCCGGGAGATTTGCAGTAGACCTGCAAGGGTTTTTGAATCTCAGTTCTTAAAAAAATATCGGCCACAAAATGACTTTCTCACCTTGAATTAAGCTGCTGAAATAAAGAAAGCCATTGTGTGAATGGTCTGGGAGCTTAGCCCAGTTCAATTCTGATACGGAAATTAAATTCTGAGGCTCAGAATGTGCTCAGAGGCACCTTGGTTTTTTCCTTTTTTGTACTTGGCTGTATTTAAAAACACAAGTAGAAATCCCAAAAATAAATCTGCCGTACTTCAGTGCTGTAACTTGCATGCTTTTCATGCATAAGTTCCAAGGCTCATTCCCTGGCATATCTAGGTAGGGATGCGAAGGTCTTCTGATTTGAAACCCGGAGGAACTGCTTTCCGTCTGTGTAAATAGTAATGAGCTAGATGTAGCAATAGTTGGGCTCTGTATAAGGCAACCTAGCATGCTTCTATTACCACCCCCCACCCCGGCTGCTATACATCTTGGTAGTAATTTTTGTGATGGCAGCATGCTGCCATTACAGAAGGGACCTCCTGCCATTGCTAAGTTGTAGATATGCCCACGTCGGGCAAAAAGATTCCCGAATTGCAGGGGTTGGACTAGATGACCCTTGAGGTCCCTTCCGCCTTGATATGATTCTATGCTCAATCTAATACACACAGACATTTTACTATAACATAGGAAGGCATGCCTAGGAAGCAGTTTGGGGAGAGGAAGGGTAATTGCTGAATGTTAAAGGAGCGTTTTGCTTTGTTCTGCTCTCCTAATGTGGGGGTTGCTTCAAAGCCTTGCAGGTAAGCTTGGTGTAGCTATAGAGTGAATAATAAGAAAGGAACTAAAATGTGTGGTTTCTAATGCTGGGCTTGATGATTTGATTCTTTTTGTTTTGTTTTTGCATTCAGAAAATTTTGGCATCAACCCCACCCCACCCCCCAAAAAAAATCTGGCTTAAAATTAAGGGTGCCTTTAGTTTTCAAGAGATTGCCTTGGATGAGTCAGATTGCTTTTGGATGAGTCAGAAAGGTACATGGATCCTATTCCTGTGCTTGCTGTAATAACCAGAAGAAGTGGGGGAAATTGAATAGCCATACTGGGAAGTGGGGGAAATTGAATAGCCATACTGGGAAAAGAGTATATGATAGTGCCTGGGTTTCAGATACTATTTTCCCTCAATAGTGAGCAGGGAAGTGAAGTGACGGCCCATCAGATTCACCCTAACAGCAAACATTGAAAGGGGGAAAGCAGTGAGAAAGATGACAGCACCTGAGGCAAAGAGATAAGACTCCTTTGCTGCATGTGCAGTGGAAGACTAGGAAAGGTCTTTTAATTCCTTGCTGCTTGTCTTTTGCAGAAAGCAATAACTACTCTTAATCCTTCAGCTTTCTGTGAAAGACCAGCATACAAGTGGGAGATCCCTCTCCTTCTCCAAGCTCTTTACAGTTTGTGGAGATAGCATCCAAGGCAGGACAGCTTTCCACAGTGGGAAAGGCTGTTGAATTTGTAGACCCCTTTGCATTTTCCCAACAATTTTCTCTTGTATTTTCATTGAAAATTCATTTCGTCTACTTAACACCTTATGCAACTGGGATCGTTTTTAACGTTGGATATTTCTTTTGTTCGCTGATGATTTGCCTTTATAGGAGAGAGTAATGAAAATAGTAGTCTCATTTTTCTAAAGTCGAAATGTTCTAGAATCTGATGACTGAAAACCATGTCTCTTTACAGCAGCGGCAGCTTCAGCTGGAGGAACAGCAAACAACCTCACAGCAGCCACAAACGGGCTTTTCCGGCCCCTTGGTGCCCAGCCGCAGCAGCAGCAAACAAACAGTAGCCTACAGTCCAATTCATTTTATGGCAACAGTACTTTGACCAATAACTCCCAGAGCAGTTCACTCTTTTCGCATGGTCCTGGCCAACCAGGAAGCACATCCCTTGGCTTTGGAAGCAGCAGCTCCTTAGGAGCTGCCATTGGCTCTGCACTCGGTGGATTTGGCGCATCTAGTAAGTTACATTTTTAAAGAAGGAAAACTGAACAGGTTGTATGAATTGCTGTGGATGAAAGAAAATCCTGTTTTTGCATATTTATTTCCTACATGCATCAAAAATGGTACATCTGGAGTTCAACGGAAGGCAGTTTAGCCTGCTAGGCCTTGTACACGAGAAACAGGGTTGAGCGTGTTGATGCCTTTGACAGACAGCTCACATTTGGAGCTTTTCAAACCAATTCTCTATTGTGGTTGATTTGTCTTGTGCTTTTCAAAGTTTATGTCCCTTAAATGCAACTATGGCTGAGCAGTGGGCAAGCGAAATTCCTGCCTTCCTATTGGACCTGCTTAAGTTTATAAATGTTTAGGAATAGCCATTTTCTTTTATTTTCATTGGACAATGATCTTTACTGTTTTATTCACAGCTTTGGTAACACAAGTACCTCAACACCTTTCTAGAATTTGTCAGCCTGTTAAGATTGTGGAAATTGGTTTATTATTGAAGGAAGTGTTGAATGTATGGTGAAGCACACATGAGTAGTTTGTTGTTTGCATTGCATAGAAGAAGGTATGTGTGAAGCACACACAATTCTGCGCACGTTACAAAATAGAAGTGCGCTTGCACACCCTGACAGTGGAAAATGTCCCATGTGAAACAATTTTTTTAATGTATTGGAGAATTTAATAAAACTCTTCAGTTTTGACCGTTCTAAGCAGTTTCCCTTTTTAGTCTTGTAGGATTGTTTTTATCTTAGCCAGTAAATTCCATTTTTTAAATGAGTAGATATAATGTAGTGTAAAAAAAGGTGCCCTTTGTACAAATCTTAAAATGCTTTCAACATTAAGCTATGAATGGCAAAATGGAGAATTATGTCCATGTCATTTTTACATAGAGTACCCTTAAGACTTCCAAAGTTTTGTTTTGTTTTTCACTCCCTTAGCTGAGTATGATACAGATGTGCCCATTTATAAAAACAACCTTATTGTAGTCTTGTGCTCCTTGTACCCTGGCAGTAGTTAATTGCAGCCATTTGTCAAGTTTAATCCTGTAATCTTGGCTTGATTATATAAACATAAATCCATTCAAGTCCCCAATTATGTTTGAAAGTGCTATGCATATACTATTTTTAAAAGAGCTCTTCATATTGATAAATCGTTTCCCCACTTAATTATGTTTGTTAATAATGCTATCCTAAATTAGAATTAAAATATTACCTGCAACTTATTTCTTCTTGTTACTTGACTAGTCCTTTGTAGTGCGCTAAAATCAGGTTCTACAAAGCAGCGTAGGGATATAGCAAAAATGTGTGTCACACATCTCCAGGTTGTGGGTGGGTAGTATATTAATCCTCTCAGGCAAATGTTATAGGTTGCTTGAGTCCTAGATGATTGATAGACACCAGCCTGCTTCTGTATTTAATTTGACATAATGATGAGTGGCAGTTAATCTGGACATACACTGCATTTCTGAATTAAAAGCAGAATAATTTTGACTGCTTCTTAACAAACAGGGGAAGCAGCTCAAGATATTTGCTCGCATTTGCTAAACAGGGAAGCAAAGTTTTACCTAGTGCCTTCAAATATGTTTAGGTAATCTCAACATCTGCCCATGGCCTTTACTTTCACATAAAGTTACAGATTAAGATTTTTTAAATGGTATGACATTTATCCTATAAAATTTTAAGTACGTCATTGAACTATTAGTCCATACTTTTTAAGTACATATCCCAGTTCCTTATTTAAACGAGACCACATATATTTTGCTATTGCAGTTCAAATCCCTTTTATGATCTGCCTTCAAAATGTCATTGGACTTTTTCTTTTTTAAAAGAGTGCTTACTTAGAGAGTGTGATCAATTTGAATGGTTCTGAGAAGTGTGGAATCTCAGGAAATTTTTTTTAGTAACAATTGTGAAGTAGCATGGAACAAAATGTCTTTTAGGGATTCTCCTGTAGAACCAAATCCTGTAGCACTACTGAGCTGGGGGTTGTTGCGGGAGACAAGGGGAGCTCCTGTCAATATAGTAATTCATCTGGGGGGGGGGGGGAGGGGACACCATTTACAGAAATTATTTCAAATTAATACTCCTCTTCATTGGTTCATTTTAACACAGTACGACATACCTGACTATTGGTCCCAAAGCCCGACTCCAGTGTATCAAAATAACCTCAGAAATGTTACTAAGTCTTGAGTGTGTCGAGACTTGGCGATTGCTTAAAAATCCTTCCTGATTTGAGGGATGATGCTTGTGCTCATTTTGTGATTTATATTAAATCATGTGTGGTTATCACAGTTAATTTGTCTTTGGAATAATTTTGATTGTTATAATGATTGTGATCACATCTGTTATGACCCAGCTGTAGGTTGGGGCTAGGTTTTCCTTGGTTGACGCTGTATGTAATAGGGTCTTTTTATTTCTTCCTTCAGTTGGCAGTTCTGCAAGTAGTAGTGCCACAAGGAGAGAGTCTCTATCTACTAGCTCTGACTTGTACAAAAGATCTAGTAGCAGCCTAGCACCCATAGGGCAGCCATTTTACAATAGTCTGGGATTTTCCTCCTCTCCAAGCCCAATAGGCATGCCTCTGCCAAGCCAAACTCCTGGACATTCACTTACGCCTCCGCCTTCACTTTCATCACATGGATCCTCATCCAGTTTGCATTTAGGTAAAAAAAACAAAAGCCCTTTTTTGTTTGTGTATGTATGTGTGTATATGTATTTTTCTATGTATATTAAATATTTTATGTTGGGTTAAATGTCAATTTGCCTCTTCAGTAAAGGAAACAAATGTTGCATAACGGGCCGGGTCCCAGTGTGTTGCTCAGCACAGTCAAATCTTTTAACGGATACAGTTACCAAAAGTTAAATCAGCCCCCTGGAGCAACATGTTTTTCCATAACCACCCTTGCCGCATCAAAATGAAAGCCCGATTTCTAGAGAGAAAAAACAAACCAAGATTGGGTTGTTTTGTTGTTGTTGTTGTTGTTGTACGACAGGAAAAGGTATATATATTCCTCTTGTTTCTGTGTTAAACATATGTCTGCTATTTATGGAGTCGGCTTTAGGCTAATGTTTGGTGCGTGGTAGTGACATGAATTATTATATCTTTGTTAAAGAAAAGCACATGCAAAGTTTGCAGTACTGAAAAATCCTGCTTTTTGAACCAACAGGTTAGAATGATTTTGCAGGAAGTCTTTTAGAAACTTGCCTTCAAAACAGCTGGAGGGGGAACAGCAGTGATATGTAGTCTATAATACACCCTCTCCATCACACCTACTGCATTAGTAATATTTTCATCAAATTTTGTTTATGCTGATAAATGTTTTGTTTAGCATGGTATTAGGCTTATATTTAAAATATTGAATTACATACATTTGGGGGGGCTTTTTGTGCAATTTGCAATTCTGTACTTTCCTGTTAGTAATGCTGTGAGCCACGTAACTTCAGGTTAGTATAAGCTGTGTAACTTAAGGTTGTATGCTTTACGCTTGTGAACTGTAGAGGCACTGGGAATTTTGCTAGAGAAGGGTTTCTCCACCACACAGTTAGATCCAAAAACATGACTATCAGACATGTTTCAAAATGTCATACATATTATGAATCTACTTGTGCTATAATGGCACAGTACCTAAACAAATGCTCTTTGGTCTTTTCCCATTGACTTGTAAAAACAGGCAGTTTGGGCATATATTTATTGGCCCTGTTTTATACTGAGTGGCTGGCTGTATATAGAAAATAAAGGACTTTAAAAAGTGCTGCATTTAGAAGTAGTACTAAATAAACCTATGTTAGATGTGTAGATTATAAAGTGCAAAGTATCCTTATTAAAATGAGTCTTCGGACTAAAATATTGGCGTTTTCTTTATAATAAATGATATTATAAAGCAGGTCCTGATTGTAAGCTTACAGTAGGCAGCCATTGTGAGCACAGGAGGCTGGACTAATAGGCCCCAAGTAAAAAGATAGATTTTATTATCCAAACTATTTTTTTTGTTTATTTTTTCCCTAAAATAAGTTAGCTAGAAGATGAAGGTAGCACTTAACCTTTTCTCATGAAGTTAAGTTGGTTCTAACTGCATTGAAACAAAGATTACCAGATGTAAAACAGTATTCAGGGTTGTCTAGCCTAGTATTTGAATATTGTCTCTACTTGGAGACATTTTTACTTGGAATGTGTTTCAGGTTTGCTTGCACCTATCCATTTGAGTAGGGTTTGCATCTTGCCTCTTGATCTGTCCCCAGGAAGAACTGAGGTTTTCTGTCACAATGCAAGGAAAAATACCAGCTTCCTGTAAGCACAGTGGTTGACAAGAGATTTATGTGCATATACCCAGGATTTTCCAACCCCATCTCCTACTAAAATGCTTGGCACACCCAGAAAAGCTGTTACTAAATACAGTCATACCTCGGAAGTCGAACAGAATCCGTTCCGGAAGTCTGTTCAACTTCCAAACGTTCGGAAACCAAAGCACAGCTTCTGATTGGCTGCAGGAAGCTCCTGCAGCCAATCAGAAGCCCCGTCAGACGTTCGGCTTCCAAAAACAGTTCACCGACCGGAACAGTTACTTCCGGGTTTGCGGCATCTGGAACCAAAACATTCAAAATCTAAGCTGTTCAAAACCAAGGTACAACTGTATTCCTAAGTGGAATTCAGTGTGATTTTCAATTTTTTTTTTTTTTTTTGCAAAAGAAGCACTTGCCTCAATAGCACACCACTCTTTAGAGTCCATCCCGAATCAGACCTAATTTGTTCTCTGTAGTCGAGAGCAAAGGTGACCTGAGGCACTTCTTGGTTTGACATTACTCTCCTGTAAATGACATATGATTAGGCCGGCTGTACTCTGGCTAAAACTTTAAAATTCTGCATTGGGATAATCCCAAGTTCTACAACAAAAGCTGTCCTATAGCTGTGCAAGTTATGAATTAAGTGGTTCTTAATTTGCATAGTTTGTGCGGCATTGTTTTATTCAGCTTCTGAATATTCATGGAAGACACAAAAGATGTATCCAATGATGATGATGATGCCATGCCTGCTGGAAGCCTGGAACTTAGCAACTCCTCAGGCTTTTGATATTTTACCATACATTAGACACTTCATTTAATTCTGAAATGTCTAAAAATGAAAGGTGAGATTCATAGCACTTTGAAATCTGTACCCAGTACACCTTCTGTGGCTTTTTCTGCTTGATCAGAAATAAAGCAGGCACACACTGTGCTATGAACATGACCACTTGTTCAAACCTGTACCCAAAGGTCACAGTGTGGAGTACTGTTGTTTAGGATTAGATGTCCAATGCCATTCCTCCCTGTCCTGAAGGTCTGTATCCAACCTCATCCAGGTAGGCAGCATTCCATGCTCACTGAGCCTACAAAGCCCTTGGCTCTTGGTGGGCTGGTTCTTGGAGTTTCCCCTCCATAGATAGATAGATAGATAGATAGATAGATAGATAGATAGATAGATAGATAGATGTAGTGGGGAGCGAAGAGATGGAGTCATCTGGATGCTCAGGCCCAATCCCAGCTATATTAAATTATTATTTTCTCCATTGTTGTCTATGGGCAGCTCTGTCTTCCAGCCTTTGGGGATATTGAGAAATAGCTTCTCAGTGTGAACCAGTAAGTGATCTATCCAGCCAATGAGATGGCTCTTTCTACCCTTTTATACATATACCTGCAACTTCATACCTTGCTGTAATGAAGTTTGACATCAGTGGCTAAAATCAGTAGTTTTGAAAGGTCCAATCCACCATCTGGATTCCAAACAACAGCCAGTTATATCCAAACATAGGAGGCAACCTGCTTCTCAGGAAATAATAATAATAATAATAATAATAATAATAATAATAATAATAGGAGCTATATACCACCCTTTATCAAAAGATCTCAGGTTGGTGTACAACATTAAGAACACATTTTATGAAGCATAAAAATAAAAGGATAAAAGACAGGATAATAAAATAATCATAGTGTCTCTCCCTCCCCGCCCCAAAGTTTTAGCAAGCCATATATTATTTAATGGTGAAAGGCCTGGGTAAAGAGGAATGTTCTTGCCTGGCATCTAAAAACATGTAATGATCATGCAAAATTTGGTTATTATCTCTTAAAAGGTGTTCAAATGTGTGGCAAACAAACAGCTTTCCAGAAAATACTAGAGACGTCTGTTTCTCTGTTCTCCTGTTCAGTCAATTCCCTCCTCCCACCCACTTGTCAGTTCCACTGAGGAGTTATAGTGCTGTATTGAGGTTTTAAGGAGAGTTTTCCGTTGGATTTTTTAATGCTTTTGTACACCTTGAGGTTAGTCTCAAACCTGCCGAGACTTCCATCATGTGCATGGATGGTACAGTGTGGGCTACATAAAGCACAGACACGAAAAGACTCAAAATGGAGGCAATCTGATATAGAGGCCCTCAATCCAAGCAGGCTGTAAAAGCTGCTGCCTTTTTAATTGCAATAATTTCAACTTCCAAATTACACTGTGTCCTTTTGTACAGTAACAAAAACCTCTTAATATGCCTTTATGTGACTGTCTAGCCATGTGCTCTGAAGGATGCTTTTGTGTGGACGCTTTTGACATTAAAAATTTTAAAACATCATCTAGGAAATTAAAATGTTAGCTTTTCAGATGATGACGTGTGAATTTCCTAAAGCATAACTTTGCGCAGAATTTCAGTGGCAATTTGAAGCGTGCACATTTTGCTTCTAAATAGTCAGTTGAACAAATTTTACAGGTCTTTGATGCAAAAGAGTGCCTTGTACCCAGGGGTGTTCATACCTTTGCAGAACAGACACCTGCTCATGCAACAGAACTTCCTCTTCCTCTTTTTTCCTGACACGCACCCCCTCAATTTGCTGTGGGAGGGGGAGATTGTGAGACACCCCACGGAGCAGATTTGGGGCTGCAAAACAGAGGAGAGAAAGGGGGTGCCCTGTTTTATGAACGGAAATAACCCATAGTGTTGAATTTCATCCATAGTATCCGGATAGACAAAAAATGCTTTGATTAAGGAACCTCTGCACACTGACAGGAGGTGTAGAATTAATATGCCCTGTTATCATATTGGGCTAATAAGGTTTCAAACTGAGAATTCCTTGCAAGTGGGTGAAAAAGTAGCTGGTAGTTCTATTAACGTCAATTATCTGCAGATTGTTTTCTTTCTTTGTTATATACAGTATATGAGTCACTTTTCCCATAGTGGCTCCAAGTAGCTTACAATAGAATAATAGAGCCATAGAGTTGGAAGGGACTCAAGAGTTCATCTAGTCCAACCCCCTGCTATGCAGGAATTGCAGCGAAAGCATCCATGACAGATGGCTATCCAACTTCTGCTTAAAAACCTCCAAGGAAGAAGAGTCCACCACCTCTCGTGGGAGTCTGTTCCACTGGTGAACAGCTCTTACGATCAGAAAGTTTTTTCGAATGTTTAGTAGGAATCTCCTTTCTTGTAACTTGAAGCCATTGGTTCCGAGTCCTACCATCCAGAGGAGGAAAGCAGGAAAGAACAAGCTAGTTCCCTCTTTGATGTGACAGCCCTTAAGATATTTGAAGATAGCTATAATAAAAGCAATTGAAAACGTCCTATAAACATCTAAAAGCACAGTTATACAGATAAAAGATGCAGGCTTAGGGATTGCATCCCACTAAAAGAGGCCGTAATGGCACGCTTCAGATTAAAAGCCAAAAGCTCAGGTTAAGAGAAAAGTCAAACCTGCAGTTAAAGTAGATGAGGGTTTCTCACCCCAAAATTCTCAGTACCTAAAATGGTATACACCATCAAGATTTATGGAGAGTTTCTCGAGAATAAGTGCTAGCTTTTGGAGTTGTATAGAAATGGGTTAGTCAGAGAGAGAGAGAATAGGCTCCATTATTTCATCTTTGCAAAATCTATGCTGCATGAGAATCTGTATTTGTACTTATTGTTCCAGCTTTCAAACATTAAAACATATAAAAAAAATCAGATTTGAATTGCTTATGGATCAGGACTGTCACCTCTCTAGTTCTTTGTTAGCTCTACAAAGAAGAATATCAGAATGTGTCTGGGTTGTACTCAGTGCTTTGTGAGCAGAACTCCACTCATGCAACAAGGCTTTCCCTTCCTCTCCCCTGCATGCCTCAAAAATCTGCTGTGGTGGGATTCCCCAACCCTGTGGATCTGATTTTGAAGGACGGCTTCAGGAAAGGGGACAGGAAGGAAAAGTTCTGTTCTACAAGCAGAAGTCTCTTAAGATGGTGGACCATTGGGCATCTCCTTTTTTCAATATCACAAAAAGGATTTCTTAGCCTGTTTGTATTTTATTATTTTCTGCCTTAGAGAAAATTCAGAGGCCCAAACTAGTGAGCAGGGTCTCAGAATAGAAACCTCATTTTATCTTTTGTGCATTGCTCCTTTCTTGACCCCCTTTTTATGAATTGTTTTTCCCAGTGTGTTTGCTCTATTTCTTTACCTTACCTGCCCTCATCTTCACCATGATCTAGAGATGCTGTTTTCACCTCTGCTGTGTTTATTATTTCTGCCATCATTCTGTCACTGCCTTCCTTCCACATACCTGAATATATGCAGAAGTCTTGATCTAGCTAGTTTGATTTCTTACAGCGTTGGTGGTAAAAACATCAACAGATTATTTCATGTCACATTTTATAAAATGACTGGGGCAAGATTTTCTGTAGAAGATGGAGACCAAAACAAGATTATTCCCCTTTTGTATTTGCTAAATACTACCTGCTAAATAACTAAAAGAAAAAATTGTTTCCAGGGACTATTTTCCAAATAAGATTAGTAAGTCAACTTGTTCATAGCCTGAAGGATCACATGCTAAATGCAAATCTGATCACACATTTATATTTAGTAACTTTGGCTATCAAGTAAATTAAAATGGAAAAATGTTATGATTTAAATTCATGGGCTTTTGTTTAAAAAACAAACAAAAACAAATCGTGTGCAAGATATTCCTCATTTGTTATGCCTTGATTGTGTGCGCTAATAACACCACAAAGTGGGTGCAAACTAAATTCTTCTTATGAATGAGAATTTTTATGCAGATCAATAATACAGACTTTGGAGTCTGTGCACTTAAATTACAGGAAATGGTACCTAATTCTTTTCACTTGATTATTAAGCTAACTTTGCTGCCACCTGGTGGCTTTCATCTTGTTACTGCTTTGAACCTAGTGCCTGTATTCCCAGATTTAAATCAACATTTAGTCTTCAGGTGTCCATATTAATAACACTGCAAAGTAAGTTTCCTCTTCATGCAGGCTGACTTCCAGAACAAGGACTGGTCATTTTTATTTCTCTGTACCTTCAGAAAAGACGTCAGTTTCTATTCTTAACACATCAAGCTGCTTCACTACTATTCTGTCCTTTTCCTCTTCTGTGGATGTTTAAGAAATGCAAAACTGATGTGTCTGTGTTTTACCTGTGCATAACTTACCTGTCACTATATCTCTGAAAACAGGGGCTGTTTGTAAAATCTCTATAAAAGCAATGGTTAAAGAGATCTGGTCATTTGAGTAGCTCATATAAGTGAAGTCCAATGAGTGGGATCCAAGAAACTGTTGCTTACAGAAGAGACTTTCCCCCACTGCCTCTTTGCTACTGCAGCCTGTGTTTCTTCCTATGAACTGTGCCAGAGAATTTGCTGGTCCCTCTGCAGTAACATGGGATGTAGCAAAAAGGGGCAATCGCTTTCCACAATGGGCTCTCTGGACCCTACCCCCATCTTTAAACTAACATAGTAGTCAAGCTACTAAATCTTTGTGCTGGCCTTTCGCTGTGAGCAGTACTTGTTCAATATGTACATTCTAAGCTGTTGTGTGTATCACTATCTATCTCACTGGCTTTCTTCAGATTTGCTAAAAACCGGTATTATGCTATGGACTTTAAACCAGTTTTGGATGATATATTGATATATATCGCCCAGCCCTAGCACCGACCTCTGACCTCCACCTGGGCAAGCCAGAGGTGTTGTCCAGAGCACGTTCTGGACAGGCAAAAACTCCTGTTTTTGTGTGAATCAGGGGCCAATGACAAAAAATGGTCCGGAGAAAGTTCTGAGTGTCAAGTAGAGGTCTGGGAGACCGCATCCAGGTTCCTCACTCCTATTCCTGGGGGGAAATAATTCAGCATGAGCTATTTTCTTAAATTGAGCAATTGGGGGGGGGGGGTCTTTTGCTAAATCACCACCATTACTTGGGTCTAGTAAGCGTGCAGTAAGTTTGATGTATTGATAATGTAGCTATAGGTTTGGTTTTTTTAAAAAAAGCAGTTGATTGAATCCAAAGGTTGCACAAGCAGAAGACAGCTCATGCAACCAATCTTTTTATTGTAGCCGCAGCTCATGCTGTTCAGGAGGACTCCCAGCCCTGCAGAGAGACTTTGTAGAGATGCAGGCTAAGAGGAAATACCAGTTGCATGAGTGGTCTTCAACTCATATACAGACTGTGGCTCTATCCCAGTTTCAGCTTGAAAATGTTCTATCACCTTTCCTAAGTGATCAGCTAAATTAAGCTGTGCTGGTTAGACTTGTACAGTATGTTTAATATGATCCGTATTTTATTTAAATTAATTACTCATCCCCCCCCCCACCCCACCCCCATAAACCAATATAATTTACGTGTGGATGACAAGTTGCCACACTTTACTTTCACATCCCACACAGTGAATGCTGGATTGGCCTCCCCTCTGTTACCTTACAGGGCTGGTTCCATGCTAGTAACATCAGCAAAAGTCTCTAGACTAGTGCTTAAATAACATGAACCAAATTGGCATGGTGAGTGCTGGCTAATCAATGTGGCTTAAGATGTCTTCTTTGCAAAAGCTTCCAATTTTGATGTTGTCTTAGTAGCAGTTGATCTTGTGCTTTGTAGAGGTGGGAGCAATGTGGCTGTTTTGGGAGAAGCGATAACAAAGCAGTCAAGGCACGGCTTTGAGTATCTCTTCGGAAAACCTCTGAAAATCAGACTTCCAGATTCTTTTTCTATACAAACATTGATAGCATATTAAGAAGCTGCCCTACTGAACTTTCACGTTAATCCTTAAGAGAGGAAGTGTGAAGGTCTTCCACTATTTACATAGCGGGTTGCTTCGATTTATATCATAGAACAGACCCACTGAAATCACTGAGGTTAGATTAGTCATGCTCATTTAAATCAGTGTATGATTTAAATCAAGAGTATGACTTCAATTGATACAACTTAGCGTGCCAAGTGTGAGAGTCCGGAAAGAGTAGCTGAAGATTCGCTTTAGTTCCTGTGATTGGCATAGTGTGTATACTAGTTGCCCATTGTTGAAAGTTCAAGTTTTCTTTTGTGCAAAGTGCACTGGTGTCCGAAAGCTAGTTGTGGGGTTCTTGTTTTATGTTGGAGCTGTCTCAATTTTATTGCTGCTTCACCTTTATTATTATTACTATATTTCTTTAAAAAAAAGATTTGCTCGTTCCTTTCTAGTGGTAGAAACTACTTTACTCGAAATTTAATGAAAATGAAGTACGAGAAGACGCTCATGATTCTAGTCTTCCTGATTTCTTGTACAATTTATATTCTTAGTATTTATGGCATAATTAAGACTTCTTACTAACACGGCTGCTTCATTGTAGGAGGACTGACCAACGGTAGTGGTCGCTATATCTCTGCAGCCCCTGGAGCAGAAGCAAAGTATCGCAGTGCAGCAAACACCTCCAGTCTTTTTAGCTCCAGCAGCCAGTTGTTTCCTCCTTCGCGCCTCCGTTACAGTCGGTCTGACATTATGCCTTCTGGACGTAGTAGGTTACTGGAAGATTTCCGAAACAATCGCTTCCCTAACCTTCAACTAAGAGACCTAGTTGGACACATAGTTGAGTTTTCACGGGACCAGCATGGCTCTAGGTTAGTATTTGTAACTTATGCTGATGAGTTTGGAGAACATTTACAATGATAAACATTCCCTTTAATTGGGTCTTGTGGGAAACACATTGAATTTTTGTCATTTTAATTCTCAACGTGAAAAGAGCTAGAGCTTCTTAATGGGCCTGTTCAGACAATGCATCGTTACCTGGGAACTTTAGGAGTAAGCAGGTGTGGCCATCTGGCTTTCAAGCCCTGTCTTCTAAAAAAAAGGCTGAGAGAAATCTTCATTCTCAGTAATGAATCACAATCAATTTACACGGATTTCATTCCACTGAAGTTGATGATTTCATCCTAGTGTAGTCATAATAAATAATGGAGATATTAATTTACAGTAATCTCTTCTAGGACTATGCCACAGTAGCTTACCAGTTACAATTTAAATAAAATTTCATAAACTTGTAAAGAAACCAAATATCCTGGAGGATATTTGATACTATTGGATCCCTTCCAATGGGCCTGAAACCGCCTTGGTTGTGCTGGTCGATGATCTCTGGCGGGCTAGGGACAAAGGTGAGAGCTGTTTCCTAGTTCTGCTGGATCTCTCAGTGGCCTTTGACACCACTGACCATAACATCCTTCTGGGCCATCTAGAGGCACTGGGAGCTGGGGGCACTGTTATACAGTGGTTCCACTCCTTTCTCCTGGGCCGTGTCCAGAAAGTGGTGTTGGGGGATGAGTGTTCAGACCCCTGGGCTCTCACTTGTGTCCCTCAGGGTTCCGTCCTCTCCCCCATGCTTTTTAATATCTGTATGAAGCCACTGGGAGAGATCATCAGGGGGTTTGGGCTGGGTGTTCATCAGTATGCAGATGACACCCAGCTCTACCTCTCTTTTAAATCGGAACCAGTGAAGGTGGTGAAGATCCTGTGTGAGTGCCTGGAGGCGGTTGGAGTCTGGATGGTGGCTAACAGATTGAGGTTGAATCCCGACAAGACAGAAGTACTGTTTTGGGGGGACATGGGGTGGGTAGGTGTGGGGGACTCCCTAGTCCTGAATGGGGTAACTGTGCCCCTGAAGGACCAGGTTCACATCCTGGGAGTCATTTTGGACTCTCAGCTGTCCATGGAGGTGCAGGTTAATTCTGTGTCCAGGGTGGCTGTCTACCAGCTCCATCTGGTACGCAGGCTGAGACCCTACCTGCCCGCGGACTGTCTTGCCAGAGTAGTGCATGCTCTAGTTATCTCCCGCTTGGACACTACTGCAATGCACTCTACGTGGGGCTACCTTTGAAGGTGACCCAGAAACTGCAATTAATCCAGAATGCGGCAGCTAAACTGGTGACTGGGAGTGGCTGCCGGGACCATATAACACCAGTCCTGAGAGATCTTCATTGGCTCCCAGTACACTTCCGAGCACAATTCAAAGTGTTGGTGCTGACCTTTAAAGCCCTAAATGGCCTCTGTCCTGTATACCTGAAGGAGCATCTCCACCCCCATCATTCAGCCTGGACACTGAGATCCAACGCCGAGGGCCTTCTGACTGTTCCCTCAATGCAAGAAGTGAGGTTGCAGGGAACCAGACAGAGGGCCTTCTTGGTAGTGGCACCCACCCTGTGGAACGCCCTCCCATCAGATGTCAAGGAAATAAGCAGCTATCCTATTTTTAAAAGACATCTGAAGGCAGCCTGTTTAGGGAAGTTTTGAATATTTAATGCTGTATTGTTCTTTACACTCGATTGGGAGCCGCCCAGAGTGGCTGGGGCAACTCAGCCAGATGGGCGGGGTATAAATAATAAAATTCTTATTATTATGTTATTTTCAGCTCTCTTGTTTTTAACTACTTTGCTCTAGTTATTCAACTTCTATTCAACTTGAGGTTTTTACTTATGTACAATTCTGGTGCTTACAGATTTATACAGCAGAAATTAGAAAGAGCCACTCCAGCTGAACGTCAAATGGTATTTAGTGAGATTCTGCAAGCAGCATATCAGCTGATGACGGATGTGTTTGGCAACTATGTCATACAGAAATTCTTTGAGGTAAGTGCATAAAGGAAGCTGTTCAAAGGTTTTTAACCTCAGTTTGTTCTGATGGGGAGAAACCTAGACTATATTCCGACTCTCGTGTTTGTGGTGTTGAAGGCTGCTCACATGCTTTTCTTTCCAGCTTTCCACAGGTTTGAATAATCCACTGATAGGCGATTTAAATTTCTTATAGTGGCATGAGATGACTTTCATAGTAACACGCAGAAAAGTGTGCTTGGTCTTTGTTAACAGTGCCTTCCCTTCTCTCGTAGTTTGGAAGCATAGACCAGAAGTTAGCCCTTGCTACGCGCATTCGTGGGCATGTTCTCCCATTAGCTCTGCAGATGTACGGTTGCCGTGTTATTCAGAAAGCCCTCGAGTCTATCTCACCTGACCAGCAGGTAATTGTAAGTTAGAACAATATTTTTGTATTCCATTAAAAAAAACACCCCACATATGTAAAATGTTTCCTGTTTTGCTTTGCTGGGAAATGTACTTGTAACAATATAGTAGTCTGATTATATATAGAAGGCACTATTTTTGTTAAATCATAATTGGGAAATGCACACTTGCGGGGACCTGTGTAACCTGGTAATGCCAAATTATTCCTCTGTAGAATGAAATGGTGAAGGAGCTCGATGGGCACGTCCTGAAATGCGTGAAGGATCAAAATGGAAACCACGTGGTACAAAAATGTATAGAATGTGTCCAGCCCCAGTCACTCCAATTTATTATTGATGCTTTCAAAGGACAGGTAATTAGTTTGTTTATATTTACTCTCTTTAACTGAATGGTTACTATCCATAATCACAGCTTTTCAGATAACATTGGTTAGCACGCTGTTGCAAATATAGTCTTCCTAAGTGTGTCTCATTTGTTTAGGGTCCTATCCAGTGCTGCTGTTCTGCTGGTGCAATGGAACATTATTTCCCCTGAACCCCCCCCCCCCCCCCGAACCCTCAAAATCTGATCCAGGGGGTTGGAAGACCCTCTGCAGCAGGCCAAGGAAGGGAAGCTCCACCATGTGAGCAGAACTCTGTGCACACAGGGTCGGATGCAACCCTTAATTTGCCACGCAGGGCCAAGCCAAGACATTTAGCCACCTGAGGCAAACTACACAATGGCTTCCCCCTCTCCGCCAGGGAAGAAACGGGAAGTGAAGATTGATGTCAGGAATGAAGGGGGGATAAAGATCTATATCGGGATCCGTTGCCCTGTGGATTGTGCCGTCTGAGGCAGTTGCTTTACCTGGCCTCATGGGTGGGCCAGCCCTGTACAGGCCCCTCTGCTCAGAGGTAGCCCACCTTTATTCAGAAGTTCTGGCTGGTCACCAACTTCATCAGCTGCAGGGATATGGTTGCATGCATCCACTGGCAGGCTCTGTGCTTACCACGGCAGTGCAAATGAGCGGGGTGGCAGGCAGATGAGGGCGAGAAGCTCACTATGTCCCTTGCTGCCTTTGCGTCTTTGGTTACTGGCATCACGAAGTACACACAGCCTGGGATGTATGCTGCTTCTTGGGGTTGCAGTATACTGTTCTCCATAAGAAAAGCTTGCTAATCGCCCCCCCCCCCTTTATTTTCTCTCTCTGTAGCAAGTCACCAAAGAAAGAAAAGTTTGCTTACCTATGTATGATGAGAGCGGCATGTGCTTTGGAGTCTCTGCATGCATTGCTCTGCCCTGCCAGGTTGGTTCTGAACAGGGAAGAGCTTCCCTGTCATACAGAATCTCAGTTTAGATAAGTGGCTTTGTTTCATGAAGACTCCTGGCTATTTTCCAGTAGTGGGGTCGGAGAGCTTTAAATAATGCCAATATATTTGGCATCTGGCAACCAATGCACCCCTTCGGTTTCCGATGGTACATGGGTAGAGAAATATAAAAAGCCTGGGACACAACCGTCTAGCCTAAATACAGAAGTATTTAGCCCTAGCCTAAATACAGAAGTAATGTATTTGGCATTAACTTGGGAAGTGTACACTTGATTATAACCAAACTAAGCCTCCTGGTGTATGTTGTGCTCTAGGAGGCTTAGTTTGGTCAGAACTCAGTGTACATCATCATCATCATCATCATCATTTGTTGGGAGCTGTCCAGAGTGGCCAGGGAATGAATGAATGAATGAATGAATGAATGAATGAATGAATAAATACTACTACTACTACTAATTTTTATTTTTATTACTACTACTACTACACTTCCAGAGTTAACACTAAATACATTACTTCTGGTAAATGAGCCACCATAGCTGCTAGAGGGCCATGGAAATTTGTGTCCCTGGCTTTTTAGACTCGTCTACCCTTGTACTACCTGAAACCAAAGGGCACATTGGTTCCCAGATGTGAATTTTTTTCAGCTGCCCTACCCCACTGTAGTGGTTTTCAGAATACAGACCCCTTCACATATTAAACTCTGTAATGGGTTGTGAAGAAAAAGTTCCTGTCTTGTGCAACAGGGGATCAGAATTTTCCTATAGGTGCGGTGTAATTTCTTGCCAGAGGGAAAATGCACGAATATCTGTGTTCAGTGTTACACAATATATTGAAAAGTAAAAGTCACTTGTTTTCCCTCCTTCCAAAAACCATGTTTACATCGAATGTTTTTCAATAATGTGGTGTAATTAAAGATGGCAATTTCTCCTTTTGGACACCTGAGGCATCTTCATCTGGAATAGAGCAAATTTAATGCAGTATGTTTTAATAATTGTAATCCTGTCGTTTTAAGGTGTTTGTGCTTTCAACTCATCCTTATGGCTGCAGAGTAATTCAACGTATTCTGGAGCACTGCACCGCTGAACAGACACTTCCCATTTTAGAAGAACTGCATCAGCACACAGAACAGCTTGTGCAGGTTGGTGTACACGAAAATATTCTGGGGAGCACAAAATATATTGTGTAGCTGTCTTTTTATTAGCAAATATTAATCAGAGTTTGGGTATATTGGAAGTAAATTCTTTAAAAAAAGATCATGTCAACCTTTTCATTTATTAGATTTTTGGTGTAGTATCTGTTGGGCATAATCAGTTTCCCTATAGAACTTTAAATGCTACAATTCCAAAACATGGGTGTGTAACAGTGGTCTCCTCTTCAACTTAGGTTTTTTGGGCGCTTTAGAAAATGCTAAACTAATGTATGTGCTTGAGACAACTTAAGTGTGTTACTTTCAGGATCAATATGGGAACTATGTTATTCAACATGTGCTGGAACATGGACGTCCTGAAGACAAGAGTAAAATTGTGTCTGAAATCAGAGGGAAGGTTCTAACTCTGAGTCAGCATAAATTTGCCAGGTATAGTTAACAGTGAATTACTAATTGCTGTTTAATATTGGGCAATGAGTGACTGCTTTATTATTCCTTTCTGTGCCTTTATATCTGCCTTACTTTCATCTTGGAACCTAAGGCAGTCACCCCTTTACGGCACCGACCAAACCCAGACCTGAAATATAATAGGGTCAGTTTAGCCATTGCTACTCCTAAGTGCTCCACGGGATAACTCAGAAGACTCAGGCCACGTGATAGGAACCCAAGCTGGGATTCCTCCCTTTGCAAGCATCGCCTTTCCTAAAATGTGGGCAACACTGCCATGGGGAGCAGTTGTACTTCTCTCTGATGGATATGAGCATGCAATGTTACCTCTTCTGACACAAGGAGGAGTCATTTCAGCAGAATCTGCACCTCAGAGGTTAATGTACGTGAGAGGCCACAGGGATAGATTAGCACAATACAGTAATGTTGTGTTGTCTCATAGTTTAAGTGCCATGTATTCCATTTCAGTGTGTTGCGTTTAATCTGCTTAGTAATGTATTTAGCTGGATCTAATTTGTCTCTTTATCTAGTCTTTATTCCATTCCATTCAGTAATCTTTCCTGTATTCTGTTCCGTAATCTTTTTCAGCAATGTGGTAGAAAAATGTGTCACTCACGCATCTCGTGCGGAAAGAGCTTTACTTATTGATGAGGTGTGTTGCCAGAATGACGGTCCTCACAGTGCCTTATACACCATGATGAAGGACCAATATGCAAACTACGTTGTTCAGAAGATGATTGACATGGCTGAACCTGCTCAGCGAAAGATTATAATGCACAAGGTAATTGTGCCTATCTGCTCCAGACTTTGAAAGAACTCTTAATTTAAAAATCATTTCCCAGCTTTTGCAAACTTTGGAGGACTCTTGCATGCTTTTGTGTCTGACAGTTTCTCTCTCTCCCCCACAACCCAATAACTCCATGTTTTAATTCCTCATTTTGTACGTAGCATAATTGAAAATAGGATGAAAGTTAATGATACTAATTTCAAATAGGTTCTTTAAAATTTGTGCTGTTCATATGAAAAAGGTAAAGGTTAAGGACCCCTGGATGGTTAAATCCAGTCAAACATAACTATGGGTGCAGCACTCATCTCACTTCAGGCTGAGACAGTCAGCATTTGTTCGCAGACAGCTTTCCAGGTCATGTGGCCAGCAAGACTAAACCACTTCTGGTGCAACGGGACGCCGTGACAGAAACCAGAGCGCACAGAAATGCTGTTTACCTTCCTGCTGCAGCAGTACCTATTTATCTATTTGCATTGGTATGATTTTGAACTGCTAGGCTGGCAGGAGCTGGGACAGGGCAACGGGAGCTCCCCCCGTCGTGCGGTTTCGAACCACCACCCTTCTGATCAGCAAGCCCAAGAGGCTCAGGTTCATATAAATATGGATGGAAATGATAATTTACTCAACCTGGATAGCTCTGTTGGTTGGAACGTGGTGCTGATAATGCCAAGATTGCAGGTTTGATCCCCGTATGGGGCAGCTGCATGTTCCTTCATTGCAGGGACTAGAAGATCCTCAGGAGTTCTTCCATCTCTTATGATTCAACCATAACCATGCTTTTTTACTTGACTGTAGATACACACCTGGTTGCAAATAATGTTGAACTGTAGTTAAAAATAAACGATCGCTAAATGTGAACAAGCAGCATGCTTGTGTGTAATGCCTGCTTCACTCTTTGCATGCTTTATTTATTACTCAGGGGTACGCATACCCCTAAACGTTTTGTGAATCTAAGTTTGGCCTCATTGAGGGGTATTATTTCAATATGAGTAGGAAAATGAGAGTGCCCCTAAACATTTTTAAAAGAAAATAACACTGGTTCTATGTAATACAGTACATGATTCTCCCATTTTAGCCTTACAGTGAGTTCTGTTAGGCTGAGAGTGTGTGGCTAACCCAAACCATTGAGCTTCAGTCCTGAGTGGGGATTTGAAACCTGGTCTCCAAGGTGCTGCTCTTGCACTGCCCAGAAACATTCCACAACGTGGCTTGTTGTGATGCCTGAACCTGGGTTCATTCCTCCTCTCCAAACAAACCATGTTCAGAAGCCAAATGTTGTTCTTGTTTGCTCTTGTTTGTTCGGAGAAGCAAACCACTAGCTTGGATGTGAACATCATTGTCTGTGAACTCTTGGGAAGGGAAGGCTTAAAGGAAGACATATCTGCCCCAGTAGAAGAGTTCCTTGCTAGGAAGCAGTGGATCAAAATGTCGTACAAGTGGTACCTTGGTTCTCAAACTTAATCCATTCTGGGAGTCCATTCGACAACCAAGGCACGGCTTCCGATTGTCTGCAGGAGCTTCCTGCAGCAGACGTTCGGCTTCCGAAAAACGTTCACAAACCGGAACACTTATTTCCGGGTTTGCGGCATTCAGGAGCTGATTTGTTTGACAAATAAGCTGTTAGGGAACCAAGGTACCACTGTAATTTTTCTTACACCTGGTCCTCACTTGGGTTCATCTTAAATATTATTTGTCTCTGAAGATTTTATCATTGATCTCGGAGTTCATAAACATTAACGTAAAACTAACAAAGGTGTCTTGAATATTCTGCTTCAGTTTATCATCTGCTCTCCTCGCGATAGGAATGTTTTGACTAAAACCTGGATTTTCTTACTGCAGATTCGCCCCCATATTACCACCCTGCGCAAATACACCTACGGCAAACATATCCTTGCCAAGCTGGAAAAGTATTACCTGAAGAACAGTGCTGACCTGGGCCCAGTTGGAGGGCCACCTAATGGAATGCTTTAAGGACACATTCAGAAAATCTTGAAGATGAATTTTATTGTGAATTATCAAAACATACAACTTAACTCAAAACGTTGTGATTTTTTTTATATAAAAAAAAACCCTATTTATTGACTCTTCATGCATTTGTAAAAAATTTTATTCATGTGTATATTTTTGGGGAATGAATTGCAACATATTGCCATTTCTTATCAGAGACCTATCAGATTGTGTGGCTCACAAAGCACAGAATGCCTGTAAATGATGTAACTATCCGAATAGCTCTCACATTTTGTAAATTTTTACCTTGTAAAGTCATTGAATAAAATAGTTTTTAAAGGAAAAAAAAAAGTACAGTATTCTTTTAATATACTGGCTCACAATCTGGTAGGTCTCCCCAACATCACAGCACATGTTTATATAGTTGTATATAGAAATTAGTTTAATTTCTTCCCCCACCCCCACCCCTTTGTGCGGAATCCTTTTTTTATAACAGATGAAAATAGATGATTGCATAATTATTATTTAACATATTACAGAAAGTTAAGTTCTGTATTTTGGTGGTTCACAATTTTATAATCCAAATAGCAATCAGGGCACTGAAGAATACCAGTAAGGAATGATAAAATGTGAACATTGAGGAATAGTTTCTACCTTTTTACTTTGGAAACAATGGTTTTTTCTTTTAATGTAATGTGCCCTTTTCTCTAGCAGTGTATAAAAGCCATGTATATACTTAAATATTTAATTGATGTGCAAGATAGGGGAATAAAAATCAAGTTGGTACTTTGGTCCAGCAACGTGCTGTCTGGGAAAAGAGTAAACCTGCATTAAAATAATAGGCAGTCAGTGGGCATAAGGTGTGTGCTTTGCTTTGCATATACAGGATTTGAGAGTGTTGATAGGCTTTGTGTTCTCACAGGTAGCTGCAAACAGTAGGCAGTTAATGGTGGAGGAAAGGCCTACTGAGACTTTGATAGCTCAACATCTAAAGCATGATTAAATATTCAAATAACTTTTTGCTTCCTTATAAATATAAGCATTATATAAGTATAGTTAATAGATGTAAGTTTACCGTTTGTAAGCAGATTTCTTGTTTTCAATGTTTTACAAGCCTTGCTAATTGAGTAGTGACGCTTACTTTGGTTGTACAGATGTACATTTGTAAACCTCCATGCTGTAAATGTAATTTGTTTTACCCCTTTTGGGAAGAAAATTTGCATTTTAGTGTATATTCATACCCCTGTCCCTTTTTTGCCCTGACATAGTGTTGTATAATGTAAATTTATTTCAGCAAATCAAGACTGATTTTTTAAAAGATTCTATCTTTATATGGTTTCAGAACTACGAACCAGCTTTCTTTTATCTATTATGAGGAAATGTTTTTGTTTAACATAGTTGTTCTGTTAATATGGATATTTGGGGAACTTAATCAGTTTAAACATTAATGAGAATAAAGGCAAATTAATGGACTGAAATACTGACCACACAAACCAGTGCTTCTTCCATCTTAAATGTGGCACGATTTGTTTTTGTACAGAAGAGTACTGTATTTTTGGACAGCTTACTTCATCCTAAAGCAAATATGTATGATACTGTCAATTTTTCTCTGAACAAGACACTGTAACAGTAAGATAAAAGCTGTACATTTACAAGCGGCCTTATGTACATTTCCCAGTTTCCTTTTTAAGGCAGAATTGTGACCATATGTGTATAATTAAAATCCTTTTTAATCCTTTGCCTATGAAAATATTTTGGAAAGAAGCTTACTTTGTATATTCAGTTTCGGAAAGATAAAGTGCTTTGTATTTTGTTCAAGTCAGTATTTTGTGTAAACACTTCATTTTGATGTCATAACATAGGTGCTTTGTCTCAAAGCTGCTGGAAGTAGTGATTTGACTATAGATTGCATTGAAACCTTTTGTGGAGAGGCCTAGAGAGAAGATAGGAGAGCAACATGTCATCTCATTTACAAAATGCTCATTTTTATGAAAAATACAATCACAGCATACAGACATTTGCTTACAACAAAATTGAGTATGTTGATAATTTAACACAACTGCTCAACAGTTACTTACACCTTAAAATAACTCAAGTATCTCTCACAATTTGAATTTATATAGTAGTTTTCTCCTTTCCCTATATTTAACTTTTGAATTTAAGTTTAATGACAGTTATAGAACATTTTCCCAGTAGATACAGGAAACTACTAATCTTTCCAGGGAGTTTGCCGTTGGATATGGTGGTTCATGTGAGGGGAGGTGCGTAATACCTCTAGTCTGTCAAGTTAAAATTTCTTCCATTTGTCTTAAACAGTCTTCAAACAATAATTCAGTATTCTTTGGTACATTTCAAGTCTGTTGGCTGGCCTAAGTGGCATAGTTATACTCTAATAATATTTTGTCTTCTGTTAATCTGACCAATACTTTCTCTATAATCAGTTGTATATTTCTGCAGAAGTAGTGTAGGAAACCAAGCATACTTTCCCACATAATAAGCTTTCTTGGTTTGAGGATGTTCTTCCCACTACAGTCTCTTCCCAATGTAGATTTGGTTATGGAACATTTTTTCCTAGTCTGTTTAGGTCTGTTCTGCCTCTAGGCTGCTCTTAGTTCATATTGAATAATGTAATGTTCACTTGTAATATGCTGTAAAGAAAACAACAAAATGAAAATGTGTGAATAACTTTATGCAATATGCTTGGTCTTATGTTTTGATTCTTACCAAAAAGCCTTGGGTTACACACTCAACTAAAATTGCTACTTTCATTTCTGGGTTTAGCAGGTCTCCAAAGGAAGTTTCTATCAGTATTTTCTTCCTGGATTTAATCAGTTAAAATTGTGGAATTTTTAATCACCTCTACAGTTTTCCATTTGCTAGAAGAGCCACTTAACAGTGTTTTAACTGTCTGACTTTGGACCCTAATAACTTGGTGAAAATGAGCAAATCTTTGTAGAAGTCACAGTAAAAGTGGGCCTTTGTGTGTCCATTAGAGGCTTCATCTATATTTGAGGGGGCTGCCCCCCCCCCCAAGTTGATGGGCATTGCCATTCCAATGGGGGGGGGGGTGCCATGTCATGTGATTGATTATGTGGGGCAGGGCTTCTCTGGCTCCAATATTTTCTTCAAGTTGGCACCCCTGAGAGGAAGAGTGCGGAAGATGATTTTTGTCAATTTCCCCTTTCTCCTATAATGCTCAGTACTACCACCTTTGAAATTCCAGAGCAGCTTTTCAGCAGAGGAGCAAGGTGGTATGTGCCAAAAAATACTGTCTTCCCCGGCCTGCTTTTCAGTGAGAGCGTTCCATGCGTGCAGTCCTGCTCACAGGAACTTCTGGGTCTTCTCCTCCACTAAGCTTTTGGCCCTTTAGACATTGTTAGAATCCCATCAGCCTCACCCAGTGTGGCTAATGGTTAGAGTTGCTGGGATTTTAGTCCCATCCACCAGAGGGGCACCACGTCATGTAAGGCTGCTCTAGATACATACCGAAGAATCTGTGACCCATATTCCAACTACTTGGCTGGCTCTAACGGGAGTTGGTGGCCAACCACATCTCAAGGGCTACAGGTTCCCTGAAGTGTCTGTCAGCATTTTCACCATTAAATCCACACCACAGCATTTGCAGAGACTCCGATGTTTCAGGTGTTTTATCTTGGTAGCGTCAAACAGTAACTCTAGCAATGGAGCCCTAGTTGCAAGCCAGAGCAGAGAGACATCCTTAGGTCGCTACCCTATCGCGTAAGACTTGGCAGAAATGGTCAAATACGTTACAGTAATATATAAGAACGGGGTAACTAACCTGTGGACCTCAAAATGTTGAACTGCAGTTGCTGTTGGGCTCAACTAGGATAGCTAATGGCCAAACGTACAGGAGTGGTACCTAAGCTAAGTTGTAGGAGTCCACTGGTCAGCCAGCCTTTATAGAAGCAGAACCTTCAGCCAGACTGTTAAACATACATCAACTTGATGACACCCAGTGGGGTTTTCCCGTTTGAGAAACATTGGCCCGATTTTGCGTCAAGCTGCTATTGAAACAAAGTTCACCAGATGGCTGCAGTTTGAGAAATGGGCTCCCTGTGGAACTAGTCCTTTGGATCCAGGCCTAGGTGGTCATACTGCATCCTAGGCTGGTTGGTTGGTTGGCTGATGTCAGCGGCTGCCTCAGGTCCCAGCTCACAAAGGACCAACGCCAGTTGCTCTTTATAAACAAAAGTCTTTATTGCGGTTCATTGTTGGTTTGACATCAGTGGTGCGCAACGCTACGTCTGAGTCCTTAGACCGGCGAAGCTCCATCTGAGTCTCCACCCCCTGTACACCAGCTTAAGACTCTAACCTTACTCCACCTCTTCCGTCTCTCCTTTCTCCTCTGGGTCCTTCTGCCCCCCGGGGTCTCCTCCTTTCTGGACTCTTCTGACACTGACGCTGACCCCCCTGACTCCTCCCCCTCCTTTCGGCGGGCTTTGGGACCTGGCTCCCTATCCGGGCTGCCAACTGCGCCGCCCTCCTGTACATTTGAACTTGGCGCGCGCGCCCAGCCTCCAACCTTCCTCTTGACCGTTTCTTCGCTCTCCGATGGAGGCGTGGCCAATCCTGACTCCTCTCCTCCCGCTGGCAGTGAGCCTCCTGCTCCCGATACCTGGGACTCCTCCCCCCTACTGCGCTCTGGTGGGGAAGCTGGTCCTGATTTCCAACTGCTGCTCTCTGAGTCCCCTCTGGCCCCTTCTTCCTGGGGTGTCCCCCTAGGCACCCCCCTTGCTCTGACCATGGGAGCCCCTTTCTGTGAATCTTCCGATTCGCTGGAAAGACTCAGAGACCTCGGACCGCTGTCATCGCTAACATTTCCTTCGGATTCCTCCCCCTCGCTCTCTATTTCCTCCCTTTCCTGTGCCTCTGCTCCTGAGCCCCTGACAGCTGACTTATTAAATGACACTTTCATTCTGTCTCTTCAGCAAAGCGTAGTGGAGCTCAGAGTTTTAGCAGATGTAAGATAAGCAGGTCCACCTTCTGATTTCCTAACTGTGGCCTTATAGTAGTTGCTTTAACTCAGTAATGGGAAAACCACCAACACACTTCCTTATGACCATATACAGTGTGCTGGCAAGTTTCTTGCTTGCATTTTGCTGCAAGGCTTTCCACCCTTTTCTGGACTGTAATGTTGAGTCACAGGTTACACCTCCAGAGCCACACCTATTTTGTTTTCTTTTAAGGTCTCCGCATTTATTCAGAGCGCTCTTGTTTCTTTCCATTACCGCTCCTGCAAAGGAACAGGGAAACCTAATGAATGAGGTTTTTCATAGCCAAACGTCCTATGGCTATCCCATGGGCCATCCCTCTTCCCGGAGACTTTGCTAGTGATTTTATGCTGGCTCTGTGGTTTCTATTAAGACTGGACTCTTCATGCATAGTCATAGTGTGGTATAGTGATTAAGAGCGGTGGACTCGTAATCTGGTGAACTGGGTTCGCTTCCCCGCTCCTCCACATGCAGCTGCTGGGTGACCTTGGGTTAGTCACACTTCTTTGAAGTCTCTCAGCCTCACTCACCTCACAGAGTGTTTGTTCTGGGGGAGGAAGGGGAAGAAGATTGTTAGCCGCTTTGAGACTCCTTTGGGTAGTGATAAAGCGGGATATCAAATCCAAACTCTTCTTCATAATTCAGTGATGATTTTTGCTGTTCAGATTCCAGCAGAGTGGCTACGTTGCTTAAGATTTGTGGCAGCTGGACACTGGAATGTGTTGTAGTGCCTGCTGTAATTTTTTAAAATTCAAAGGTACATCCTGAGAACTGAACGCAAGGGGAACTGGCAAATGCGTCCTAATAGCTAAACATTAATCTGTTAACTAGGAACTTGGGCATCTGCCTTTATGTTGGATTCATCTAGCTCAGGACTAACTGGCAACAGCTTGCTAGTGTTCCATGAGAGAGGTCTTCCTCAGCCCTGCTTAATGGTACCCAGGGGAACTGATTAGGTATGTGTTGCATCTTAATTCTCCAGTGAATCCAAAAATTTGCTCAGCTAGAGGGACAGACAGTTAAACAATGCTCATACCAATCACAGGCTGTGACTGAAAAACCAACTAGAGACATGGCAAAGGGTATGGTTGCCCCCCAACAGGGCTTTCTCTCTCTCCCCTTTTCCTTGAATTGCAAATCCTCCCATTCAGTTTTGAAGTACCCCTCTATTTCAGAAGCATCCCATGTGGCCAGTGGAAAGGCTGAAAGTCCCAAAGTCAAAGCTTCATCAGCACATAGAAGCAGTGGCACAACTAGTGCTCACAGTCACTGGAGCACAAGAATATGGGGTCAGACCAATGGTCTAGTTCAGTATTGTCTACACTGATTGGCAACAGCTCTCCAGGACTTTAGGCTGGCACCCCAGCCTTACCTGGGGATGCCAGCAGGCAGCAGGTGCTCTAAATCTGATCTGTACTGGAAGATTTATTTTGTAGGGAGAGGAGCTCTAACCAGATAATTTTGGAGGTGGGAGTGGAGTGATACAGATGCAGAATACCAGACCCATCAGTTGGAAAGATGGATTAAATGAAACAAACTCTAAAAGATGCAATACAAAGCATGTCATCTGTGGGAAAAGACCAACTGAAGTCAGTGGGACCGATTTCTGAATGTGGGTAGGATTGAGTGGCAAATGCCCCTGCTTGATTGCTTTGCTTAAATTGTGAGTTTTGCGCTGTGGCTGCTCATTCCTTCATTCAGCTGCCTGATACCCCGTGGCAATTTGCTGATGTTTCATCAGTGCTGGAGCTATTGCGGCAGGTGCTTTCTGAGGATCCTATATATACGGTACTTTTAAATGTGTTTGTAGGAAGGGGTGAAGGGTGTTACTGTTTTGTTGTTTTTATTATGTATCTTGTATTCTTATGCTGTGAACCGCCCTGAGATCGTCAGATGAAGAGCAGTATACAATTATTGTTGTTGTTATTTCCCTTCATATTTGGGAATAGGATTCCTATCGGAGATGACACACCTCCAGCTGAGTAGAGGAGCAGAAGATACAACAAAGGGAACAAAATTGGGCAGAGGGGGAGGGAGATGAATTTACAGCAGAGGGAGATGATGATGATGATGATGATGATGATATTTATACCCCGCCCATCTGGCTGAGCTTCCCCAGCCACTCTGGGCAGCTTCCAACAAAATATTAAAATACAGTAATGCATCAAACATTAAAATCTTCCCTAAACAGGGCTGCCTTCAAATGTCTTCTAAAAGTCTGGTAGTTGTTCTCTTTGACATCTGGTGGGAGGGCGTTCCACAGCACGGGTGCCACTACCGAGAAGGCCCTCTGCCTGGTTCCCTGTAACCTCGTTTCTCGCAGTGAGGGAATCGCCAGAAGGCCCTCGGTGCTGGATCTCAATGTCCGGGTAGATTGATGGGGGTAGAGACACTCCTTCAGATATACTGGACCGAGGCCGTTTAAGGCTTTAAAGGTCAGCACCAACACTTTGAATTGTGCTTGGACACGTACTGGAGGTGAGTTTCTAGCCTGAGTTAAGCACAACAGAGGTGTGTTGCTCTCCCAAAATTGGCTGCCTTATGAAGCAGTGTATATTTGCTTCCAGTGTGAACTTTGTGGGTATATTTATATACATAGAGCAAAGCCTGCAAATACACTAGAAGTCTCCAGTCCATCCAAATGACACTAGACTCAGTACAACTGACTCCAGAACATCTTCTGCTCAGAAGTGGGGAATGCTAAAAACAGTTACCTCTCATGCCAGAATGCGACATGGTCTAGTCCCTACTGTTGCCAAAGCACTTTCTTGAATATCTTCTTTAAAGATGCAGAATCCTCTCTTGGATAAAAGTATTTAATAGCTCTGGGCTTTCCTGCATTTGTAATTTCAAGAGAGACCATGCAATGCTTTGCTAAAATGCTTGTGTTTGTGTGTGTAGTCAGAGAATCCCTGTCCCAAACCAAACTAAGGATGGCTTTTGCTGGTAAGAAGCTGGTGACTCACCACAGGAAGCCTGGATTATGAAAGCAGCCATCAATTAAAGGCTCAGCTGGAGGGCTATTCAGGTCTCCCTGTGGATACCTGTGCAGACTTGTGAAGTTGTGCTGATTCATCAATCAGTATGACTCACAGCCGGATACATGCACAGCCTCCCTTGCAACATACTGTGTTTGATGTATCAGGTGACAGGGAAGTTCTGTCTCAGGTGAGCATTTCCTACATGCAAATCATTACTTGGTGTCGTCTTCACCATAATTCATGCACGAATTAAGTCAGTACGCCTGAAGACTGCTGAGTTGGGTTATCTCTCTTGCCCTCGCCGATCGCCCCCATCCCTGCCCAAAAGACAGAATAGCTTGAATAATATCTGCGGAGCACTTTGAGAGTGGCAGAAACAAAAGCAAAAATAATGCGAGGGAGACAGGACAAGGATAACTGTGACTTTAAAGATGAATGGGAACTCTTTACAAAATAGTTGAAGACGCAACAATTGTGTGGGAGGGAGGAAAAATGGGGGGGGGGATTAAGGATGATATGTTTTTGGATAATAAGTTTTGTTTAAATCATCAATAAAAAATTATTCTAACAAATAATAATAATAATAATCCGGAGGGGGGGGGGAAGGAGAGAGAAGGGGCTAGGACAGAAAGACCAAAGTGCAATGGATGTATGGGAGTTTTTGTCCTACCCACTGAATTTTTGAAAAAGGAATTACTTATTTCAGAATAATAATATTCTCCTAGGCACAATTTCTCAGAAGCAGAGCCTAGTGGTGTTTTTGTTTTTAAGCAGTTTTAACTTTTAAGGAAGTATGCTTAGGGTTCCATCATTGTTTTAATTTCAAGTTTACGATCCAGTTATAATTTCCACTGGGGTCCAGCAATGGGGCTTGGCGGGGGGTACTTGCCATGCCCTCTCCCTTTGCTTAAGGGGGCACCTCACTAAATGTGTTATGAAACCCCAGATGTGGCCAGCATTTTGTCTCATTGACATAACCTGCTATTAACAACACGCCTGCTATAATGAATGACAAAGTGTTCCACGTACTCATTTATGTATCCAGCACCATCTGTGTACATCTGTGCTTTATTCTCAGCAATCTTATGATGACACTTTAAAATAGGTTGGCAATTATATTGCAGATAGAAGAGGGCTTGCTGAGTCTCTGGCTGAATCTCCCTCGCCAATCCTGCTATTGAGGGGTAGGCTGTTTTGGGTTTTTTTAATAAAAAAAGTTAAATTCACTTAACAATGTGGCTTTGATTTGTGCTGGGAAGTGGGGAGGGGTGGGGAGTGCAAGTCATATTTGCCGACTTACTCCTTTGTGGTTCAGAAAATCACCACAAGCGAAATAACAGTTACAAAATAATAGTAGCAAAGTATGCACATCTCTTAAAATGTGCTTAATAAAACCATGCGCCCAGGGATATTCAGCTGTACATGCTTAAGCCCCACGAACCCCCCCCCCCGGCTACAATTAAAACTACCAAAAATTGCAAGAAGATAGACCTTTTCGTCAGGAAACCTGATAAAGTTGTAAAAAAAAGAGAAGGCAACATTGCCATGGAAGGTTAAAGAACAAACACTATTTTAAAATGTGCTGCAGCAGCAGAAGGCCTGCAGTTGTGTGATTGCTGGTATTTCCCTTCCAATATTACTGCTCTCGGAGCATGAATGTTTGTGGCAGGTCTTTTCTCTGCGTGAGATGGCTGTCCCTGGTGGAACAGAAACTCCTGCTCCTTCACCACTGAGTTTGTGGACTGTGTAACACAGCAGCAGCCTTTTATTCCCTTTTCCTCTTATTTGTATTAAACTCTTTTTTGATATTGTACATTTAAATTGCTATAACCAGTGTGGTGTAGTGGTTAAGAGCGGTAGACTCTTAATCTGGGGAACCGGGTTCGATTCCCCTCTTCTCCACATGCAGCTGCTGGGTGACCTTGGGCCAGTCACACTTCTCTGAAGTCTCTCAGCCTCACTCACCTCACAGAGTGTTTGTTGTGGGGGAGGAAGGGAAAGGAGAATGTTAGCCACTTTGAGTCTCCTTCTGGTAGTGATAAAGCGGGATATCAAATCCAAACTCTTCTTCTATAACCCCCCCTGACAGATAAGCAATCAAAACACTGCTGCTATTACCACTAACAACTACTACTGATTTTCATTATATCAGTCTCTCTCATTCGTGTGTGTGTGTGTGTGTGTGCACGCACAAATACACAAACACACACACACACACACACACACAAATGGGATTCACCAAACCAGCCCTCTCAGCGGAAGTCCTGCACATGCACTTTCACTTGTGCAATGGGGTTTCCCCCCTCTCCACATCACTTGTGGCCCCTGAAATTGGCTTGTGGCTGAGGCAGGAAAACCCCAGAAATAGACAGCGAAAGAAGAAGTCTTGCACAGTCAAAGGATCATTAGGTTCCAGATCTTGATAGATCTTCTTCGGGAGAATTAAGCTACATCCGTATTTTCATCTCCATCAGGCTCCTCCAAGGGAAGAAAGGAACAGTAGCTGTATATTTCTCAGAGCACTTTCTGAATACCCGCCCTCCTTTTCTCCAAATGACAGTAAGAGTTTAAGTCTATAACAGGTGGTGTAATATACAAAGAAAGGAAAATATTTTCCTCAGAGAAGATAAACCTTCCTACTCCCCCCCGCTCCACCTAGACTTTATGCAGGGTACCGTATTTTTCGCTCTATAAGACGCACCAGACCACAAGACGCACCTAGTTTTTGGAGGAGGAAAACAAGAAAAATAATAATTCTGAATCTCAGAAGCCATAACAGCAAGAGGGATCGCTGCGCAGTGAAAGCAGCAATCCCTCTTGCTGTTCTGGCTTCTGGGATAGCTGAGCAGCCTGCATTCACTCCATAAGACGCACACACATTTCCTCTTACTTTTTAGGAGGGAAAAAGTGAGTCTTAGAGAGCAAAAAATACGGTAGATGTCAACATAAGCAAGTCCTGCAAACAGCACCCAAGGTAAACCCACACACAGAGAACACAAGACAACAAACCTGTCACACGGATCATTTCCACAGGCAGACCTACAAGCCTCCACCTACGTGTTCAGTTCCCCAGCGCAGAGAAGATTTGGGCATGGAAGCAGACACATACATGCCCCGTGGCAAGAGGCAAAGCACTAAGCAACAGGGAATAAACCAGAGCAAAAACCTGTTTGATGCAGATGCCCCGCTGGGAGGATTGTCTTAAGGAAACAGGCTTCCTCGACTGGGTGCCTTCCATCAGTTTTGGGTTACAACAGCCAGCCAGCACTGATGGGAGCTGCAGTGCAAAACCGCTGGAGGGCACCAGGTTGGGGAAGACTGTAATAAAATAAGGGGTGATGACATTAGAATCTACCATAAATAAGAAGCTGCCTTAGTCTATCAAGGTTCTGCCTGGCAGCAGCGGATCTCCAAGATCTTGGGAGAAGTCTTAACAAAGAGTAGAAGACCAGAAGGATTATTTGTGTTGTTCTCTTTATGTTTCTGGCCATAATCCGGTCAATCAATATTTGCACATGCACAGCTGATAAGGCAGGGGAAGCTGATAGATTGGGTGCTTTTTTGCTTTTCGTTTTAGGAAGTTGCTGGGAATTGAACATGGGGTGTTTGGCAGGACTTGCCAAACAAAAAAAAAGTCAGGAAAGAGTGCTGCCACTGGGTGGCACAAGATGAGTCTATATAGGAGCGACAGGATGGGTAAATGAAGGGTGACAGATAAGATAGTTGAAAGAGGTATCAAGGATAGCACTTGCACACATGCTACAAGCTTAAGCTCAGAACGAACACACACGAACACAAAAAAAAAGCACAGCACGATTGACATCTCTGATCTCAGGTTTCCTATATGGATCTCACCACAAGGATACATGAACAAGAACTTCAATTCTGCAGGTGCCTCAATAGACACAAGAGCCAAGGAACCCGTCCAAAGAGCCATCATCGGGAGGTAAAAGTGGAACCTCATACTCAGTGCCAGTCTATTTTGTGCCCTAAGCAAGGCTTGAAAACCCTCTCCTTCAAAAATAAATAAATGCTAACTTCAGTTTTCAAAAACAGATGCCTTGTAGGGGGAAAAAAATGAAAAGCACAAAGCAGCAGGTAAATTGTATGGGTACCAAAAGGAATTGCTGTGGAAATAAGAAATATGGGGTGGGTGGGATTGCCAAATTTTGTCCTCGCTCAAGGTACCACATTACCAAAGTCCACCCCTGTATGTTGAAAGTGAAAATAGACAGGGACCAGTTGGTAACTTAGCTAAGGAAGGTCCTCAGTCATGCTCCTCCTCCTGGACCACCCAGTATCCTTGCATGCCTATGGTTGTGGGCTGTCTTGACATACTAGCAATTTATTTCTTCACATGTTAAATTTTTTTAAGGTGTGTGTGTGTGTGTGTGTGTGTGTGTGTGTGTGTGTGTGAAATGACAAGATCCTGGGGCTGCCGTGCAGTGGCCAAAAGCCTTCCTGACTTAAACCTTGCCTCTCTTCCAACTCTATGATTCTTCCAAAATCTAACTCAAGGGTCTGTGTTACCTAATCCTCCATCTGCAGTATGGAAATTGGTAGAAGGAGTTACGATGGTGACTTAAGAGCACAAGCTTCCTCAGAAGTTAGGTCTTGGTGGGTTTGCACTGTTAGGGGTTGTTGTATGTAAGGCTTACCGCAGCGTATGCACACGAAGAAGAAGAATTTGGATTTGATATTCCACTTTGTCACTACCCTAGGAAGTCTCAAAGTGGCTAACAATCTCCTTTTCCCTTCCACACCCACAACAAACACTCTGTGAGGTGAGTGAGGCTGAGAGACTTCAGAGAAGTGTGACTAGCCCAAGGTCACCCAGTGCTCTGAACACTCAAAATTATTACAGTAAAGGTAAAGGGACCCCTGACCATTAGGTCCAGTCGTGGCTGACTCTAGGGTTGTGGCACTCATCTCACTTTATTGGCCGAGGGAGCTGGCGTACAGCTTCCAGGTCATGTGGCCAGCATGACTAAGCCACTTCTGGCAAACCAGAACAGCACAAGGAAACGCCGTTTACCTTCTCGCTGGAGCGGAACCTATTTATCTACTTGCACTTTGACATGCTTTCGAACTGCTAGGTTGGCAGGAGCAGGGACCGAGCAACGGGAGCTCACCCCGTTGCAGGGATTCAAACCGCCGACCTTCTGATCGGCACGTCCTAGGCTCTGTGGTTTAACCCACAGTGCCACCCGCGTCCCCAAAATTATTATAAAACCCCCCAAAAGTACTCCCATCTCAGACTCTGGTTTACACCTCCTCCTTCCCAGTCCATCAACACCATCATTTGCCCTCTCTCCTCTTCCTTCTCTGCCTCCCTATTCTTTAGCCTTCTGCCACCTCCATCCAGCCTCTCACATGTGTCTTGCCCACACACTTTCCATTGTCTCCATCTCCTGCCTTACCCAACTCAACTCGAGACAATGTCAAGTGAGATGCACAGGGGTATTTGCCTTCCTCATCCTTTTCACCCCACTTCCACTCAGCCTTACAGAAAGGGCATTAGACAGATGACTCACTAGCAACAGGACAGTGGGCAGACTGCCTGCATGGTGATTAAGCTGCATTGTTTCAACAGGAAATACAAAATGCACGTTCGCCTACCAGATGGGAGACTGCTGCTAGGCAGACTGAAGGTGAGAAATCCTAACTGGTTGCATAATTTGATAAGCCAAAGAAAGATGGGAAAATACAGTTTTGCAATGGACTGCGCTAGTACCTTCTCCTGCGAATGCAGGCAGCCACAAACCCATCTGTCACCATGTTTAAATATACCAGTTGCGGCGATGCCTGCAATGTGAAAGGGCCATTGCCTTCCTCCCCTACTTGCAAGTTTTCTGGGAATAATCTGGTTGACTGCTCTTGGAAACCAGATGCTGAGATAGGTGGTCTGTTGTTCTGGTCCTGCAAGGCCCTTTTTATGTCTATTGGACACTGGGGCAAAAGGAAGAATGGAGTAGTAATCTGAAACATGTCTTTCTTTCTGAGTTTGATCCAGACTTTGCCTTCCATGGCGGGAAAGGTGCATTCTGTCCAGTGGATCTGGCAGCAGGAGAGAACATGATGTTCGCCAATTTGCCCTTCTCACTGCAGCCTCCAGCAACACCTCCCATTCTGTTCCAGAAAGTTCCCTAAACTTTTGGGAAACATTTAGGATAGAAGAGGGGAATATGCAAAACTCTCCTCTTCTGCCACCAGAATGGCTTGAGTCAAGGAGTGCTTACCTAATGAAACCAGTTCCTCTTTCATGCTGGACCCAGACTAACTTACGACTGCTTGCTGCTTATAATTTTGTTATATCACAAGTACAAAAGATATACAGTATCTCATTTCTGAAGAGTGCACAGGTGGATCTTTCAAATACAGTGGTTCCTTGGGTTACATATGCTTCAGATTACATACGCTTCAGGTTACAGACTCCACTAACCCAGAAACAGTGCTTCAGGTTAAGAACTTTGCTTCAGGATGAGAACAGAAATCATGCTCCAGCGGCACGGCAGCAGCAGGAGGCCCCATTAGCTAAAGTGGTGCTTCAGGTTAAGAACAGTTTCAGGTTAAGAATAGACCTACGGAATGAATTAAGTACAGTGGTGCCCCGCAAGACAAATGCCTCGCAAGACGAAAAACTCGCTAGACGAAAGGGTTTTCCGTTTTTTTAGTCGTTCCGCAAGACGAATTTCCCTATGGGCTTGCTTCGCAAGACGAAACATCTTGCGAGTTCTTGCAAGTTTGTTTCCTTTTTCTTAAAGCCGCTAAGCCGTTAATAGCCGCTAAGCCACTAATAGCCGTGCTTCGCAAGACGAAAAAACCGCAAGACGAAGAGACTCGCGGAACCGATTAATTTCGTCTTGCGAGGCACCACTGTACTTAACCCAAGGTACCACTGTATGTTTGAATAATGAGTCAGAAATCTGCATGTATTTTAAATGAAAAGTGGCAAGTGCACAGCTTCTGCCTTTTGTAGCTGGTTGTTGATACTGTAAGTACAAACTGTAAAAAGCAGTTCTTAGGTTTGTTAGTAATTCAGAATCAGGATAGGGCTTACTTTTTTTAATGCAAAATAAGTAACTGAGAGGCTCACATTTTTTTATGTAGAATCACTGTTTCACATCAATGTGTCCTTGAAACAGAGTGAGATGTATAAATCAAAACAAATACTGTTTGTGGTCCCAGTTTGCATGATGCAGAGGTATTTCTAGGTAAATTTGATCATCTCATAAAATTGACTATTAAGATGCAAAACCATGCTTATCTTTTGTGGGATTCTCATGCCAGGGTTCCTGGGATGAGGGGGGAAGAGCCATCACACTTCCTATTAGTTAGGCCAAAAAACAGAGCCCAGTAGCTCAATATTGCAGAAAGATAGGCTGCTCCAGTTGCTTTCCAATTGCAAAGAAGTGAAACCTCCACTGGTGTTAAAGTCTGGAAAGAAGGATTTGAAGGAAGGAAAAGGGTAGCTATAACTAAGAAGCAGGCCTTAAAACATAATGATAATGACACATTTTTAATGCACTGTGGGAAAAATGTTGGCCATACACTTACATGGCTTGGGCTATCCCTTATATTTTAGATTTGCTAGTCATCATGAGCGTCAACAAGAAAGGAATGTGGAATGTTAGCACCCAAAATATTGTCAAAATACTAACTATCATGCTATCTGTGACAAATTGTGGAGGAATGCTGTTTCTTTTTATGCCCGTCTTATCAGCTGCCAAGATGGATTTTGCTAGCTGTTACAGGACCAGATGACCGCCCTTGGTTCAGTCCAACAGAGACTCTCCTCCCTGCAAGAGAGGGGAGTGGTTGTGGGCGGGAGCCCGAGCCCCGCCCCTAGCAGGGGGCGTTAGCCCCCTGCCTTCACCTCACCTGGCTGGCGCCCACGCCCCTCAGCAGGCATCCAACCAGGTGCCTGAGGGGGGGCGTGTTCAGCAGCCTTTTGCTGTGGCGACAGCCTTCGCCCGGCCTCATTCTTCGTCCTCTCGCCACGAGTCACCCACCCTCCACTCCCTTTTAGTTAGGGCTTAGGTCACTGGCCTTGCTATGGACCTTAGGTTGGTCGCCCTGGTTGTCTAGGGGGCCTGGTAGGAGTTTTTCCATTTGGCATTAGGCCTTTTTGGTTTTTTCGCCTACCTCGTAGCAATCGTCACAACTTTTTGTGGTATTGGTGGGTAGGTTAGGCATTGGAATAATGTGTTGTGCTGTGTCGAAGAGCTAGGTGTGGCCATCGCCTATGCCTTCAATTTATAGGGGTATTCCGTTAAAGGAATCTGGCGGTCGTGTATTCTGTCCGATGCCTGCTTGGCGGGAGGCCATGGCACGACCCTCGGTGACATTAGGGGTGAGCCTATAGTTGGATCGGCATCAACAGGCTCCACCTACTGGTGAATAAACCCACTTGTTCAAATCCAATGCCTAAGCCAATACCTTTTCACTGCTGTAATCAATAAAGTTGTGGCCTTTCCTTGCCCATTAACCTTATATCACGTGTCCGTGTGTATTCTTTCCACATTGCGGGGGTCGGGTCCTCGAACCACAAACTTCTTATGCTGTGAATGAACGATTTTTGATGGCAGCATCAGTATTCATTTACTCAGTTTGACAACTTATAAGGCTTCATATACACCACTGTCCACAATTAAAATATTCATGGGATGCCAACAGTACACACAGGAATGTCTTATTTGGGATTTTGATTTCAAATGCAAAACTTTTCATTCAAAATGTCAAAGTCCGCTGCCTATCTTTCTTTTCTTTTCTTTTCTTTCTTTTTTCACATCTTCATATCAGTGCTAACTGGACTGTATTTAGGCATATTCCTAAAATGTCAACTAGCACAAAAGTCTTGCAGAAACCAAAGCCACTACTTAGCCAGAGAGCCTTCCTCAGAGACAGGAGCATGTGGCATTGCAAACTGATGGATATTTTGATCACTTGTTGGAGGGCATCTCCAGTGACTTTCCCATCTCCCCAAATCTGTCAAATTTGTTGGGTTTCCTCACTGCCACCCCCACCAACCGCATCTGCAGCCTGAACCACAAGGGTGATTATCTCCTCAAAGAGCCTTGTATCTGCGTACTAATTGCTCCAGGTAAAGGATTGGAGCAACTGGTAGTCCTCCCTAAGCATATATCTTTGAAGTAATTTACAATGAGATCAATGGGGCTGAGTAAAGGTATGCTGGGCAAAAATACAAAACCTTAGATTTGCAGCTGTCTGAGTAATAATAATAATAATAATAATAATAATAATATATAAAAAATTATTTATACCCCACCCTCCCCGGCCAGAGCTGGGCTCAGGGCAGCTAACACCAGTAAAATTACTGTAAAAACATAATAGGGGGAAAAACCAATTTAGAATACAGGTTAAAATGCAATTTAAAATGCAGCCTCATTTTAAAAGTAGCCCATAGATCAAAACCATAAGGGGAGGGAAACATAAGGGTCAGACTGAGTCCACACCAAAGGCCAGGCAGAACAGCTCTGTCTTGCAGGCCCTGCGGAAAGATGTCAAGTCATAGATCATAAATCATAGAACTGTATAGTTGAAAGGGATCCCAAGGGATCCTCTAGTCCAACTCCTTGCAGTGCAGGAACCAAAGCTAAATAAGCTCTAGTAGATAGCCATGCAACATGCCAGGTCCATAAACAACCGGGGGGACAGTTTGGATTAAAACCTGTTGTTCAAAATACAGTAATATTTTTTTTAAAAAAAAATCTCCCTAGGAATGCCCAAGCCTTGGGTTTTGTAGCTTGTTTGCTACACTTGTTAATACTGAACTATTTCAATACAGATCGCAAGCTTCAAATGTGTGAGCCTAATGCTGTAAACCCATCTTACACTTTTTAGGGAGTAGGTTCTACTGAAACCAGGATTCCCTGGGATGGGGAACCTGTGGCCCTTTTGATGTTGCTGGACTACAACTCCCATCATCCTCAACTACTGGCCATACAGGTTGGGGCTGATGGGAGTTGGAGCCCATCAGTAACATCTGGAAGTCCATAGGTTCCCAACCAATACATTCATGATGCACAGCTGTGCAACATTCCCAATCTCTCTTATTCTCTAACTTGGTAAAAGGGGGGTAGCTATCCATAGAAGAAGAAAGCAACAGATCCTCTAAGCCTATGCAGGATGTCTCACCACCCATCTTCGTGCAGAGCATCACCAAACTATGGGAACTGATCCACCAGGAGGCAGTGATGGCCAGCAACTTTAAAAGAGGATCATTAGACAAATTAATGGAGGAGAGGGCTTGTGGGCAGTAATGCCTCTGAATACCAGTTGCTGGATTCCACAGGAGGGGCAGAGTGCTTTTGTGCTGTTTACTGGTTTCCCACAGGGATCTGGTCAGCCCCTGTGAGAACAGAATGCTGGACTAGATGGGCCATGTCTTATGTTCTTATCTGAAAGCAGTAAAACTGCACCTGGAATTTCTGCCTAATAAATTTGGTGTAAGTGAAACTCCCAGAGGTTTTCAGCTCAGTTTCTGAGCAAATATCTCCACACACACACCCCTTTGCCATTGTCAGTTTATTTTTATGCTACATTTTACACAAATATACTACGCTCAAAGCCTGCACGGAAAGGAGGCGGCAATTTAAGTGCTTTTGACACTGCAATAAGCATAAATACACAATGAAAGCTCTAAAGAATTTCAATATAAATATTGGGAATTCAACAAGGCATTAAAGTGAGCAGGGATTGTTGATTTGCAACTCTCACCGGCCCACACCCAGCATGGCCAAACGGCAAGGAATGATGGGAGTTGTAGTCTGGCAACAAATGGAGGGCCACAGAATCCCCTATCCCAGTAATAACTTGTAGTCCTGCCTTTTCGTTTAACTGTGTTTTTATTTAGTTTTGTATAAAAAAGGCAACTAACAGATACAACAATATTAAAAAGTTTATTTGCATTTCAAAAGTTTAATCACAAAACACGCCAAGAGTTCAGTGAACAATACATAGCACCGATAATATCAACATTCCTTATGTTTCCCCCCTGAAGAAGATGCAGTGCTCCTTGAAAGAGTGTTAGAAACTCAGATATATAAGTAAGGCGCCAAATGGCTCCTTAAACCAAGGTTGCAGTCACCAAAATGGAATGACTAGTTGCCATTTTGGGGCAAGATATCTCTAGCCTTATTTTCCAAATGATGGACCGCCTGCGATTGACTCTCAGTTAAACAACTGGCTAGTTCAGATGACAAAACTGAGCTAGGTTAAGAGCTTTGCGAATTTGAAGAAGAAAAGTCACTTGATCCAGGGACAGTCCACATATATATTGGCCAATTTCGACCTCCTCTTAACGGTGACTGCTCCTACTCGGACTGCACAGAAGCAGCAATTCGGTTCCAGAAATTCATACTGACTGTGAATATAAAATATAACTGATAGAATTCTACAGGATGGGGCATTAGTGTGTGAAAACAGCCCAGATCCAATGTTCCCCAGGCATGCACGTCCAGATCCCGGCACCCAGGCATCTTCACTTGGGCGCAAGCGGTCGAAACCCAGGTGCAAAATGTGCCAATTTCGAACACTATTGAAGAATCATAGAATCGTACAGCATCAGATCCCTGACTTTCGTAAATAAGCAGCTCACGTGAGACATACCGACTATTTGGGAGCACTGAATATGCACTGTTCCTGCCAATAACCTTACATCCATCTCTTAGCTCCAGTTATTTCTCTCTTGCGCATTTAACAGCTACCTGACAGCTGGCACAGCTTTGCTCACAATTTAACCTCCTATCCAAAGAGGCAGCTTTTCCAAGCTTGGCAGGCAACAGCCACCACAACATGGCAACCTAGGAAGAGAGATTGTGTTACCAGGAGATTTCTTCTCCTCCAGGCAGGCCTGGAGCTTCTGCACCTCTAGAAAATCAGCTCTGCAGAGCATGGGTAGGCACCCAAAGATAGATAATTTGGCTTTTTTTGATTGTATCATAATTTGGAATGTTTTAATGTGGTTTTTATTGCATTGTTAAAATGGAAACTTTAATAATTTTTTTTTTAAAAAAAATAGAAAAGCCTGCAAGTCATCCAGGACCCAAACAAAGGGGAATGTTTGCAAAATCCACAAGCAAAGGACGCAGGAGCAGAGGAAGGAGCCGCCTCTTCAGCCAGACCCGACTTCGCCAGCTTTCCAAGCCCTCAGAAACCGGCCCGTCTTGTGGGGCCATTAAGGAAACCGAACTCTCAAGTCGCGCATGGCAACAAAGCCTCCCAGCTTGGACTCACTTCAAAGTCCTCCTAAGCGCAGGGAGCAAACGAGGGGCAGCCCGAGTCGCGCGCCGCAAACCTGAGGCGGCGGCAGCAGCCTCTGAGGCGTCGAGTCTCCCTGGCTTTTCCTCCCGCCCTCAAGTAACTCCCTGCGCTTTTGTTCGCTTCGCCTTATCGTTCCCAGGTGCTGGAGACCCGCTCTTTTATCTTTAACGCGCTTTTTTTTTTGCAATTGAACGCACACAGGGACCTAGGGGGCGGGGGGGGGGGAGACTTTCCACACACGCTTCCAAGCTCTTCTTCCCCCAAAATGCACGGAGCCGTCGGGGTTCGAAGCCGAGGTCCGGCGACCCACGTGACCCGGCTGAAGGCGAGCGCGAGGCGGGAGGATTTCGTCAGCCACGCGGGAGAGAGAGAGAGAGAGAGAGAGAGAGAGAGAGAGAGAGAGAGAGACAAGGGCGGAGGGGGGGGGGGGGACCTCGGCGGGGCGAAGGAAGCTCTCCTTATGGTCCGAGCGGCAGGCAGGAGGGGGCGTGGCGGGCGGGCCGAGGGGCGGCGCCTCAGCCGGCCCGGGGGCGGCGCCTGGGCTCTAGGTGAAGGTTAGATTTATATCAGAAGGCAGAAGAAGCTGGTCCTGCTCCGTCTCGGTGCGCTTTGGTTCCGCAGCCGCCGGTGACGAGAAGGCAGCGAGGAAGCAGCAGCAGCAGCCGAGGGTTTACCTGCCTTACCTACCTACCTACCTACCTTGGCGATGGCAAAGGCGGTCAGCGTGGCGCGGCTGCTGTGCGCTTTGGTCTTTTGCTCGCAGGCGCTCTCGGCGGTGAGTAGGCAGCGCGGGAGGCGAGCTGGAGCGCCGGCAGGGAGGCAGGGATGGTTGGCTCCACGTGGTCGGCGGAGAGAAAGCCCAGAGCTCCGGGGGGACTCGGGGCTACTTTCTTTTTCGCGGCTGCCCTGTCCTCCTCTCTCGGCTTGAACTGGAGGGAAACGCGGGACCGCCCCCCGCCCCCCGCGCGCGCCTTTTCCTTCCTCTGCCCCGCTGCGCTCCCGCGCCTGGAAAGCGGTTCCAGCTGGTGTCTTGGGAATGGTGGAAACCCCCAAGCGCCTTTTCCCTCCTTCCTTACACCCCCCCCCCCGCTTCCCGGTGCGCCCTCCCCTTTCAACAGGTTCTGGGGCGCAGAGCCCTCTCGAAAAGCCCTTTTCAAGACCAGCCTATTGTGTCGGCGGGGGGATTCCAGAGCCTGAAGGGTTTAATTCAAACCAGACCATGGAGGCTCATAACCTGATTGGAATTTTTCTCCCCTCCACCTCAAAGCGCCTCTCTCTCTGCCGCCCTGCTCCTTCTTTCCCCCTCCTCCTCGTCCTTCTCCACCTCCCTGTTCTTAGCCGGATATTTGCCTTGCTCTGGGAAGCGGTCTGCCCGCTTTGCTCCCTGGGTTTTTTGTGGTTGTGTTTTTTTAAACTCCGAAGGGCAGGTTGCAACTCGGCTACCTAAGCCAGGAGTTGGCACGCCTTGTCCCCCTTAAGGGCGGCTCTCCCGCTCTCCTCCTCCCCCTCCCCAAAATAGTTGTTCAATCATACTTTTCTTTTTTGGGTGTGCAGAAGTCCCGGGTTCTCACACAGTGGCTTCCAGCTGGAGAAGTAGCAAACAGGCACGGCGGGCTGTGCCGGTTCACACGTTACAAAGCTTCTCTGTGGGAGGTGACTCTGGAGGCGCTGATGTGCCATCATGGGTGGGGAAGTTGCGACATATGGTAATCCTACAGATGATGTGTGAAGGACTTGGATTTTTTCACATGGTGGGGGGAGAGCGAGGGTTTCTGGAACTAAGGCAGATGGGTGCAAATGCACTTTTGCTAATTCATGGCCCTGTGAGAACTGAAAAGACGAGGTTGCTTCTGGAGTAGGCAGACTTCTTCCTATAAACTTGTGACGGCCTGGGGAAAAGAGCGCTGACAGAGCCACCACAACTACTTAGTCTTGCCAAGTAGATCTTGGGAGATGCTTTGCTGACCAAAGTCATCCACACAACTTTCCTGCGTTTCCCCAGCCATTTGACCTGAGCTACCATTGGCTTTGCTCCCAAGAGGTGTAGATGCCAAGGTCGCAGGTTCAATTCCTGTATGGGAAAGCTGCATATTCCTGAATTGCAGGGGGTTGGACTAGAGGATCTTCAGGGGTCCCTTCCAACTGTGCAATTTTATGTTTGTCCTCGTGACTGATGGTGGGATAAAGGAAGAGCTTCTCCTTATTGAGATGCCTGGATCCTTAAGACGGATCTTGAATTTTGTTTCAAGGGTCCAAATAACAAGGGGCAGGGCTCTGGCTTTCAAAACGCCTGAAACAGCGGAACTGCTCAACACCCAGGCTTGAAGGCAGAACACTAATAGGTCTTCAAAGAGACTCTTTCTCTCTCCCCCCACCTTTTGCTTGCACAAGCAAGAATCTTCTCTTTTATGCTTAAATGAAGTAATTTTCCTCTTCCCCCTCCTTTCTAAGATGGTTTAATCAAATAGTTCAGGTACCAGCTGATAAAATGACACTTAAATCTAAATTGCAGACAGGATAGTTCTCAAGAACACTTCTTTTTCCCTAGTGTTGGACAGGATTAAACTTAATAATTAACTTGGTCCCACTAGTTATAATCAAAAGAGGGCATAGGTAGTTTGTTGGGTACCTGCAACTTTCTGCACTGACACCTCTCAGCAGATGTAATACTGTATGACTTTAGAATCTGTTGGCTTCTTTCCGTGCCTCATGTGACTTAAAAAAACTATTTCTATGGCTTGTGCAGTTAAAGCCTGAAACCTGGGTTTAAAAGCTTAAACGGACATCCCTATCTTCATAATACCTGTTGCTTGATGTTCCCTATCATGTGCCACTTGGCACCCCCTTTGCCTATTTACATTGCACAGAGAATTGCATCATTAAAAAGTTTTAAAACGGCAGTATGTACTTTGAATTCAAGTTCCAGGCAATCATTCTGGATACTTGTACAGTTGCAGCAAAACTAAAGACAGAATTTTTTTGCGGCTATACATCCGAAGCAAAATAATGAGTTGTCTGCTTTGAAAATTACAACCACAGAACATTAGTCTGTAAGTGAAAACAGACCGTATTCAAACTTTAGAACCTATAATAAATCTCAATACTATCTTTTCCCCTCTCTGAGCACTGCACCAGCAGATGTCGCCACTGAATAAACAATGCCCGTCTTCTATCTGCCACTCCCATAGCGTCTACCTTAACAAATCTGGAAATTCACATGTTCGTACTTTTACAGCATGTCTGTGTCCCGTGCAAAATTTAATTTGTTTCACTTGTACAATCTTAAAATTGATCTGTACCATTGCTCAACCAAGGCAGGTACGTACTGTAAAGAGAGAGAGAGTTTGGTGTGTGTACTCTACTGACCTGCATGCAATAAAACAGAGCCAATGGTTGAGCACTGGTGGTGCAAATCTCCGTCTGAACATGACTCAGTGTAGGTGAAAGCACATTTCTGCTTCTGCCATGGGTGGTGGCAGTGGCAAGGAAAGTGCCTGTCTAGCAGGCCTTTTTTGATGTGGTGAATGGGCTTTTAATTACCTAGCTAAGAAAGTGTTGCTTCGACAGTCTTGGAAGTCTGCTGCGTCAGTTTTGCGGGGTTCAGGCAGAATTAGACATCGTAATGAGGAATCTGGAGCACTGTCTTTTCCATCTGTGCTGTGTCACTTTTGACTGAGGATGTGAGCAAGCTGCTTGGAGAAGTGTGGTCAACCACCCTTGACCTGCGTTCTTGTCATCTTAGAGCTAGCTGATGGAGATTGACTGTTTGGGTCTAGGGAAAGGTAAAGGGACCCCTGACCATTAGGTTCATTCGTGACCGACTCTGGGGTTGCGGCGCTCATCTCGCTTTATTGGCCGAGGGAGCCGGCGTACAGCTTCCGGGTCATGTGGCCAGCATGACTAAGCCGCTTCTGGCGAACCAGAGCAGTGCACGGAAATGCCGCTTACCTTCCCGCCAAAGCAGTACCTATTTATCTACTTGCACTTTGACGTGCTTTCGAACTGCTAGGTTGGCAGGAGCAGGGACTGAGCAACGGGAGCTCACCCCATTGTAGGGATTCGAACCGCCGACCTTCTGATCGACAAGGCCTAGGCTCAGTGGTTTAACCCGCAGCGCCACCAGTGTTTGGGTCTAGAGGGTGATTAATGCATCATTGCAGGAATGGTAGGGTAGAGTGGGTAGGAATAGTGGGTCTTTTCCTTGAGCTGTTCCTTACCCAGTGAGGTTCTCTTATCAGCTACCACACGTGTCACACAGTGGCGACTGTCCCCTTTGTGGTGGCAGCCCACCTTTGGGTATGCTTTGAGGAAACGGATTACCTTGGCCCATTTCAATTTAGTTTCTGACCTGGTCATGGCACTGAAACTGCCCTGGTTGATAATATTTGTTGGAACAGAGATGGAGGAGTGTGACCTCCCTCCTTGTTCTTGACCTTCTTGAATGGTACTGACAGGTGGGTGAAGCTGCATTAATGTGGTTCAGGGCTCTTTTGAGAAAGTACGGTAGTTATGGGACGCCTGTTGTTCAGGGCAATGGGGATTGTCTTGTGACGTACTGCAGGTCTCTATCTTGCCCTCTATGCTACATAACACGCCCACAAGTTCCCCATGGGAGCCGGCATCAGATTTGCCATGTCAATCTATAGCTGGTTCATCAGCTTCAACTTCTTTTGAACTTCCTGCGAGATTATTGCAATAATGCTCTACATTGTTCGGCCCTTGAGGACGATGCAGAAACTTCAATAGTTTCAAAACACGGCAGCCAGTTAACTGGCCACAATCCCATTTACAGCTCCTATAACCAGCTGCACTGGTTGGTTGCTACTTTGTTTCTGGGCCTAATTCAAGAGGTTTACATTGTTGAGAGCATAAATTCAATATGTTGACATTTAGAGCTTTAAATGATTTGTGTCCCAAATATCTGAAAAATCACCTTCCTACCTTGATGTTTTGACACCCGAGGTAAATATATATAAGATGCTTTCTGTTGAAATCAGTTAAAACAGTTTGCAATAATAATGATGACGATGATGTGTTGTATCCCATTAGCCAGATGCTGTTGAACTGCAAGTCCGGTCATCCCTGACTGTTTGCTATGCTGGCTGGGGCTGAAGGGAGTTGGAATCAAATATCATCTTGCAATGCATTATGCATAGGGCTACCTCTGAAAACGTGGCAGAAACTTCAGCTGGTGGGAAATTTAGCAGCCAGGGAAAGATGGTTTGAGCATATTACTGTACATTGATCCTGGCCCAACTGCACTGGCTGCCAATTAGTTTCTGGGCCCAATTCACAGTGCTGCTTTTGACCTGGAAAGCTCAGTAGCCCAAGGACCACCTCTCCCCATGCGAACTACGCAGACCTTGCGATCACCATCTGAGACCCTTCTTTGTGTGCTTCCTCCATGAGAGGTCCAGAAGGTGGCAACACGAGAAAGTGCAGCGGCTCCTTGTTTGTGCCATGCTGTCCCTGGGGAGGCCCACCTGGCACCTTCTTTAGACACCAGGCAAAAATGTTTCTCTTCAACCAGGCATTCAGCTGATTAACATTCTATGGCTTTTAAAATGTGTTGTGGGAGGGAGGTTCTTGGTTTATTTTTGTTACGTATTTTGCATTCTCATTTTGCATCTTTCTGTTGTGAACAACCTTGGGATCTTGGGATGACGGGCAGTATACAAATTTAATAAATAATAATTATAATTATAATCACAACACCTGGAAGGCAACAGGGTTGGTTGTGTTAATTGATCTCTCTGTTTGCCATCTTGGCAGGTTGCATGAAATTTCTCTCTGCTGATCTGGCAGAGCAGGGTTCATTCACGCATGCAACTCATGACTCAGCGGAGCAGGCCATCGTGATAAGAAGACACATATGTTAACGATCTCTAAGGCCCATTGGTGCCAGTACTATTTACTTCAAGTTAGAGGTAATAAATCTGGAGTCTTGCTGTGCATATTAGGGGACAGTGTCCCCCAACTGCTTCAAGGGTTAAACTCTTGGATTATAGAATGCACATCTGGAACAAGTTCATCTGTCGGAGCTCTGCTTATGTGTGCTGCACATGGCAAGTGAATAATTAGCAACCCTTTAGCTAGACTTGACTCACTTACAAATCATCCCCACTGTAAGTCGTCTCGTTTCAACTCTGGTTAGGCTTTATACGTGCTTTATCAAAAAGCAGGGTATGATTTGCTGAAAACTTGTGGAGGCTCCTTGAATCTGATCCTACTTCTCACAGGAAGAGTCACGCCCACAGAAAGTTGACTTTCTCCTGCCTATACAAGTGGAGAGATACCTGGCAAAAGGTCTTGATAAAAGTACTGGAGGTTTAGTTGCTGCAAACCCTTCAAACTCACTCAGTGTTGGGCAACAAACTTACCTCATTTATTTACTGAGGGAGATAATCCACCAGTCTGTTCTTCCTTGTATATTGTTTATATGTAAAATGGCATACTCATGGCTTGTCTTTAAAATACAGTAAGTATGCCAGGATTTTGGGCTCCGAATGATCTTTCCTGGGATCAATCAATCAGTCTCTCTCTCTCTCTCTTTTATATTTGCATTTAAACATTCCCACACTAAAATCCTTACTTGCTGCTAAGCAAGTCTATTGATTTCTCCAGTGAAGTTCCTTTCCTGTAGAGTGACCTTGTTAAGAGTTGGGTTGTTAAAAAAATAAAATGGGAATTGGCTGTGATTCTTTCCCCCCAATTTTGCCTGCATTCTGAGCTTTGTGGTGGTTTGAGTAAAGGTGAATTTAATCAGCAGAGGACCTTAGTAAGGAAAGGTGATATTTTTCTAGTGGCACCATTACCTGGGTATTGGGTGTGGAGGAGGCCTCTATAGACTTTGATCCATTTCTTCTACCCTTACATAGGCCTATACAGTGGTACCTCTGGTTAAGTACTTAATTTGTTCCGGAGATATGTTCTTAACCTGAAACTGTTCTTAACCTGAAGACCACTTTAGCTAATGGGGCCTCCTGTTGCTGCCGTGCCACCGGAACACGATTTCTGTTCTCATCCTGAAGCAAAGTTCTTAACCTGAAGCACTATTTCTGGGTTAGCGGAGACTGTAACCTGAAGCGTATGTAACCCGAGGTACCACTGTATAGCCTTTCCTCCTATTTCACTTTAAAACATAATTTCAACTGTAGTGGTGACTCGACATTTTATAGTTACCCAACTACAGTGGACACTTGGGTTGCAAACATGATCCGTGCGTGATGCACATTCAAAACCCGCAGCAGCGCGTCTTCGCGATTCGGCGCTTATGCACAAAGCGTGATTTAGCACTTCTGCGCATGCGTGACCACCGAAACCCAGAAGTAACCTGTTCCGGTACTTCCGGGTTTCAGTGATCCGTAACCCAAAAAAAGCAACCTGAAGTTTCTGTAACCCGAGGTATGACTGTATACAGACTGAGTAGTTTACTGTTATTTGAAACTGAAAGACTCCTTACTGCTGCAACCTTAATGATTCTTCTCATCTGAAATGGTTATATCTGTTTTACCTGGAGGTCAACCAAGAAATCCAGTATAGTATTGCTTCCTTATGGACAGAAGAGACAAAGCAGTAAAGCTCTACCATTTTGGTAGAGAGGGAAACTGTCCTGGTGCTCTCCAGATGCAGAACAACAGCTTCTACTATTCCTGACTAGGGTGGATTTGATTTAAATCAAATCTATTTAAATCACTAGTCAGAAAGACTTGATTTAATTTAATTAATTTGTTTATTTACAGAAAGACAAAGGATTCATTTTTGGAATAATAAATTTTCAGAGTAGTTTTTACAGTTATATCAAAAAAATACTGATTTGGTTATACTATTAGAAATACATAGATAATTTTGAAATTATTGTGAGGTTCAATAAGTTAACTGTTTATATTTGGACAACTTTTCTGCTGTACTTTATTGGAAGGAGAAAAATAATCATTTCCTTAATAACAATTTCAACAATTTAACTAAAACAATAACATTATAGCACATGTATCCATGTTTGTTAACTGATGTGGTTAAACGATTTTTAAAAAACAAAACAAAACATTAAGATTGAGTTTTAGCACACATGAAAAACTTAAAACAAATCCTTATTACTTTGTATTATAATGTAACTTAATGTAACTTAAATAGAAAATGATCTTTAGGAAGATTTTTCCTCCAGAAGCATTTTATTTTAAAAATCTGATTTAAACTAAAAAAAGCACTGATTTTTTTTAAAATTTTGTTTAAAAAAAATCATTGATTTTAATCCACCCTGTTTCTGTCTGAGGCTGATGGCAATGGTAGCCCAAAACTTATGGATCTTGCCACATTTCAGAAGGCTTGTCTAGAGGAACTGGATGAGCTCTTAACACTTCCATTGCTTTAAAATAATGGGGCTAGCTAGTCTCAAGCAGCAGCAGGTGAGTTTCACTTGATTTTAGAAGTAGTTGTTGTGCTCTAAAATCCAACTAGAAAATTTCAGCAAGCAATCATAGCCAGAAACTCACAAGACTTTACCTTAGCCTCTTGAGATTTCAGGTGGTAGGCATTTTTCTGGGAAATGCTAGCTCTGAATGGGCAGAGAATTTATGGAGAGACATTCAGTCTCCCCTCCATCCACTCACTGAAATGGTTCAGCCCAGTGTCAGCTGCATCATGTACGTCTTATTTGGGAAGTCTTATTTGGGAAGTTCTTAGGAGCTCTGAGAGTAGAGGGAGATCTCTGACATCCAAGCACTCAGTAATGACTCCTGTCTGAATAGCTTTCATCCAACATGAAACTCTTTGTCCACTTATAATTGTCGCCAGTAACATTTGCACCCAGAGGACAAATGTTGCATCTAGAGGACAAAGCTGTGGTTGCTCAGTCTGCTGCTTAGCTTGGAAGATGGATACGAACGAACAGAAAGGCAACTCAAAAGAGTTTGCATAGCATTGCTCTGCTGCAACCTCTCCAGTCTGAGGACTGGTGCTGAGAAATGACTGTGGGTGAATATTTTATAGGCACCTTTTCATTTCTGAGACTTTTCATTCTGACATTTAACTCAACCCTTGGAAGGATGTGTCAGATCCATATTGGGGGGAAAGAAAACTGAACGCTTGAACCCTTGACCCTGGCTGCACAGTTCTGTATCTGTAACTGGTAACTTGCTTAATGGCCTTACTCAACTTTAGTTTCTTTTAAATATTGCATCGAAGTACGTATAATCTGTGGGTGCACATGTGAAATTGAGTTGAATAATAATAATATAATAATGATTTATTCTTTATATCCCACCCATCTGGCTGAGTTTCCCCAGCCACTCTGGGCAGCTCCCAATTGAGTGTTAAAAACAATACAGCATTAAATATTAAAAACTTCCCTAAACAGGGCTGCCTTCAGATATCTTTTAAAAATAGGATAGCTGCTTATTTCCATGACATCTGATGGGAGGGCATTCCACAGGGCAGGTGCCACTACCAACAAGGCCCTCTGTCTGGTTCCCTGTAACCTCACTTGGGAACTGCCAGAAGGCCCTCAGTGCTGGATCTCAGTGTCCGGGCTGAACGATGGGGGTGGAGACGCTCCTTCATGTATACAGGACTGAGGCCGTTTGATTGAAGCCAGTATGAGTTACCTTTGATTTAAGGGAGATCACTGCATAATAAACAGGACTTCTGAAAATCTGCATGAATGTAATAGTGCATTGGAGAACATACTGCAAGGCTTGTCCACCAGCTTCAGTAGGATATTAAAAGTATCTCTGTTAAACAGTACTCCAGTCCATAGTGTTTCAGAAGCAGCAGGGGAGAACTGAAACACCCCAGCAACTTCTGTTTCTTTCTTTTTTCTTCTTAAAGGTTCCTGTGTGGAATGTGGGTTCGATAAATGACCAGATTAGCTATTCCCCTGTCTTCATGCCCCCTCAAAATTACCCCAATTCTCTACACTCTCAAGAAATGAACTCTTCCTTAATTCTTCCAACCTTACAACTCCAAATTCTTCCAACCTTCCTCCTTATTTTGCCACAGCGCAATTGCAAACTTATAACAGCATAAAACCTTTTTAGCGGTTGTAGAAATGGCAGTGGGTTTGCACTTCTGCAACTTTCATGCTCGTTTAAAGGTTAATTTCCCAAGGGTTACAGACGGAGCCTAACTCGGTCAACAGTTAATTAGAGAAGAGATCGAAGCTGCTTAACTTAATTGGGAAAATAGTAGTTTAGGGAGTTCTGCACACTTGACATAATTCTGAGCCTTCATATTTGCACCTGTCAGTGTATTATATTGTATTTGTGTGGTTAGCAGCATGCCTGGCTGATTAAATGGTAGCATACTCATGCTGTTGTGTAGCCCAGGGTTTCTCAAACTTGCACCTCTAGCTATTTTTGGACTGCAACTCCTGCCATCCTGAGCTAGCAGGACCAGTGGTCAGGGATGATGGGAACTGTAGTCCAAAACCAGCTGGAGACCCCAGTTTGGGAAACCATGGCATCTTAAAGACTAGCTGATTGTATTACGGCATAAAAGCTTTGTGAACTGGAGTCTGCTTCATCAGATGTGCATGTGTGAAGTGTCGTCTTCAGTTGCAGGCATACAACTGTAAGGGATGAGGGGAGATTTAAGTTGTAAGCAGTAGGACCAGAGGGAGCTGGAAGGCATGAAGTACAGATAATGATAATTCAATCAGAACTAGAATGTGTTCCTGGAAAATAAGGTCAGCGTCCTTTTGCGACAGCAGTGGCTAACTAGCAAATCAGTCAGTTTGGGATTGTCTGTGGTGGGAGGTGAAGCAGTTGCCTTTATACAGACTCAAATAAATACAATTCAACTTTGCAATTTTGTGCTGGTATCTCGCTTTGAAATAAGTTGCTTTGTTCAGCTATGGTCCCCCTTAAGATCAGTAGCAGAAATTCTTTCCTAGTCTATGATACATTATTTCTGATGTCAGATTTCTGTTCATGGATTCTTTTGTATAGAGACTATCCTGTTGTCCTGTGTAGAACACACAAGGACACTATAACCTAAACAGAAGCTGTCAAGAGTTGGTGAAACGAACAGTTCAATTGATGAATGCACACTTTTAATTTAACGATTCTCTTAATAATCTCACTGTCTGCCTGGCAAGCAGGCCCAAATTTTCTGAAGTGTGTGTGGTCTTGCATAGCGTAACCCAAGTGCCTCAGAACAATAGGTAAAGGGTTACTTGGAGCTTGAAACACAAACACCAGCATGTACTTGGTGTCTTTCAGCCAACAAAATGGCATCCTAAAATAATTACATCTCTTCATATGACAGTGTGGTAAAAACGTACCAATCTAACAAGGGAAGAGACGGTGCTAGCTTTTGTATTCCCCTGTAAAGCTGTGTAATTTGTGGATTGGATTAGCCTTTCTGTTACCTTGAGACTGTGCAAGACTAAAACTCTTGAGAAATCTCGGTATGGTAAGCAGAATTGCCACAGCTTCTTGAGCTCCAGGAATGGGAGTTTCCTGTCCTGTGTAGATGGCCTTCATGCAGGCCTGTCTTAAGGTACAAAATGTTTTTAGTAGTATCACAAGGAGCCTGATTTACGTAGTCCCTGTGCTCCATGTTCTCCAAACATACCTCATAGTTAAAAGCAAATGTTGTAGGCTGTTGGCTAGGAATGAAGTTTAGCTCAGATTTGCACCTAGGGTAAACTGGTTGCAAGACTTCGATCGCCCAAACTTTATTTTCTCAAATGCTCGGAATTTGAGCTTTCCGGAAAGGAAATCCAGCAGTGCATCTAAACTTCTTATCTCCTGGGATTTATTTCAGCCTGGATGTTGTTCCATGTTTATGCATTTGTTTGCATTCTGTTTTTCCATCTTACAAGCCACCCTGGGGGTGCTGACTTGCGCCGAAGGCTTTTATTAAAACAGTTTGATGGTTTGGTAACATGGGAAGAGAAAGGCCGCTGTCAATTACAGTCGAAGCTAACTAACTTCCTGGTTCAAACGTGGTGGCTATATGAATCATGGCTTAGCTAATCCTGCTCCCTGTCCATTTTTAATACGTAGGGAGGAGAAGAAAGCAACTCTGCCTGAATGCTTATGAATCTTCTAACTGCCTTTATAGTCCCATATAGATGAAGAGTCTGTCCAAAATACTGTGTGCAGCTAACACCAATGCATTCTGCTTAGAAGAAGAAGAGGAGTTTGGATTTGATATCCCGCTTTATCACTACCCTAAGGACTCTCAAAGCGGCTAACATTCTCCTTTCCCTTCCTCCCCCCAAAAAAACCCTCTGTGAGGTGAGTGGGGCTGAGAGACTTCAAAGACGTGTGACTGGCCCAAGGTCACCCAGCAGCTGCATGTGGAGAAGAGGGGAATCGAACCCGGTTCACCAGATTACGAGTCCACCGCTCTTAACCACTACACCACACTGGCTCTCATTATAAGGGTTTGCCCCATCCTGTTTTGATGGAGTGAACTCCTACGTGGACTTGCACCTACATAGTCTCCCATTAAAAAGTGTGATCTCCATCTGTTCTTCCTCAAAACAGGAAAGCAAAAAGAAAAAGGATTAGGGGTATGGTTCCCCCCCCCACCCTTTTTCAGGAAACAATGTTTGATAGCTTCTAATGGATGGAGTCTGATTAGTGAAAACTATAGAAAGCACAAGAGCGGCGACTTCTGAAACCACCTCTTTTTTGCTTGTTGCGACTGAGCACAATGCCAATGCAGTTCTTATTTTCTTATAAGGAGGGAAAATACTTGCGAATATTGTGTGAACAGTCGAGAAGTAAAGCATATACTTCTGACTACCCTAGTCTAGACACTTCCATTGGTATTTGCCTTTGTGTGATGAGGTAGTGTGACTCTTTAGCATATTGCACAGCCAAAGCATATAGACTGAGGCATAAAATTGGGGGGAGAGCACTCAAATGCACTCAATAAAGCTTCACGGAGCATCCTTTATCATTCTTCCTTAGTAATATGAAGCGCTTACAGGAGCAAAAAATAAATTAGTAGTTGTCTTTAAAATTTGATATGGGGTATCTTGAGAATTTGTCAGGATTAAACTTGCGAACGAAACATTGGTCATGAAAGCACCATTTTAGTCCAAAGTTTAGGCTACTGTACTGAGCAAACTGATAATACCAGTTTCTACCAATAACCGAAAATCAACTCTAGGCTGCAACACTCCCACAGTTGGAACTGCCAGGCATTGTGGGAGTTCAGCTGATCTAGTTTGGCATGATATAATGCCTAAGGTGCTATTGGATGATCTAAACATTGTCTAGCAGGCAGTGCTTGTTCCTTTCTGATCTAAGGCCTGTTTAGACTCGATGGTGAAGCACCTTCTGGCTTCTAGGAACCTTTTGGCTAACTTGGCGTAGAGGCTTTCAACACATTTGATTGAAAATGATTGATAAGAGGCCCTGCACTCTACAAATTCATCTGACAAAGCAGACTAATCTATGAGCGTTGTAGCTGCAAGAGAGGAGTCTAAGGTGACACACATCAACTCCTTGTTATTGGAAAGTTCTCCTGCACAGTATAAAACTCTTGATGCCATTACAAGTTCTGGACATGTACGGTATGAGAATGGGGAAGCTACTGGATTAGATATCAAAAAGTGCAGCTCTCCCATGCCATCTTAACTGTTGTGAAATGATAAGGGAGCTCTCAAGAGGACCTTGCACATTTACCAAGTTGGACTTGAAGGGTCCTTATAGTTTTTCTATGAAGAGCCTCGCAGCCAGCTTTTTTCATTGGTTTTCTTCCCTGGAGGAAACACTTTTGTACAAAGGTTGGTGGGATTTCCAGCAAAGTGGGGAGGATTCATTGCTCAAAGCTGGATGACAGTGCAATCCTGTACATGTCCTCTTGGAAGTAAGTGTCCCTGAATTCCATGGAACTTGCTCCCAGGTAAGCTATGCACAGATTTGGAGACCAATCCCCCCCCCCCCAAATCCTTTCTTACCCTTACAGCTCTTGCCATCTCAAGCTTAACATGGTTTTTATTATTATTTAATGTCTGGGTATTCTGCTAATATTGCACCTTGTGAAATGTGAATGCAAGAATACAGTATATAGTGTTGAAAGGCAGGAGTAAGCTTTGCTGAAAAGGGCAACATAGTGTTCTAGTGAGCTATTCAGTTTTGCAACACAGCTTCAAAGACTGTTGGCTCCATAAGGGTAATAGGATATATGGTGGCTAACAGGATAGAAGAGTCTCCTAACTGGTTTCCACAGGTGAGAGTGCATGACCTCTTGTTTGCCTGAAAATGCAGATATTGACCATAGATATCTGTAATACATGGAGGTTGCATTATAACAAAAGTGTGTGGGGGGCGGAATAGCACTGAAAACTTGCCTTTTGTAGATTGCCTCAAGTGATTTGTAGGCTGACACATATTCCTGCTCAAAACGCCATGCATGCTCCAGAAGTAAATTCCATTGAACTCCATGGTATTTTCTTACGAATAAACAAGCATGCATAGGGTTGTCCTGTTGAGGGAATGGAAATGATGGGGAGTGAAACTTCACATGCACATTCATTGCCGACTTTTGTAGTATTTTAGATTTACTTGGTCTGTGGTTATTCCTCTCCCCCCCCCCCTTTTAAAAAACCGCTATCTGAATAGATTCCCCATGTGATAGCAGAAATTTCAGTAATATCACAGAGAAAAGAACCTAGTTTGCAATTTCATACCAAACACTGGGCCAAACTAGCGATGATATAAGAGTTCTTATCATCTGTCATGATTTTTTAACAGCTGCCGATTCCCTCCCCCCAAATTGGAACTGTGAGGAGAGTTTCAACCTCCCACATCTGTTTTCCAATGGGGACAATTTTAAGCCAGGAAAACATGAGGGGTGAATTATTAACACTCAACACACACAGCCCCATCCTTACATATTAATTTAATGACATACAGTGCTAACTGCAGATACTGCATATCACAAGTATTTATTTTGGAAAAACCAACCATCAATTTAGACAACAGAAACAAGTATATTTACCAATGTGGTGCTTGGGTATAATGGATGTCTTTTAAAAATGAAATAAATCATGCTCTATAGTTGCATGAAGGCTGCATTTTATGGGTAACCTAGAAGAGGACAAGGGATTATAGTTAAGGATATTTGAGATTTAGATTCACGTCCCTAATCACCAATAGCAAAGAGTATTGAATGTTATTTCAAGTTTGTCTCCTTTAGTATTTTGTCAGTTCCTGCAATTGTAGCTGCCTCAATGCCAAGTTTGGCCTCTTATGTTTTGGTTGCATCTGAAATTCCCAATTCTCAACCCCACCCTTCAATTGAGAAGCTTAGAGGCACAATGAATGTTGTACTCTTCTCTGCACTAAATTGAGGGCTTTACTCAATGAACTGTGGCTTAAAATGGCATGCTGAGGCATGACTAAATACACAATAGTCCTTCACAATGGAACTCATTTTTTATATACCTTAAGTCTATCAAAATGTCTTTTGACTCAAGGTTAAAACTAATTCGAGAGAAAATTGGCATACATACTCAATCAGCACCCTGTTTAATTAAATTCAGGAGGGGCGTGTGAGTGAGTAGATGAGAATCTGTTTCAGACAGCCAGTCTGCAAGTGTCCAAAAAGTAATAAAAGTTTACCTTGGCAACATTTTGTATACTACCTGCTTCTTGCTGGGACTAACTGATTAGAATACCACAAGGGGAAAAAATTACCCGAGCTCTCGGAACAAGCATTGATGCCAAGCATGAAACCTATGCATGCAGCATCCTGAAGGCACTATCAGTGATACAAGGCAATGTCTTGTATATCATCTGAATCACTCCTCTAGTATTTGAGTAACATTGCAGTTTGAAAGCTAAGTTGCATGCTAGACACTGAAATCTAAACCAGCCAGAAGCTCCATACATGTTTGTAGACTGAATAAAAGCAAGATGGTATCTTATTGAGGGTGGGCCTAAGGAGTAGCTTCTTATTTTGATGAGCTTCCCTAGGACCCTTGTATTGCAAGGCTTTGTACCCCAGTCCTATGCACTGTGCATGGTTAAAACTGGAATTTGCTGCCAAAATTGTATGACTGTAAGGTAAAGGGACCCCTGACCCATTAGGTCCAGTCGTGACCGACTCTGGGGTTGCGGCGCTCATCTCGCTTTATTGGCCGAGGGAGTACAGCTTCCGGGTCATGTGGCCAGCATGACTAAGCCGCTTCTGGCGAACCAGAGCAGCACATGGAAACGCCATTTACCTTCCCGCCAGAGACCTGTTTATCTACTTGCACTTTGACGTGCTTTTGAACTGCTAGGTTGGCAGGAGCAGGGACCAAGCAACGGAAGCTCACCCCGTCATGGGGATTTGAACCGCCGACCTTCTGATCGGCAAGTCCTAGGCTCTGTGGTTTAACCCACAGTGCCACCCGCGTCCCTTTGACTGTAAAAGGAGGTTAAACATGTTCATGGAGGATGAGGTTATGTTCTTTCTGCCTCCAGTGTCAGAGGCAGCATGCCTCTGAATACCAGTTCCTGGGAATATCAAGTGAGGAAAAATGGTGCTGCGTATAGACATAGGACCTAGGTTGGGGTCTTCCTATTCAGGTACCTGTTTGGCCACTGTGAGAATAGGATGCTGGACTTGATGGGTCTTTGGCAAGACTCTTCTTATGTTCCTCACTGTGCTAGCAAATATGACCCAAACCTCTTCTCTCTGGTTCTGTTATAACCAGTTCAGATGCCATTAGCATATATGTGAAGTTAGGATTTTTATTTTTGCATCCCAATGTACATCGCTTCACACTTGCTTACACTGAACAGTGTTTGCTGTTTTTATTTCCCAATTCATCCAGTTTGGAGAGTTCCTTTTGCAACTGCTTTACTTCTGTGCAGTTGAAGAGTTATGGACACATTCGAGCCAAAAAAACAAAGTGCTTAAGTGTGTGAAGCAAGGCAAGTGAGGAATCTGGCCTGGAGAGAGACTCAAGGGTCAGACAGAGGCCCGGAGGGCTTAATTGAGGCCCAGGGGTAATTAAAGGGATCCCAAATCCAGATCCTTGGGGGGCTCCAATTTCTCCATCCCTCCATTTTGAGAACTGTCAGCTTTTTCCTGTTTCTTAACCTGGTCCATAAGATCACCTGCCCTATCTTCCTATAACTGCTAAGCTGACTAAGGAGTCTCTCTTGAGGACTTTGTCAAAATTGAAAATTCAATTCAAGTGCACAAACGAAATAAAAACAGAAATCAAGTTCAGGCAAAAAGGCAGCAGAAGAATTAGGAATTCCAGTGTGAGAGTTGTCTAATGCCTGGCCAAATGTTCTCTTCGTGCCCCAAAACCTGGAATGGTGCAGGACAAAGCTCCTAGTAAGGGAATTCCATAGACAAGGTACCGCGACTGGAAAAGGTTGTTCTGGTTGCCACCCGCATTACTTCTGATGGCAGGGGACTTGGAGGTTCTTCAGAATATAATCTTAATGCACAGGTAGAATTGTGCAAGAGGAGGAAGGTTTTTAGTATCCAGGCCACATACAGATGTGCTCAGCTTATCCATTGTTTTGCCGGTCAGATCTGTTTCTACCATAAGCATGATGGTCCCACATCAAGCTTGCAGAAGGTGGCTTCTTGTGAAATTGTTAGTTCCGGAGCCTTAGTTGTAAGCCTTGGAGGTTGCTTGTGGAATACAGCAGCAGCAGGTCCTTTGCCTACGTAAAGAGGTCCCTAGACTGCTCAGTGCCATGCAGCTGGCTTTGTTGTGCTCAGATCAGAGATAACCTTCACAGCTCAGCAGGCCTCACAGAGCTGAAAGATAAGAGCATGTGGGTGTGTTTGTGTCTTCATCTGTGAGGGCTGATGGGAAAGACATCTGTATATGCTTTGTTAAGTAGAAAGGAATCAGCCGTCACCTCTGCTGGGAGGAGTCTTAAGTAAAAAAATAATAGGTTAGCTTGATGGGCTTAATGCGCTTTTCCAACCACAGGGGATAAGTGCAGCTTGTGATCACCCTTTCAGCTCTGTCATAAAATTTGCTGCAAACCCTTAGCCAGTTTCAGTGTCTTTTTGCTTCAGCCCTTGCTTTCTAAAAGTTGAATTAATGCTAGCCTAATCACCTCTGGGGTGGTGAAAGGGATTACTTATGTAATAAGTGGAGATGGCTGAGTGTTCACATACTACTTTTTGTAAGATTATGCCCCTAGTGATGTCTCTGTCATCCTTTTACTCTAATTGAGTTTGTGTTAACTATTGGCCTTGATCCTCAGGTCACTGAGGGGTAATTTTGTGGCGATTACTAATGCACTTCCTGTGAGCCAAAGAGTCTGTCTGGTCCTTGGCATAATGGGACTTGCGTGCCAAGCACAGAAAGGGGAGGGAGGTAGCAGAATTAAATATTTGGACCTGACATGGGTCCAGGAGGCAAAAGCATCTGGTTGGTTGAAGGACTAAGGGGACAAGCAGGCTCAGTGTTTCTCAAAGCTGGGTCCCCAGCTGTTGTTGGACCACAACTCTTATCATCCCTGGTCCTGCCTAGCTAGGGATGATGGGAATTGTGGTCCAACAACAACTGGGGAAATGCTAGGCTAAATCGTGCATGGGCAGACCTCAGGCTTGTCAGATGCACTTATAATAGAATCACGAGAGCCAAGTGCAAAGTTAGGCTTTAAAGATCGGGGTGCCTCTGAACACACTCTTGAGTCTAGAGTTTTGCTTTCAGTACCAGAACTTAACTGAGGTCAGTGTCCACATCATGCATTTAAAACATTATTGTACCACTTCAGCAGTCATTGAGAATCCAGGGGACTGTAGTGCAAGGATGCTGAATCACAGTGGTACCTCAGGTTAAGTACTTCATTCATTCCAGAGGTCTGTTCTTAACCTGAAACTGTTCTTCACCTGAAGCACTGCTTTAGCTAATGGGGCCTCCCGCTGCCGCCACACTGCCGGAGCACGATTTCTGTTCTCATCCTGAAGCAAAGTTCTTAACCCGAGGTAATATTCCTGGGATAGCGGAGTCTGTAACCTGAAGCGTATGTAACCAGAGGTACCACTGTATAGCTCTGTGAAGTCAACAGCCTCAACAAAGTGCAGTTTCCTGGATTCTTTGGGAAGAAGAGATGACTGTTAGGTTGCACTCACAACATACATTTAAAGCACTGAGTTGAGCTCCCAGCTATTTCACATGGAAGTCCCCTCCTCCTTAGGTTCCTTCATATCGGAAGCCTACTTTAGGGAAAAGTACTTTTGTTGCTACTGTTAAAACCCCTTGCTGACCTATTGGAAATCATGCAGAGATCCATCAGTAGATCTGCCCCTACCCCCTGGGTCGAATAGGCAATGATAAAGAGTAAATAGATGTCTCTGATTCAGGTGACTGAGAAACTCCAAACAACGGCAAGACTTCATTTCTTGGGCGTGTAATACTTTTGATGCCTGGCCTACACAAGAAGCAGGTGGTAGAAGACAAGGGCTTCAGATTGCAGGCAGGAATCCTGTGTGTATTATGGTACCCCATTATTATTCTAATATTACAATTATCACCCATCCTTCAGCCTTAGGTCCCGCAGTGGGTTGCAGCAATTAAAACATGGTTAAACACGGTAAACACAACCCTGCCCAAAACCAAGCATAGCAAGAAGAGGAGGATTCTCCCAGCCCACTTCTTGCTGTGCCAGTTTTCTACTTGCATGGAATCTTTTATGCAAGGGAGCATTTGAAAACCACGACCGTCCCACCTGCAGTCTGAAGTGATACGCTACCTTCTCTTGTGCCATTTTGTAGCCTTTGTAAATCATGACTCAACTCTTGTTTGAAATGCTTAACTGTCTTTTCCCCTTCTGGTCATACAAGCTCAGTGGGAGAGAGCAGTACTTGCTGTGAAGTTACAAAAAAAAAACCCGAATATATTTTATTGATGACTATATTGGGTCAAATTCAATTTCTGCCATCACTTTGCACATTATGTGGAATAGGCTACGCTACCTATTATTCCATTCATTCTTGGCTTGTGTTCAGGAGAAACTGGGAGGTCCGTCAATGTCTTGGTATATGTTTCTCAAAGAGCAGAACTTTTTAAACAGGCAGAACTATTAATGACTTTTGCTTCATTTTAGAAGATCATTAGCGAGGGTTGGGGGGGGGCAGGGAGGTCCTTAAATGCCACAGCTTTCAGAGCAACGAGTTATAATATGCCAAGTCCTTTCTTTGAGCATTTCGAACACCCCAGATGGAGGTCTGCATAAGGAAATGGCACCTTTTAAAACTGTCTTTTTAAATGTACAGCTCCATCCTGCTGAAGCCAAGGACTAGTATATGGTGCTTCCTTAACTGTAAGTAGGAACAGATGTCTGTAAAAGGGGGAAATACTGTATGCCCACTGTAGAGCACTGTCACTGTAGGGTTGGCTGGCGGACCTAGAACAGAGAGTTGTAAAATAGTCACACTCCTGGTCACCTGTGGTGAGTAAGAATTGTGTCCAGGTGACCAGACAGGGAAGCTTTATGAGGAATGCATGTCTTTACCTCTCCCTAAGTCCTTGGAACCAGATACAACTGAAGCTGGTATCTGTGGCCATGTGGGCTAGTTGAGATTCTTGGGAGCCAGTAACTTGAAACTTCTTAACAAAGCTGTCATAATGTGTCCACCATGACATGCATCTATAACCTGATCTGAACTGTAACTCTCAGTGTTGGAAACTTAACTTAAGTGGTACCTCGGGTTAAGTACTTAATTCGTTCCGGAGGTCCGTTCTTAACCTGAAACTGTTCTTAACCTGAAGCACCAGTTTAGTTAATGAGCCTTCCTGCTGCTGCCGCGCCGCCGGAGCACGATTTCTGTTCTCTTCCTGAAGCAAAGTTCTTAACCCGAGGTGCTATTTCTGGGTTAGCAGAGTCTGTAACCTGAAGCGTATGTAACCCGAGGTACCACTGTATATAAGTTAGGTGCCAAATGGCTCCTTAAACCGAGGGTAGTCACCAAAACAGAATGTCTAGTTGCCATTTTGGGGCAATGTTGGCACTAAAGTGTTGTTTTTCAAATGATGGACTGACTGTGATTGACTCTCAATTAAACATTTGGCTAGTTCAGATAAAATATCATTGATAGAATTCTACAGAGTAGGGTATTAGCGTGTGAAAGCAGTCCAGATCCAGTGATCTGGTGCCTGGCTAATTTCATACACTGGTAGCTATTCTCAGGTTCCCAGGATAAAATATTGTTGACGTGCAACTAGCATAAGGATAGGTCCTGGTTGGACCAAACTGGGCACTCAAATAAGTGTTAACATTTTTTAATTTTTCAAAGGGAAGAGTGCAGTGCCTGGAAAATTGTGAGCTTCCAAGTATTCGTTAGTGGCACACTGAACTATACCAATGTCTTGGTGAACAACCCCATGTTTGCAAATAGTTGCTCCCACTTGGCTTTTAACTTTGGATGACCTGGCACACTCTTGGCACTTGTGATCTTAACAGTCCATCTTGCCACCAGCCATGCGGACTGTGCAACCACCAGAATTATAGTATGTGGAAATGTCCCAAGGAAAAGGGTGGCTGCTCTCTTGTTACTTGTGGACAAAGTTTGGGCTAACCTGCCACTTCCGACATACTTTTTGACATATTATAATTGTGCTGTGCCATCTTGACCTATATAGTATCTTAGTGGTGTACATAAAAGCTATGGCTTTAATGTACTATTGGGACAAATGGTGAATTATCCCAGTAAATTGCTTTTAGAAGTGCTTCCCTCTCACCTTTGAATGAAAGGAATGGAGATAGCTCAGTCAGTAGAGCATGAGGCTCTTAATCTCAGGTCTGTGGGTTCAAACCCCATGTTCGGCAAAAGATTCCTGTGTTGTAAGACTTGATGACGCTCGTGGTCCCTTCCAACTCTATAATTTTATGATTCCATGAATGGAAAACCTCATTGCATCAGCTTTGCTTACTCCTGGGTCATGGTTCCTGTTTTTTGCAGTAAGTGGTGAGGTAAATCCTTCAGGTGGGAAATAATCTAAAGATTTAAAGTCATGGCCAAAGCTTGACTAGGAGGATGTGGGTGTTGTCTGAACATCCTCATCCGTCGCCTTGATGGGCTTTGCTCACAAGAGGCCATATCTGCCAATAGATCTCCTGATATCAAGTGTCCAGGCTTACCTTGCTGTGTCTGAGAGAGATAGCAGTGAGTCAGCATGGAAACTGCCTGGTGTCTCCCTCTCAAGGACAAGCTACTGTCTGGATCAGACACCTGCTAAGATGTTATTCACGTGGGAGGCAAGTCTAGCAGCGTCACAGCAAAGCAAGCAAGGACAGCACAGTACAGTGGTACCTTGGTTCTCAAACTTAATCCGTTCCAGAAGTCTGTTCCAAAACCAAGGCTTGCTTTCCCATAGAAAGTAATGCAAAATGGATTAATCCGTTCCAGACTTTTAAAAACAACCCCTAAAACAGCAATTTAACATGGATTTTTTACTTTCTAACGAGACCATTGATCCATAAAATGAAAGCAATAAACAATGTACTGCAGTCACACAATCAATCAGTAGCTGAACTGGGTTCCAAACAGTCACAAAAACAAAACAAAAAAGAGCTGCAAAATAAATAGCAAAAACAAACAGAAGTGTGGCACTCAAAACGGAAGTGTAACACTCAAAACGGAAGTGTAACACTCAAAACGGAGCACGTTTGGCTTCCGAAAAGAGTTCGCAGACTGGAACACTTACTTCCAGGTTTGCAGTGTTTGGGTTGCAAGTTGTTTGAGTACCAAGGAGTTTGAGAACCAATGTACCACTGTAGCAATCTGAAACATAAATTGGGTTGCAGTAAAAAAAAAAAAAAAAGACGTGCGTGGCACTGTGGGTTAAACCACAGAGCCTAGGGCTTGCCAATCAGGTGGTCGGTGGTTCAAATCCCTGCAACAGGGTGAGCTCCCATTCCTCAGTCCCAGCTCCTGCCAACCTAGCAGTTCGAAAGCATGTCAAAGTGGAAGTAGATAAATAGGTACCGCTCCGGCGGGAAGGTAAACGGTGTTTCCATGCGCTGCTCTGGTTTGCCAGAAGCGGCTTAGTCATGCTGGCCACATGACCCGGAAGCTGTACGCCGGCTCCCTCGGCCAATAAAGCGAGATGAGCACCACAACCCCAGAGTCGTCCACAACTGGACCTAATGGTCAGGGGTCCCTTTACCTTTTACAAAAAAAAAAAGTTCAAGCAAATTTAAACACTTTTAGATATAGTGAAATGAAAAAGGTGTGGTGCTCTCCACACTCTTCCAAGCCCAGCTAATGGAGTTTCTGGTATTCCTTCATCTACCAACTCAAGATTGAGTTGACAGAAGCCACTCAAGCATGTTTAGTCTCCATACAAGATCTGAATGGTTTGTACACAATACAATATGTCTTTGGTCTAGCTTACAGTAATAGTTGATGGGATGATAAGATCGGTTTCTGGATAATCCCACATCAGACTACAGCTGCCAGATCTCATGGTTGAAAGCTCCTCTGTATTAAAGCAGCTGAGGCTAGAAAATTAGATACTGTGAAGGGTTTTCGTCTAGCTTCTACTCCTGATGTGCAAGTACAGAATTCCACCTACCCCATGGGATGGCTTCCAACTATGCAGTCTTCCTCAGGCAGTTTGAAGTGGTACAGTCCAATCACCGCTGTGTCAGCTGCTTTCACCCAAAGGCAGCTGTTGCTTCAGTCAAATAACTTTCTAGAACTTGTTTTTTTTGCAGAGTGGAATTATCAGCGGGCAGCTAAGGGAGGCTTAGAATTTAGAGAGAATCTTGTTAGAACCCCAAATGACAAGAGAGCTTGTTGTTGTTTTTCCCCCTTGAAGGCCAACTGCTGCTTAATAAGCAAACCCACATTAAGAGCCATCGATTTGTCTAAGCAGTTGGACCTGCTCTGCTTGAAGCCCAACAGGCTGTAGCTGAGCAAAGTGCATGGCACTATAGCTCATTAAGAACTTGCACACTGAGTAAAATGAGCAGCTGCACAGTTTGCAAAGTGGTGAGTTAAAGTGGTGAAGCTTACAAAGCTTTCTTATCGCCTTCCTTGTTCTTGAACTTCAGAATCTTTTGAAAACTTGGAGCGGCTAAAATTAGCAGATGGTGACCAACATCACCACGCATACAGCTGTCCTTTATTGAAGCTCAGAGATAGCTGATCTCAACCTTAATTCCTACAAGATAATTTGCTGCGTTTTCTGTTTTTTAAAAAAGACTAAATTGAGAAGAGAATTTTGGTTGCATTGGTCTGAATGCCACAAGAGGTCTGGCTTGAACTCAACAGAAGTCCGGTGATTGAGTTGTCACCAATCCAATATATTTTGGTGCCTAAAGCAGATCCGTAGTGACACACAGCTTCCTAGGGCCAGCACTCATCTTGCTGTACTTTTTTGGACACCAGTTCTTTCCTTCAGCCAGCTCTCCACTTCATGGTGCTGTTTGAAATAGGTTCCTTGTGGTCTACCTGAAGACATAATCCATGGCATAATGACATACCCAAGTTATTTAGTATATAGCCTGTAAAATATTGGAGTCCCCCCCCCCCCTGTTTTGATGTAAATACTATGGGCATAACTCAAGCTGATAATCCAGCTGTTTTAGGAAAGCATCAAGAAAAAGTATATGTGTCTTAAAATCCTTCCCACACGTCTCATTTGAAATGGGGTGGGGAAGAAGATACTATTACTTTGTCTCCACCTGGAGAATATACATCCTTCCCATCCACAGCCCTCAAGTTGAGACATCCTTGAAATACATGTATTCAGAGTGTCTTCATAAATGCTGCTGGAGGTATAGGGAAGACCCAACAAAAACATTTGCTATACCAAGGACAGCATTCAGAGACTCTTAATAGGGAATAGTTGTCTCAATCTCTTGTTCTCAAAGAAACCCAACCAGAGAGTAAAGGTAAAGGGACCCCTGACTGTTAAGTCCAGTCGTGGATGACTCTGGGGTTGTGGCGCTCATCTCACTTTAGTGGCCGAGGGAGCCGGCGTTTGTCAGCAGACAGCTTCCAGGTCATGTGGCCAGCATGACTAACTAGCATGACTGGCAAACCAGAGCAGCGCACGGAAACGCCGTTTACCTTCCCACCAGAGTGGTACCTATTTATCTACTTGCACTTTGACGTGCTTTCAAACTGCCAGGTTGGCAGGAGCAGGGACTGAACAATGGGAGCTCACCCCGTCACGGGGATTTGAACCGCCAATCTTCGAATCGGCAAGCTCTAGGCTCTGTGGTTTAGACCACAGCGTTCAAAGAACCTTCTGGAGATTTTAATTCAAAGAGGCTGGATCCGCAACACCTACAATAATGTGTGGGTTGGGGTGTGATCCTTTGGAATTCGTACTTGGGAATTAAAATGTATTAACAGTTTCTGATAAAAACGTGGTATTAATAATGTGTCTCTTATGTGAATTACATATTAGTTCATGCTTATCAAAATAATAAAAAGTGTTGTCCCCCCACCAAAATAAGAGGTGATTAGATATTCTGTTTTGGTGCCCACAACCTAGCCATTGGACTCCTAGTTTTCTATCCCAGTTTCTAACACTGTTTGATATCTTGAGAGCCAAAATCGTAGAACCTGTAACACTATATATTTTTTTTACTTTTAAAGGTATGCATGTGCAGTCAAATTGCCTGGAGGTGAAAAGTAACAAGCGCTTCTCACAAGTTCATGAGAAGAGTGTAGGGCTACCAGAAGCCTCCCCTGTAGCTATCTACCTCCAGTATAGAGATGCTTTTTTTATTTTAACAAACTGAACACCTGCATAGAACAAGCTTCTACAAGAAAGTGTTCAGAACAGAATCCACATTGCATGCTTTAGTATCACTGAAAAGTGTCTAGTATTTGAAACCTTTCACTTGATATCTATGAGATGAGGGAACTTATCCATGAGATAAGTTCTAAGACAGCTTCCAATACCTCTCGTTGGGAATCAAAGCTGACGAACATCCCAGGGCTGTGTTTGGTTTCTCATCCTTGGAGGAACTTTCTCTTGATCTTCTGGGCAGATTTAGACCTCCAAAGCAATGATCCGTAACTAGCTTTCTTCCATGCCAGCAGAATGGTTTGTGTATGCCTTAAGCACTTGGTGCTGCTAGCCCAAATGTGAAAGGTTGCCTTGTAAATCCTGTAGGGTTAAGGACATAAAAATGCACAAAATTGGTTGCCTCATAATCCTTGCCTCAGATGTCAGCAATGTGATGCGGCAGTGGAGTTATGTGAAAGAGACAAAGTGCAATTTCAGAGGCTGTGCATTGACACACAGGGTCTGTGATGTGGAACAATTATGTGAGATGTGATGCAGAAATCCTATTTGAGGAGCCAAACGTGAGATCCAGAACCACCAAGGCTGTTAACTGTGTTTGTTTGGAGACAATTTCATGCAGATAGGATCATCTGTCTTGGTGCTGGTGACCATTTATACCACCTGATCCTTCCCTCCAGTGGGCAACCTTTTTCCACTACTGCCACCCAGCCTAATTTCATGTGACCCTCCAGATGCTGCAGGCCCACGTTGACTTCCCTCTGGGAACCCTCTTTCTCACTGTGCACTGGAGGGAAGGAGGGATGTAGTGATGGCACAGAGTAGCACAGGGCTGCAAATTCTGCCCACTTTTTGCTCCGGCAGTCCCTGGCAGGATAGCCTGAAGGATATGCATCCCTCAAGAGTGAAAAGGTTCCCCAGCTCTGCTCTAAATCTAGTTTGATATCCTCTTGAAGGCAGGAAAACTGCTGTTCCTTTAGCAGTAGAACGGATGCTTAAGAGGCATGCTGACATAGCTGGAATACAATGGAGAAATGGAATAAAACCATATAGATAAGATAGCGCTGCAGGAAAGCTCTCTCTCTCTCTCTCTCTCTGTTTATCTTGATGTAGCAAAGAGTGCAGATAGGCACACATACAAAGGGGAATATAACTTAAAGGTTTGCAGAAAACAGCCTTGCAGCACTCTAGCTAGAGGATGAGCCCAAAATACATGTGAAAAGCTGTCATTACCTACTTTACCTGTCTGCCCAAACGAGGGCATGTTGTGTTTCTGTAGTGTCCAGTGTTTTGTGAAAAGGGACTTGGGGAAGGAGTTCATCTGATGCTCCCAAGTAAAACCCTTGTTCGATCTCATCACCAATAAAAAGACCATCATTTAGCAAAGATTGTAGGCTTCTTTTTGGATAAGGAAGTTTGTGTTGAGGGCTCTCAGTTGGCCAAATGGCTTGAAAAGAATGTAGAATCAAATTTCTACATTTGATATAATGCAGCCAAAGAATTTAATGGCTTCAGGGGTATTCTGAACACGTTCACCACAAGCTCTAGTATCAGAGTAGAGTTTCTGTGTGCCTTTTTCATGGCCCACAGGCAGTGATGCGGAGCAGAAAAGTTTCCAGTTCTTTTATTTTTCCACATCCAACCCCCCCCTCCCACATTTCATAAACATGAAAAGATGTCAGTTGCAAGTATGATATTGGCCAAGCTTCTCTGTTTCAAAGAAAGTAAACCTGCTAAATTAGACCACTCTCTAGGGCATCAGAACATTTTACTTAGCAAACCAATTTTTTTTCTAATGGAAGTTGCTCTTAAAATTTTCCAATTCTTACTTTTCCCCTGCTCTTACTTACTTTCTTATATGACCATGTGTATCTGTTTAATTATACTAACTGCGTCTCTTCTCTAGTGCCAGTACTTTGCTAAACAAATAGTGGAATGAAATGATTCCAGTATTGCTTGTGTAAGTGTCTAAAAGACACATTGCAGAAAGGAGTGTAAATTGGAAACAAAACTTCCATATGTGCCTTGCATGATTCTGAATCTTTATGTCTTATTGCTATGCAAAAATGAATCATCACCATAATAAGTTCCTCTGTGGCTCTTCTAATCTCTGTTCAGCATGTAATTATTATTCACTATGGCTGTGAAGCAAACTTCATTTTTGTAGCTTACAGTATGGGTATATTCAGAAAGGAGTAGGGAGGTGGAATAAAGCAGTGTTCTTTCAGTGCAACTATCTGTCCTTTGTTCTCAATACTGAATGGTCCAGCTTTGCCAAGAAGGATCTATCAGGGTTTATATGTGTACAGTACGTGTTTGTCTTTGTAAGGGTATTGCAGACACATACTGTGTCCTCTTGCCCTACCCATGGTCCATGCAGAATAAAAAGTATCCCTCTATATGGCATTCCACCTAGCATAGCGATGGGCATTTTGCTAGGATTTGTAATGTGTGCAGGAAACAATCAATGGAGAATATTCTAAATGTACTTTGTTTTCTGTTCTGTAGCAAGCAGCAGACATCAGTTTCCCACCTGAAGACATGGACTCATCTGGTGATGATTACGACTCTTTTTCTGGTTCTGGAGCAGGTAAGCTTGTTTCTGTGTTTGCTTAGCTGTGAACAAAGCACTTCCTGAACTCTTGGGTTCTGAACAGCTCTAACTCTGTAAGCTTATAGTTAACTAAAGGCCAAATGCCACACTGCTTAGTGTATATGGATCTGCACATACTTATTATTTTCACAACAACTCTGTGAGGTAGGTTAGGCTGAGAGAGAGAGAGAGAGACTCTGGTGAGCTTCAGGCTGAGTGGAGATTTGAATCTGGGTCTTTCCTGCTTCACAATCCATCCTGCCTCTCATTCCTCCTCAGAGTAACTCTGTTGTGCCTTTATTGCCTATCAAGTTAGGCCGGGACTCAGGGCCGCCTAGTGAGTTTGACAGAGGCCATATGACAGGTCTGGGGAACTTCTGGCCTTCCAAATGTTGCCAAACTACAACAACCCATCATCCCTGGCCTGTTAGCCATGCTTGCTGAGGTTGATGGGAGCTGTAGTTCAGCAACATTGGGATGGCCAAAGCCCCTCCTCACACCTATCAAATGGGGCCATCCAGAATTTTGTAGTGCCTGCTGTAACCAACTAGTTAAATGGTGGCTTGTTCAGATTTTATTTAAAATTTACTGCATGTTAAAATCTTAAGACCCTGTAAGTAGGGATTTCATTTTTCTAGAAAGAGCATTAACGTTAATAATGAAAGAAAGTACCCTGACAGAAACCAATATAGTCAACACGTGTGTGTGTGTGTGTGTGTGTGTGTGTGTGTGTGTGTGTGTGTGTGTTTTCTACAACCGGAGAGGAGTATCATAATTAGTTGGCCACGGGGTGGGAATTGGCTATTGAAGAGAGGGATTCCTCAGACTTCTTGAACCACTTGGGTGAGCTTTCTCTTACGCATTGTAGTGTGTTTTTAGAGGCCTCCTGTGTAGTGACTAAAACAAATAGTGATGCTTTGGGTTCTTTGTCAGGCCATCCTGCAACCTTCGTAAAAGTTTCACTACAAGGAAGAACAAATATGTCATCGTTGCCCGAATCCTCAACTGACTCGGAATATAAGCAGCCTGAGGTACAGCAAACAGACAGCCCTACAGAAGACTATCCAGGAGGACCTGTATCCCAAACAAGCATGCCTTTAGTCCCACTGATGGATCTGGTGACCGACAAGACAGAAGTAGCTACAGAATATGAGCTGGACTCATTTACTGAACAAGGAACAACAAGGTCTCCAGTCATAACGACTAGAATCCCAGCGACTCACCACATTTCCACAGTCAGAACCACAACGTCGCAAATTTCTAGCACACACTTCATTGAGGCAGAAGTCTACCAAGATGTCCATCAAGCATCAAGCACTGATGATGCAACACCTGCTTTGGACTTTGTGCCGACTAGTGAGAGAAGTCTGGATACTGCAAGTCCCACTACAATATCCTCTGGTGACCAGAATGAAATCCCTTCTTTGCCCGATGACGGAGGCATCCTAATTGAGGATGGTTCTGGAAGTAAGGTAAGAACGAAATGCTGTTTACCATGCTGCTACATAAATTAAACTCTTATGCTGAAATGCAATTAATTGACCTTCAGCTTTGCCATTGACCTGTGCTATAGCTTGCAGACTGTTTAAATGCAGACTTTGAGCACATGATAGAACTTTGAGTAGCAACGCTGCCTCATAAACTCTTGTAGCTGTGTGAACAACATACATTCACTGAATCTGTGGAAGGGAAATTTAAAATGGTGTGATTGTTCTTCTATGCAGGATGACTTTTCAATTGATCTGCATGGAGAAAATTCAGTACTAGGAGTGGGATCAGTAGATACAGAAACAAAGAATGCAAAATCTGCAGGAACCGCCCAAGGAATAATGGACAGGAAAGAAGTTCTAGGAGGTATGTGAAACTAGATGATCTCGATCTCTCTCTTCCTCTTCCTCTTCCCCTGCTTAGTTTAAACTACTTATTGTGCAGCCTCTAGCACTATCTCAGTTGACAGCTGTTGCTGAGCTGCCATACTGTTTTCTGCACAGCAAAGCCACAGTATGGACTTGAGGAGCTCTACACTTGTCACAACCTCAACAGCTGCTGCAGAGTAGCTGCTCACACTGGCATCACTGTATGGTTAATTATGCCCAGGGCAACCCAGTACTATGGCCAGCATCTTATGGGTTGAAGTTACTATATGGCTTTTTGACAACAGATGACATAGCCTAAGCACAACTAGTGCATCCCCACTCTTGCTTCCTCAGCATGTGGAGGGTGAGCAGGGCCTTTGTGTAGAAGGCACAGGATTGGGACCTTAAATATATCTTCAGAAGGCTGTGCTCAATGTAGAATACTGTTGTATGCCCCATTCTTAGCACTTGGAGGGAAAAGATTAGCCCCCAAAGCTGGACACTTGGATTGTTTCATCTGGACCAGAAATCTGTAGGCTCTCAGACCTTGTTGGGCTCTCAACTCCCAACCAGCATGGCTGATGATGGGAATTTATAGACAAAACCATATCTGGAGGGCATCATGCTGTCTAGCCCTGATCCAGACTGTAGATTCCACAGAAACAACTCTCTTTGTAGCATGGCTCTGGCTGGCTGTTCTTTTTACGAAGCGTTGGTCCCTCTTGGAGAAACATAAGAAGCATCAATGGGCTGAACCAGATGCCTGTGGGAAACTCTTCAATCAGGGTCTGAATACATGGGCATGCTCCCCTCCTGTGGTCTCCAGCAACTAGTATTTGGAAGTGTTTGCGCCTCCACTTGTGGAGGCAGACCATAGCCATCATGGCTTGTAGTCATGGATAGTTCTCTGAATGGAGAGGTGTAGAAAGTAGAGTTCCTCAAGGATTGGTATTGGAGCCTGTGCTTCTCTTAACTTGTTTATAAATGATCTAGAATTAGGGGTGAGCAGTGAGGTGGCCAAGTTTGCTGGGGGGGGGGTACTTAATCTTTTTTTAACAACATAATGTTTATTGTTATCACACATTAATGACATAAAACTCAACAGATATTACACAGTACATACATTTCATACAATACCTACCCTCGTACCTTTACACTGGACATCACACCACACACATTTGACTTTCCTCTTAATGCTATGTTATCAGTCTTAACTCAATATGCATATTTGTTTGTCTATACATATTTTACCATATCTTCCCTCTATTTACAAAATTTAGTCTGAATCTGCTAGGAGATTTCCATTGTCCATATAGTTTTTAAGATAGTCTTTAAAAATTAACCAGGGTTTCCTTTTACTCTCCCCGTTAGTTTTGCAAGATGTAAATATTCAATCGTTTTAGCTAACCAGTCAGATTTGGTGGGCGTTATGTTGCTTTTCCAATTTTTCACTATGAGAATTCTTGCCGCTGTGGTGGCATACATAAAGAGTGGTCTACGTGTTTTCTTGATTTCCGAGGACATGATACCGAGCAGGAATGCTTCTGGGTTTTTTGTGTGGAAAAAAAATCACTTCGTTTATTCCTAATCTGAATACATCTAACTCGGATCTTGCTTTTTTCCACAGGGGTCATCGCTGGTGGACTGGTAGGTCTGCTGTTTGCTGGATTCCTAGTTGGGTTCATGCTGTACAGAATGAAGAAAAAAGATGAAGGAAGCTATTCACTGGATGAGCCAAAACAGTCAAATGGAGGCTATCAGAAACCACAGAAACAAGAAGAATTCTACGCATGAACAAAGAAAGTTTAAAAGACATTTGGATGTCTCCTGGACATCATGAGTTCTCACTGCGTTTTAAAAAGGGGTGGGGGGAACTAAAAGCCATAGGACTGAGCTTAAGCCTCTGCCTCCTTGCCATTGGGAACGCCTCTATTTTTCCAAAGTCAATCTGGATTAATTAAAACCATACCTGCTTTCTTGCACAAAGATTACCTTTAAAGTGGAACCTTAGCCTTAGTCTAAGGACTCCTGGGGAAAAGATAAGGAACCGATTGTATATAGTCTTGACGTCCTAGGAACATGCACCAAGAAATTAGTAAGGTATAATGTGCATTTGTGTATGCTAAAGACATTTCGGGGCCCCATCGCTTAATAGCCATCCCTGTGTGCATTAGAGAATGTTCTTTTCTTTTTTAAAAAATAATAATAATAAAACTGGTTATTATGTGGCTTTCAATGTTCCCACCCCCTTTTCAACGGTAACACTCGGTCACTCTATTGCAGCTGAATGGTGTGTGAAAGAAGACCCTCCTCAAATTAAAAGGTCTGTCCAAAGTGATGGAGTTCTTAAAAGTTAGGCGTATGACTCCTCTGGAATTCTAGTGGGAGAAATTTTATACACTGTGCTTTGTAATATGAGGGAACATAGAGGTGGAAGCATTGAGGTGTGCACACTTTCCCAGTTACTTCTGGTCCTACTGGCTGTAGTGTTGTCCTTGTTCACTGTGTACCAGGTCCACATAGTAGTCCCAGAGCCACCGTTTGTTATCTACCTCTTCTGCATTGCATTTTTTGGATAGTGGCTACTTCTCCACTGGATTTCCAAACTCCCTCTGCCACCCGGTACCTAAAACGCTGGGTGTGGCATTCAGCGTACAGGACGGAGCCTGTTAAGGGGTGATGAGAGCTTCTGTTGCTGCCAAGTCCCAGGGACTAGAATCATATTAGACTGGCGTTTGTAGTCGAGGTTCTGGGAGAGCAGGCTCAACATGCAGAGCCTAAGGGAGTTAGCATCTAGTAATGTACGTGGCTGGCTTTTATCTCGGTCCAACTTGTGTCAGAGCGTTAAGAGAGTTTGGAGAGCAAATGTCTTCAGAAGCTGTTCTGTGTAGAAGAGGAGGTCGAAGATGGATAGGGTGCCTTCAACTCCCTTGCATGCCCAAAGTGTGAAGTTGGGGGTCTTGTTGGGAATGTGTGTTGATAGGACCAAAACCGGTGAATGTCAGCACTTCCAAAGCAGTATTTAAATGTGTGTTAAGTTACACTGTGTGTGGAGGGAGGCGGAGCTCTCTTGAAAAACAGCTAGCTGGTGTAGAATAAGTATAGGTATATGATTTCTGTAATGTACAGGATGACATGGATGTGAATTATCTCTCTGCTGAACAGTTTTTTTTGTGTGTTTTTGGTAAAGGCTTTGGGGTTGTTTTTTTAGCGGTGGGGGGAAAACCACATACATCACTGTTTAGGCTCTTCTTTATTTCACCATTTACACTTGTTAGCTTGCAAGACGCTTTTGTTTCTAGCAAAAAGTGTAGGCAGAAGAATGAGTTGACACTAGGGCACTGTAAATACATACAGTAAAGTAAGAACCTTTCAAATAAAGCATAATTGTGAGTTTTCAACCAAACAATTGGTGCCTTCCGTATATCACTGCCGCAAAGCTCTTTATCTTTGATAGGCTAAATACTTTTTTTGTTTCAGCGTGTGAAACCAGGCTGTCAACTCCTGACTTGCATTCAATACAACTCAGCTACCCATAACTACCTTTTTACAATGAGGTTTTAAGTGATTGTGTGTCCCTTTTTTATGTACAAAAAAGATATCACTGCCTTTCTCGGATCTAGGATACACACTTCTTTTGGGCAAGACTTGAGTGATAAAATTGGCGTGTGCGTTTTTAACGGTCGAGCAAAAACTGGAATTCTGTAACTTGCAAACTGCTAATTTTGAAATGCAAGTCCTTCAGTTGGTTCTTTTTGTACTTCTCAAACAGAACACATGCAATAAAAAGGCAGTCTGCCAAAATAAGCTGTTTCGTGTCATTACCTGAACCACCAGTCCATACCCAAATTTTTATTTTCAGCTTCTTTAGAGTTGCAAGGCTGTTTCCTCAGAAAAATGTGCTAGAAACACAGAGTTGCAGCTCTGTGTACTAAATGCAGCCTTGTCTTGCCCACTTGATTTACTTTTATCTTTAAGATGTCTATATCGCCCTTCACCAAAGGCTTATTAATTCTCCTGGACACCTGAACCTCAGAGTGTGTTGGCAAAGTATTTGGAGCTGGGAATGTCTGGCCCTACAGATGTTGTATTTGGACACCAACTCCCCTCAAACCCAGCCAGCACAGCCAATAGTCAGGGTTGGTGCAAACTGTAGTCCAGCAATTTCTTGAGGCCCAGAGGTTGTCCATGCTATGCTTTGGGTGCTACTGAACATGCAGAATGTCAGTGGCAATGAAGGCAGGGAAATGGGGCAGAGAGACACACAAAACACTGCCCGACCAGTCTATATCCAGACAACTGCTCTGCTATGAAGATGGAAGAACTGGTCTGAAACACATGGAGCCTGGACCTATCTATATTTGCTGCACAGGCAGACCTGCTGACCTGTTCAATAAGACCAGTAAGAATGCCTAGAATCTGCTGGGTAGCTCAGCTGGTTAGAGTGTGGTGCTGGTAAGCCAGTGTGGTGTAGTGGTTAAGAGTGGTAGACTCGTAATCTGGTGAACTGGGTTTGCTTCCCTCCTGCTCCACATGCAGCTTCTGGGTGACCTTGGGCTAGTCATACTTCTCTGTTCAGAGACTTCAAAGCCTTCAAAGTTTCTCAGCCTCACTCACCTCACAGAGTGTTTGTTGTGGGGGAGGAAGGGAAAGGAGATTGTTAGCCACTTTGAGACTCCTTAGGGTAGTGATAAAGTGGGAGATCAAATCCAATTCCTCCTGTTCTGATAATGCCACGGTTGCAGGTCCAATCCCCATATTGGACAGCGGCATGGGGTTGGACTAGATGATCCTCAGGATCCCTTCCAACTTTACAATTTTACGATAATTGCTGCCTTGAATTACAAAGTATTCCGCTACATTTTCTTTCTAATAAAAACGAAAGGGATTTACAAAAGCAGAGTATGTGTTGGTGCTGTTGGGGAAACACAAAATGTACCACTCGCTGAATTGGCCATTTTGGCTGCTTACTGCATCTTTGATTTGGGGAGTGGAAATGTGTATATGTGGAATGAGGGTAAAATTGCTTCATGTTGCATCTTAGATAAGCAAGATTTTAAATTATTCACTTTGCTGTCCTTAGGCCTCCCAGACCTTGGGTTGGCTTACAATATAAAAATAAAAGCATTAAAATAAATAATTAGTAAAAAATGAAATAAAAACAGTAAAATAGTGCACAGCAACCAAAAGGAGCATATATTTACCACCTGGAAGTATGTTCAGGGCAGGTAACGAGAAAAAACCATGCTCCTCTAATGTTTCAAGCCTGACAGCACTACAGTTGCAATGAAACATTTTTTCCTTCTACTGTGTGGTAGATAGTTGCTAACTTAAAGCTTTAAGTGAGCTTGCAACACATGGGGTTGAACTTGGAAGCATTTTTTAAACAGAAAAACAACTTTCCCTCTGCACATGGAAAACTTTGCACTACTTGCTAAGCTCCACTTCTTCATTGGTACGTGTGTTCTTGGGTAGTAAACAAAATTCTTTGCTGCAACAAGGCTAGCTGGGTTGCATTCTTTAATTAAGATTGTCTGGTGGTTCCCTTCTGGTCCAGAGTGATCCCTAGTGGTTGAAGAGTAACTGCATTTATACCACTCATTACCCGTTTCTCTTTGATAATAAACTATGAGTCCATAGTATTGGTTAATTGGGACTTTCAATTTATGGCAAAAAAAATTATGGCAAAATTTATGGTAACAAAGACCAGCAGTGTGAGCTCTTAAATATCTCTCCGTGTGATGGTGTTAGTTGGGTGTGCTGTAGAAGGCTTTATTGAGCCACTAGCTAGGAAAAGAGTCCTGCAATTACTTTATCAACATAATCGCTCTCTTGAAGAACTCCTGCCCAAAATGCACTTCTCCCATTGCAGGTGTAGGTGACTTGGGGACCTCTGGACATTGTTGGACTTCCAGCACCCACAAGTCCAAGCCAGGAAGTCAAGTCAGTTTTTTGTGCTTTAGCAGACAGCTGTTATATGCATGAAAATGCTAAGTACTAATAGAGCTTTACAGAGGTACCGTATTTTTCGCACCATAGGACGCAGTTTTTCCGTCTTAAAAACTAAGGGGAAATGTGTGTGCGTCCTATGGAGCGAATGCAGGCTCCCTGGCTTCAGCGATAGCAAGGCAAAGCCTCCGAAGCCTGCGCTCCGGAGGCTTCCCGTTGCTTCCGCTGAAGCCAGGAGAGTCTGCTCTTTGAGGCTGGCGGGGGAAAAGCAGCGCTTCCCCCATCGCCAGCCCCAGAGGATGGGGGGCAGCAGGAAGGGGCGCGACGCCTTCCCGCTACTCTCCAACCCTCCTGTGGGCTTTTGCGGGAGATGGGGGAATTCCCCCACCTCCCGCAAAAGCAGGCAAAAGCCGCACGCTCTTTAAAGAGGCTCCGTGGCTTCTGCTGGCTTTTCTAGGAGGTGGGGGAATTCCCCCACCTCGCAGAAAAGCCCGCAGGAGCCGCGCACCCTTTAAAGAGCGAGCGGCTCTTGGGGGCTTTTCCCCAAGGAGGGAGAAGGGACTGACTGGCTGAGTCAGTCCCTTCTCCCTCCTGCGCGCTTTTGCGGGAGATGGGGGAATTCCCCCACCTCCCGCAAAAGCAGGCAAAAGCTGTGCGCTCTTTAAAGGGGCTGCGCGGCTTTACTGGCTTTTCTAGGAGGTGGGGGAATTCCCCCACCTCGCAGAAAAGCCCGCAGGAGCTGCGCACCCTTTAAAGAGCGAGCGGCTCTTGGGGGCTTTTCCCCAAGGAGGGAGAAGGGACTGACTGGCTGAGTCAGTCCCTTCTCCCTCCTGCGCGCTTTTGCGGGAGATGGGGGAATTCCCCCACCTCCCGCAAAAGCCGTGCGCTCTTTAAAGGGGCTGCGCGGCTTTGCTGGCTTTTCTAGGAGGTGGGGGGATTCCCCCACCTCGCAGAAAAGCCTGCAAGAGCCGCGCAGCCTTTACAGAGCGCACAGCTCTTGGGGGTTTTCCCCAAGGAGGGAGAAGGGACTGACTGGCCGAGTCAGTCCCTTCTCCCTCCTGCGGGCTTTTGCGGGAGATGGGGGAATTCCGGCACCTCCCGCAAAAGCAGAGAGAAGGTCTTGGAGTAGCGCACAGGCTGCGTGCAGCCTGTCCACTGCTCCCAGAGCTGGGGGGGGGGGGGAATCATATTTTTTCCTTGATTTCCCCCCCTGAAAACTAGGTGCGTCCTATGGTCCGGTGCGTCCAATCGTGCGAAAAATACGGTACCTCAGGTTAAGAACTTAATTCGTTCTGGAGGTCCGTTCTTAACCTGAAACTGTTCTTAACCTGAGGTACCACTTTAGCTAATGGGGCCTCCTGCTGCCGCCACACAATTTCTGTTCGCATCCTGAAGCAAAGTTCTTAACCCAAGATACTATATCTGGGTTAGCAGAGTCTGTAACCTGAAGCGTCTGTAACCCAAGGTACCACTGTACATTTCTGCTCCTTAACCCTTAAAGGGTAAATCATTTTCCATACATCCAGATTTGGAGAGCCTTAGCAAGAAAGTTAGATATTCTGAAGGATATATACTTCTCTACACCAGACAGCAAAAAACAAGTCTTTGCGAAGGATTACCTTTTCTTCTGTGATCTTAACAATGCGTAAATATAGTCGTTTCTAAGATTATTATAAAAAGGGCATTCAAGGAGCACATGAGTTGTATCTTCTATTGACAGAGTTGCAACCACGGACTCTGTCCTTCTTAGGAATTCCTTTGTGCGGTGCCAATCCAATCTGCTAGTGGAAGGACATTTAATCTTGCCTGTGTAAAGGCTACCCTCATTTTAATGTTTGCTGGGTCTACAAGATATCTTGGAAGGGATAAGTTCAATGGAATACAGGAAGCATACAAATGATTAGATTGAGAAGTCTTGAGTCGGGGACGATGGAATCCGGCAGGTTATGCATCCCTGACTTAGCTTTCCCAGGCAACACTGTACTGTGGAACAAATGTTCCTGATTGAGTCTACACAGCAGGGCACCTTGTGTGTTGCTTTGCTGTGTAAATTGCGCCCGGTTTTGGTCTGTTTATCCTCAAACTGAGTGGTGAAACATCTTAGGTCATGAATATGTGGTGGTACCAGTCAGAGCATAGCTGGCTGGTTCTCCTCCACCCTCATGCATTCTGGGCCCACACTTATGCAAACGTATATCCAGGCCTTATATATAACTGTTGGTAGTTGATGTTTCGGTGCTTCTTTCTTTGTTCCCCGTTAACATTTTGGTTACAGCCTTTCACAACCTGGTGCCCTTCAGAAGTTTGGGACGACAATTCTCACCAGTCCCTTCCAGCATACTGGCTGGGGTTGATGAGAGTCATAGTCAAAAATTTCTGGAGGACACCAGATTGATGAAATGTCCTGTGGTATGTTTCTTTTTAATTTTGGTAGTCCTTCTGGTGCTGGATTTTTATGCGAACTGAAACTTTTCTTCAGTGGGTAGAGCACAGGACCCTTAATCACAGGGTCATGGTTTTGAAGCCCACATAGGGTAAAAAGATTCCTGCATTGCAGGGGGGTTGGACTAGATGACCCTTGTGGTCCCATCAAAATTCAATGATTTTTTGCTTTATATGCCTATATGCTAAAGTGATGATATTGAATGTGTTCTAGGTTGGGTTCCCCAACCCTCTCCCTGCCCCCTTACTTCACTAAAGAAAGTACAGTGGTACCTTGGGTTACAGACTCTTCAGGTTACAGACTCCGCTAACCCAGAAATAGTACCTCAGGTTAAGATGCTTCAGGATGAGAACAGAAATCACATGGCGGAAGTGGGAGGCCCCATTTAGCTAAAGTTGTACCTCAGGTTAAGAACAGTTTCAGGTTAAGAACGGACTTCCAGAATGAATTTTAAGTTCTTAACCCGAGGTTCCACTGCAGTAATTTTGGAATATAATTTTGGAAAGTAATTTTGGGTGGTCTGCTTGCAGGGCCAGAGAGCTTGAATATTTAGTAATTATTTGAAGGAATGTCAGCTCAAGAAGCAAGCTGACTTTATTACTGCCATTAATATTTGTCGGCATTTGCTTATATGTAAGTCAAAGGCTTCTCCTTGCTTTTACTTCCATGATATATATATATATATATATATATATATATATATATATATAGTCATAAAGTAACTGTAGCCAGACCTAATAGTTCATCATAAAACATGCACAGCTCAAACCAGTAAAAAATAATTGAGAATCATCTTACATTTTCAGCAGTTGCCCTTTCGGTTTATTCCCATCCCCCCCTGCCCCCGCCCCCGCAACATACTAACGAAGTTTCCCAGTTTTTTAAGGAGTGGTAATGTGGTTTACTCCACAGTAAGGATTAGTCACACATTAACCACAGCTGTAAAAACACGTCTATGGGAAAATTGCACCCAAGCTGTAATGCTGAAGCTCATTACCCTAAGATGCAGCTTTCTGGATTAGTCTCTTGAAAAATTGTGCAACTTTTTTCTGCCGTGGCCTGTTTTGCTGTGGGAAGTGATCACCAGCCCAGACTCTGTTCCCAGCCAGAATTGTGTCTGATCCTCAGTGAGGTCTTGACTATGACTGTACTTTCATAGAGATGAGTCACACAAGAACCCCAAGTCATCCCAGCTCTGCACGACCTGTGCGGAGAGGACTGCTGGCCCTTTCAAATCAAATGGCAATTTATTTTATTTATTTTGGAGTAGATCATCAGGACTCCCTTGCCTTTTAATGACATTGGAACTCTGATCACATTGTGATCTTCGAGTGAAGAGCCATATACAAATTTAATAAATAAAGTAGAAGAGTTGTAGGGGACCACGAGGGCATCTGGTCTAACTCCCTGCAATGCAGGAATCTTTTGTCCAACGTGGGGCTCAAACCCACAAACCTGAAATTAAGAGTCTTGTGCTTAAAAAAATAAACTGACAAATATCAGAGACGTAGCAAACAAACTTAGCAGAGCTGTGCAACAAAGAGTCTTGCGGCATCTTAAAGACTTCACAACTTCATGTAAGCAAATTCCAGAGTGGTGTAGTGGTTGAGAACGGTGGACTCGTAATCTGGTGAACTGGGTTCACTTCCCCGCTCCTCCACATGCAGCTGCTGGGTGACCTTGGGCTAGTCACACTTCTCTGAAGTCTCTCAGCCCCACTCACCTCACAGAGTGTTTGTTGTGGAGGAGGAAGGGAAAGGAGATTGTTAGCCACTTTGAGACTCCTTCGGGTAGTGATAAAGTGGGATATCAAATCCAAACTCCTCCTCCTCCTCCTCCTCCTCCTCCTCCTCCTCCTCCTCCTCCTCCTCCTCCTCCTCTTCTTCTTCTTCTTCTTCTTCTTCTTCTTCTTCTTCTTCTTCACAAACCCAGCAGCCTTTATGAGGCCAGCCTACCCAATTAGAGCCAACCTTATATATTTTTAAGAAGATATATTTGGTGGCATGCAGAAGTAAACAGCTGGGAATTGGATGGTGTTTGGTAGGAATCTACTGCTTTAAGAAGGGCTGTGTTTCTCACCTGGGAGGGTAGCCAGTGTGGTGCCATTCAGATGTTGAGCTACAACTTCCATCATCCCTGCCCATTGACCACCAAGGTAAGGGGAGTGTAGTCCAACAACCTAGGGAGGGCACCCCAATTTCTACCTCTGCTATGTATTACAAGTCTAGTCCAACCCCTTGCAATCCAATAATTTCACCTAATGCATCCATGACAGATGGCCATCCAACATCTGCTTAAAACCCCCAAGGAAGGAGAACCTCCCAAGGGACACTGTTCTACTGCCAAACAGCTCTTACTGTCAGAAAGTTCTTCCTGATGTTTAGTCGGCATTTTCTTTCTTGTAACTCGAAGCCATTGGTTCAAGTCCTGCCCTCTAGAGCAGGAGAAAACAAGCCTGTTCCCTCTTCCATGTGACAGCCCTTGAGATATTTGAAGATGGCTATCTCATCGCCTCTCAGTCTCCTCTTTTCCAGGCTAAACATACCCATAAAGAGTGAAGAATACAACCCACTGATTTACGGGATAACTGAAAAGGCAGTGAAAGCTTCCTACATCTACCAGGGTTCCTTCCTTCACAGTGTTAGCAAGCAGATGGTCCGCTGTTTGCAGGGGTGACCAGTGGTCTTCTCCCTCCACCCACTGGAAGAGAAATGTCCAAGTCCGGGTAGTGAAAGGAGCAATCTTTTGCACCAAGGCACTAGTGAAAGTTGCTAGGGAGGTTGGGCAACATCCAGCTGAAAGGGCTTAGCATCTGTTGACTTCTTAACAAAGGAAGGGCTTTTCTCAGAGGAGATTTACGAAGGTCAACAAGGTAAGGCTCACACGCATGTTTATCGTTTATCACTGACGATCATTGTGATGGATTGGGGATTAGACAAATCATATTTTAAGCAACAGGAACTTCAACCCACATGAGGAGAAAGTTGAAGAAAGCTTTTGGAGAAAGACCAGGGCCATCAGGAAATCTGAAACTCCTTTGCTTCAGGTTAGAAGATGATCCACGAAAAGCCTTCTCTGAAAGGGAGTTTGATACCACTTTTTCAGCCAGTACTTTTTCCAAATTACTGTAATCAGCATGCTTGCATCTCCTCCCCTTTTATCTTCACAACAGCCAAGTGAGGTTAGTTACAAAGCTGAGAGAGAGCCAGTGTTTCCCAGGCTTGGGTCACCAGCTGTTTTTGGATTACAACACCCATCATCCCTGCCCACTAGTCCTGCTAGCTAAGGATGATGGGAGTTGTAGTCCAAAAACAGCTGGAGACCCAAGTCTGGGAAACCCAGCACTAGCCCAAGGTCATCTGGAGAGTGGAATAAGGAGAACTGCAAACATATTATAATCTCCCCTGAGCCTATGATGTATGTTTTGAAGTTAATTTTTTTTTTTTATTGTAAATTTTAAAAATTCCATCTCAGACCTTTATGGACAGCATGTGCAATAAATCTATCCTTAGCAAACATTTTTTGGGGAATCTTTAATTTCTGGGAGACATCAAAGCACCCTGTTGATAAGATTTTCATTTGCTGAGTTTTGTTCTTATGTGAGGAAAACAAAATATTAACCAAAAAAATGTACTGCTTTTTCTGTTTTGTTGTTTGTCCCCCTGGTAGGGTTGCCATATTTTGAAGAGGTAAAAAGAGATCACATTTGCCGACTTCTACTTTTAACTATGGATCTCTGTGACGACTCCCATCATGAAAAAGAGGACATATGGCAACCCTACGAAGAATGGAGTGTGTGGGGAGAAATGTCATACCTCAGAGATGGGGAGAAAAGCCAGATTTCCAAAAACTACTTTGGAAAGAAAGCCAACACATGTAAAATTCAATTAAACGACATGTCACCTTTGTACAGCTTTCCCTAACCCACCAGATATCACAACCAAAGCAAGCAGACATAACAGGGTTGCCAGATGAAATCCAAAGCTATCAATGCTTTCTCTGGTTAATAGGTTGCATTGACCTCAACACCCGTCCAAATGCAATAGGGCTGAAGCATTATCATGTCACTAGAGAGGTTTTCCCCCCACCCCTCAGCAAGCATGCTAAACTATTTGCCAAGTGAGGGTTGGACTTCCAAAGATCTTTTCTGGATGCCTGTGAAAGGCAGGACTAGGTGCTCAGCAGCTGGGTGCAGAGAGACAGAATTGCACATGAGGCCTGGAGAAAAAAGGTGTTTGTGTGTGCGCTCCCTAAACGTTCTTCAATTTTGCCTTTCCTGAAACTGCTTATTAGCATTCAGTCTCTGTTTGTCATAAGCAGGCAGGTACTTGCCTTTAATCTACCGTGTATATTTTCTTTGATACTCCTTTCAAGAGGAAATAGTAGCATGTCTCAGCTGGATTCCTCCATGAAAAGAGGGCTTTGTTTCACTTGTCAGGATGTTTATTAGCAAGGCTTTCTTTCCCCCCTCGTTCCCTTTTTGGACTTGCGAATCAATGATCCATCCAACTTTTTCAATAGGCAGACTTGGGGCCAGAAAACCAAAGTGTACATTTTTCAGATTTGAAGTTCAGAGGTTGAGATGTAAAGTTTAAATCTCATATAAACGACAGTCACCTGACACCATTTTGCTGGCTTCCCACCTCCCTTGCGGAGAAAGCCTTGAGGCTCGAGAGCCCCCAAGTTAAAATCTGTAGATCAGGCAAGCATGTCTGCCTTGCAAGGGTGTGGAGTCTGGATGCCTTTATTTCCCTCTTTGCGCAGTTATCAGTCTCCCATCTCGAGTAATTGAAGATTATGTATCCAGTGTGGCAGCGGATGGTTCAGGGCAATGAATGAGCTCATGGAAAGGCAGAATTTACATGTACGGTTGGCTCCGCCACAGCCTCACACCAGAGGCGGATTTCGGGGAGCATGACTGGTTTGCCCACAGCGGGTGCCAAGCCGAGAGGGCACCCCAGGGGCCACCGCAACAATGATGAGCAACGGAAAGCGAGAGGTGGGGGTGCCAAATTTTGGTGCTGCACAAGATGCTGCTTAACTTTTAAAGCCCAAAGTCTACTGCTGCTTATACATTGCACTGAGCAGAACTAACAGACTTAGGTTGTCCTATGGAGCCTGGTCTTACGGCTCCATGTTCAGAGATCAGGCACATCTGATTCCTTCACACTTTGAATGTATTTGGGGGCACCATCAAGCCATGCTAGTTAATGAGAATTGGCCAGTATAGTGTATTGCATTCTAAAAATCCCATGGTTTTTAGATGTTATGGCAGCATCATAGGATCCGCTTAGCATAGGATCACTGTTACCAACTCCCACCCGGAAACCTATGTCCCCACTGTGGAAGGACGTGTGGATCCAGAATTGGCCTCCACAGTCACCTACGGACACACTGTTAAGACCATGTTCATGGAAGACAATCTTACTTGGCTACGAGTGATCGCCAAAGAAGAATTTCATTCTAAGATGTTATCATAGGATCCACATAGCTATGGAGGAAGCGACCACATCACAGAGGCAACGTACACTTGCATGCGGCTTTCCTTTCTGAAAACTCAGAAGGGTTTACGGTGTCTCTGAAAATGTTTACAAATCACTTGGGAAGACAGGCAAACTCTAGTGTACTGGAAGAAGCAAAGATCACCAGTGTCGAAGCAATGATTCTTCAACAGCAACTTCGTTGGACGGGTCATGTTGTTCAGATGCCTGATTATCTTCTTCCAAAGCAACTATTCTATTCCAAACATAAAAATGGAAAGTGTAATGATGGTGGTCAACAAAAGAGGTTTAAAGACTCTTTCAAGGCAAATCTTTAAAAATGTAGGGTAAACACAGACAACTGGGAAACACTGGCCTGCGAGTGCTCCAATTGAAGAACAGCCTTTACCAAAAGTGTCATGGGCTTTGAAGATGCTTGAACTCAGGAAATGGAGAAATGTGCTAAGAGGGAGCCATGCTTGGCAAACCCTCACTGCGATCAACTCCCGCCCGGAAACCTATGTCCCCACTGTGGAAGGATGTATGGATCCAGAATTGGCCTCCACAGTCACCTACGGACACACTGTTAAGACCGTGTTCATGGAAGACAATCTTACTTGGCTACGAGTGATCGCCAAAGAAGAATTGCATTCTAAGATGTTATCATAGGATCCACTTAGCTATGGAGAAGAAGCAATCACAGAGGCAACGCACACTTGCACGCAGCTTTTCTTTTTGAAAACCCAAAAGCATTTATGGATCAGACCCATGCTGGTCTAGCAAGCCACAACACCAGTGCTGTAGTGCTGCATGCTCACAAACTATTCGCTTGTCCCAGTGAACTGGTACTCAGCATCAAATTCAAAAACCATCCTTGATTGGTACAACATCTGTTCTATCTTCTGCAATGAAATAATTGGGGCTGTGACCTGCCCTGCTCTCTGTTTTGGTGTAAATTCATTTTTTTCCCATTTTGGATTGTTTTTATTGAACAAATGTTTTGTCACATTTTTAGCTGTTCTAATAAGCTATGGCTCTTCCCTGGTTAACAGTCAAACACCAGCTGTTTAATTATTATTTGCTGATGTTTAATTTTACTGTTTTCTATTAGATTCTGAAGGATGGTTGAATGTTGCTTTGTTTGGTATAAGTTGTTTATTTTGAAGTCATTGTGACATTTTATATTGAATCAGATCGTTACTATTAATGTTTGATGTTTTATTATGTTTTTATATGTGGCCAGGGTAACCCAGCCAGATGGGCGGGGAATAATAATAATAATAATAATAATAATAATAATAATAATAATATAATTGAATAGGATGTCCCTGTTTTCATCAGAGAAATGTTGGAGGGTATGCTTTTGTCTGATATCATTGAGATCCATTGCAAGTCAGTGTAGACAATTCCAAAGCAGACAGAACTATGTTGCAACTCAGCAGAAGGCAAATTCCTATGCTCCTAATTGTTTGATGATGTTCGCTTTTGATCCACTGCCCTAAGCCTTCAAGGGGGAAATAGACTCCCAAACTTAATGCGTAGAGGGGCTTGGGGGAGATTTTTTTTTTTTTTAAAAAAACCTAATAGTAATTAAATGAATTCCCAGTGGCTTTCAGCCAATCAGTGTTTAGAAAGCAAGTGATCCATGGTCCAGCGCCAGCTGCCTCTGAGATGAAGCAGAAGAAGATAAATAGGTTCTGTGCTTGCATGACACACTGAGGTTTTTGTGGGGGGAAATATTAGCTATTTTAAGACAATTTCCCAAGTACAGACAATTCATCACATGCCTCGCTTGCTCTCAAAGATCTTCCCTTTCCTCTGTCACTGCATTCCCCTTGATGTGATGTCATTTCCATGATCACATGGTGATGTTGACATCAGGGATCATCTGAGGCTAGCCTACTGCCACTGTAATGAGAAAAACCGTGGTCCCATCCAAACCACCATTATTACTGTTAGTAGCAGTAGTATACCCATAGATCTCAGGGCAGTTAGCACCATACATTTTGAGGCACTTTTATACTGCTTGGGCACAACTTTAAATAGAAGCAAGGAGAAGAAGACAACAACATATTAACAGTAGAGGTTGCAGGTGTTGTGTCAATATTCCCGGCTTCCCCAGTTCAGTTTAGTGCAGAGATGGAGAACCTATTCTTTTAGCCCAAAGGCCACACTCCCATGTGAGCAGCTTTCAACAATGTCTGCAAAGACACAGGTTTCCCCAACCCTACTTTAGATGGAGGCAGTGGCGTAGCGTGTGTTGCCAGCATCCGGGGCCATGTGGAGAAGGGATGGGAAGGAGGGAAACGGAGGGAGTACGCATGCGCATTCAACTGCCTAACTGGCATCCATGTCAGCCAGGAGATTGCAGCTGTAGAGATAAGAAAAGAAGAGCCGTTCCATTATCTGGAGAGGTCACTTCGTGGATTGCATGGAGAAGTCCTTTTCAGCAATGGAAGTGCACAGCTGCATTAAGCCAGCACTGGGTGTTGAAATTTTGTGCCTCTAACAATTCTGAGCCAAGGCAAGCGCCCCTGTGCCCCCACTACGCCACTGGACGGAGGGCCCCTGCTCACCCACAGTTCAATTGAAATACGTTGTTCTAAAGAATCCACGTTGAAAAAGAGAGCTGCAGCGAAGGGGTCCTCTCTATTTTCCAGAGGCCCTAGCAGAGAAAAACACTTTCAAGTTCAGCTCTCATTGCATTTATTCTCAAGTAATCCACTGGCTTTAACAGAGAAACTCAAGAGACACTGTCAGAGGACTGATGCCTTAAGGGAGTAATTATTTTTAGGCATCAGGTAGGGAAATCTCTGATTATTCAAGAAAGCCAAGTCTGGAGTTGATCTGAAGCAAAGGGGGGGGGGGAGATAAAAGAAAATATTATTAATCAGTAATTCAGAAATGTGCTCAGGTACCCTTAGGCAGTTGGTTTGTATTTCATTTTCATAATAGTCTTTTCACTGAATGCTCTCATAGGCAGAAAGTGACCAGGATTCCAAGGCGGAGGGAGAGGCATCAGCATTAACAGAGAATCCCCGGCACGAATCCGAAAGTTTTGCCTTGCCAGGTTGCAGCTCAGAGATCACAACATTATTACACAGGAAGTGGGAGAGGTCACTGATTCACACTTCCCCACCCCCATTGTGCCAGTGTGGTGTAGTGGTTAAGAGCGGTAGTCTCGTAATCTGGGGAACCGGGTTCGCGTCTCTGCTCCTCCACATGCAGCTGCTGGGTGACCTTGGGCTAGTCTCACTTCTCTGAAGTCACTCAGCCCCACTCACCTCACAGAGTGTTTGTTGTGGGGGAGGAAGGGAAAGGAGAACGTTAGCTGCTTTGAGACTCCTTAGGGTAGTGATAAAGCAGGATATCAAATCCAAACTCTTCTTCTTCTTCTTCTTCTTCATCCTCTTAGAGGATATTCCGTGCCACAAGTGAATGAACTGCTCTATAGGAGAAGGGGAAGACGGATGAACGATGGAATAGAAGGAAGGAATGAGCTGGGAGGCACAGCAACAGCTTGAAGCTTGCAACTGGTCTGCATTTTTAAGCAACCTGACTCACTCTTTCCAGGCTTAATACATGGGCTAGAATACAGCAAACCTTTGTTCTTTGCAGGGGCGGAGGAAGGGGGCTACAGTGGGGGTGGAACGCCCCAGGTGTCACCACTGAGGGGGTGACAAAATACCAGTCGGCAATCATCGCAGGGCCTGCGGTGCGCCCGAGCCACGCATCTCTCCTGGGAGTGATGCAATGGCTTGGGCACCCACAGCCTCCACACTGTCCCAAACGGTCCGCTCTCCACATCCCCCTCAGCTGTAGGGCGGCTGAGTGGGAGGAGGCAGGGAGGCTCCTCAGAGGCCCCATGGAGCGTCCTGCCCCGGCTTGCACCACCCCCACGGGCAGCTGCCCCCACTCCCGCAGGCAGTTGGCCCTGCCCCTGGGCTCAGGGCATGTGCAACGCCCCAGGCGCCCAATCAGCTTGCTCCGCCACTGGTTCTTTGCACATCTCTGGCGTTTGCACAGCTAAATGCATGTTGTTGACTCTTCGTGACCCCATGGACCAGAGCATGCCAGGCACTCCTGTCTTCCACTGCCTCCCGCAGTTTGGTCAAACTCATGCTGGTAGCTTCGAGAACACTGTCCAACCATCTCGTCCTCTGCAGTCCTCTTCTCCTTGTGCCCTCCATCTTTCCCAACATCAGGGTCTTTTCCAGGGAGTCTTCTCTTCTCATGAGCTGGTCAAAGTATTGGAGCCTCAGCTTCACGATCTGTCCTTCCAGTGAGCACTCAGGGCTGATTTCCTTCAGAATGGAGAGGTTAGATCTTCTTGCAGTCCATGGGATTCTTAAGAGTCTCCTCCAGCACCATAATTCAAAAGCATCAATTCTTCAGCGATCTTTGGGTGAACATGTGCTGGGGGAAAATGCAAATTTCTGTGTTTAAAAAATTGTAAAATGCTGCAGTTGTGGTACAGAACAGATGAATGAATGAATGAATGAATGAATGAATGAATGAACGAACGAGTGAATTATTGCAAAACCAGCATGGACCAGAACAGACTGAGGTGGTTAGATGGCAACTTGTATGCCTCCTTCCGCCAACTCCTGCAGTCAAGCTGGGGTCAGTTGTTCTGGTTTCATTTGGGCCACATCAGTGAGATTGAGAGGGGGGCAGTCTTGTCTTACCAACTGGGGAGCCTAGGACCTCTACACACACTGCCCAGGCTTGCCCCACAACAGGGGTGCCAACTTGAATAAAATATGGGGGGAGGAGCCAGGTAAGCACCACCCCACATAATGCAGCACACACACCATTTGAATGGCAATGCCCAGTAACTTGCGGGGAGGATCTCAAATATTTTATGGGGAGGGGGTGAAGACCCTTGGCTCCTAGGAGTTGGCTCCTATGCCCTGCAGGGAGGGGACTTCAGTGCTGCTAACAAAGTGGTCTGACTTCTACTCCGGAGGTGCACTCCATTGTCTCTGGAGACAGACAGATGCCAACTGACTTGGAAGAGACCTTGAGGGGCATCTAGTCCAATTCCCTGCAATGCAGGAAGAGGATTTGAAGAGGGACAAGTATGGTGTGCTTGACTGAGGTGTGTCTAGTGAATTCCTACTGCAGATTGGAGAGCCAGGAGGTACGGTACTTCCCGGAACATGGATGTTATTATGAAACTATTATTGTGGTTGTTGATTTCCTTGTAAGCCCACTTTGAGCATACAGTGGTACCTCTGGTTACGTACTTAATTCGTTCCGGAGGTCCGTTCTTAAGCTGAAACTGTTCTTAACCTGAAGCACCACTTTAGCTAATGGGGCCTCCTGCTGCCACCGTGCCACCACGTGCAATTTCTGTTCTCATTCTGAAGCAAAGTTCTTAACCCGAGGTAACTCTGGGTTAGCGGAGTCTGTAACCTGAAGCATATGTAACCTGAAGCGTATGTAACCCAAGGTACCACTGTAATTTTCTTCATGGAAAGGCAGCATCCCAAATGAAGTGATGCTGATATCCTGCTTGACCTATTGATTCCCATAGTGGTGTTTTCCATGGAGAGGGGTGGCCCATAGCTAGGGTTGCCAGACCTCCAGGGCTGACCTGGAGTACACACAGGTTTCCCTGCCTGGACCTCCAGGAGGCTTGTGCAGAACTTGAATCTCCAGTTGGGTGATGGCACCATCATTCATTCATTTATTAAGAAGACGGTGCATGTAGCTTGCAAGCTTCAGTCCATCAGGAGCTGGTTGAAGATTACAGCACAGACTCTCAGAGGGTGGGTCTGCCCTCCTCTCAGTGCCGGATTTACGTATAAGCTAAACAAACTATAGCATAGGGCCCCACTCTCTTGGGGCCCCCAAAGGGAGGGTGTTCAAAAAAGGGTGAGAGGCTGCCGGCTTTGCAGGCAAGGGGTGACATAATGGGGCTCCTGAGCCCCACAGGGGTGACACAGAAAGAATCTAGTTGGTCAAGGAAGCTGTGGACTCAAAAAGGTTGAAAACCTCTGACCTAGGAGTTAATCTCTCTCTCTGGTCTCTGTCTATCTGTCTCTGCTTTGGAGCAAGATTTTGACCTTTCATGTTTGAAAGCACTTTCCTAGTTGCTTTATGGTGAATATTCAAAGGCACCTCATGCAGTCTTTTGCTGTGCTTCATATCTAGGGAGAGAGAGAGAGGAGCCTGTGCTTGCTTACTTGCGGTAAAAGCCAAAATAAGTCTGATGCAACCACAGAGGTGCTAACAGCAGCATTCGGTGTCTGTAACAGCAGCAGACGCATCACTTAGTGGGGATTTCTGTCTAGTCGTAGAGTGCTGTGAATGAGGAGCCTAGGCCATGCACATATTTGTATATCAAGGGCATAAGGGGGAAACTGAGCAGTGCCTCCCTTCTCCTCCGCTTTGGGGAACATGACGAATATGTGATTATACCCAACCTGGACATCTTTTACCCTTGTAATTCTTCCATGCTAATTCAGAAGGCTTTTCCGGGTCCAAAGGAGCAGGGAAACTTCCTTTTTTATCATAGTTTTAAAACTGATTTTCATACAAATTAACAAATTCCATTCAGTTCCCATATTATCTCCCCTTAACATTTTGGCTTCCTACCCTTATTTCTATGATGTTTCTGTTCAAATCCGTTTATCTACTGCCTTAAATACTTATTTCTCTAACATATATCCTATATTGCATTCCTTTATCATTCTCATTCCTTTGTTTATATTTCCGGTTCATTTGGCTATAATAATTTCTCAGATAATCTAAAAAGGGTCTCCAACCTTTCACAAACCTTTCCTATTTTTGGTCTCTTATTTTTGCCTCCAAATTCGCCTTCTCCATATCGTTTTAAAGTCCACTCCTTTTTTGTTGGAACTTCTTATTTCCATTTCTGCGCATACAATATTCTGGCTGCAGTGGTAGCATACATAAACAATTTAACCAACATTTTGGGGACCCCTGCCCCTATTAATCCCAAAAGAAATGCGGAGGTGACTATTTTAAACATAGGGTGGCGCTGTGGGTAAAACCTCAGCACCTAGGACTTGCTGATAGCATGGTCGGCGGTTCGAATCCCCACGGTGGGGTGTGCTCCCGTCGTTCAGTCCCAGCGCCTGCCAACCTAGCAGTTCGAAAGCACCCCCGGGTGCAAGTAGATAAATAGGGACCGCTTACTAGCGGGAAGGTAAATGGCGTTCCGTGTGCTGCGCTGGCTCGCCAGATGCAGCTTCGTCACGCTGGCCACGTGACCCAGAAGTGTCTGCGGACAGCGCTGGCTCCCGGCCTCTAGAGTGAGATGAGCGCACAACCCTAGAGTCTGGCAAGACTGGCCTGTACGGGCAGGGGTACCTTCCCCTTTACCTATTTTAAACATCTTCTTCAATACATCTCGTATCATTTCCCAAAAGCCTGTTGCTTTTTTTTACAAGTCCACCACATATGGAGGAAAATGACCTTATGGACTGTTTGCATTTCCAACATTTATTTGATACAGAAGTGGAGAAACTTCCAAACCACAGCCCAGCTGCAGCTCCCTCCTCCTTTGACTTCTGCTTCTGCTATAGACATTGGACCCATTTGTGTTACATAGAAATAGTTGCTGAAAACAGATTAAACCTTCCCTTATTTATTGCATCGTTAGCTTGGGCATGTATCTTCCCATCTGCCCCCCCCCCATGGGCCTTTCCACCCTGGTGGGAAATCTGGGAATGGCAGAATTAGCTCAGGAATTTCAGCTGCCCAAGTTGAGGCATTCCTGCATGAAAAGCAACGAGAAACACATGGGCTGGTTTCTTACCCGTATTAAGCACCACACCCAATGCTCTGTAATGCGACAAAGGATTCTGGATGCTCAAGGAGCCATCCCCGCCAGAAATGACGTGAGAGGCTCCACCTGCACATGGGTTCTGGTGTGGCAGGTGCCTCTTCAATTGTCTTGCCTCAGGGCCAGGCAGACGCCGAGTCTCTTCATGTGGCCAAGCCAGTCAGGTGGAATGTGTCTTCCCACCTTGCTGTAGCTCAGTTCATGCAGAAGGTGCCATGTTTATTATGTGACATTTCCAGGTAGGACTGGGAAAGACCCCCCCAAACAGGGATGGTGTCAGGCTTTGGGGGCTCGGCTTCCTGCCCCCTTGGCTATAGATAAGCAGTACAAAGAGAAAGCAGTCTCTTACCAGTAACAGAAATGTTTAATGAAGGCGGCAAAAGAACAAGCCACCATTCTCAGAGCACAGGTGCTCCCAATTAAGGTTCCACCCACTTCCCTCTGGTCACTTCCGTCCTCTTGTCTCCTAGCCACCTGATCTCTCTACCACTAAGCCTTTTGCGAAGCCACCTTATCTAATCTCCTAGCCTTGGGACTGAGAGGCTAGCTCACTCTCTTCCCGTTGTTGTCCTTCTTGTTCACCTCCCAGTTCTGCCCAACTATTGTCTTCTGAGCTGTGCCCCTCAGCGAACCACTGTTCCAAATCAATACTACTCCACTGCTCCTGTGGAGTTTCAGGTTCCTGGCCATGAGCAGGGGGAGGGGTAGGCTCATCACCAGAGTTGTACTCCTCAGCCTGGTCTCTGACAGATGGGCACCATCCATATTGCTACAAAACTTGGGTGCCACTCCCTGCCGAACAATAGCAAGACTCCAGGGAGGTTTCAAGCACTCACCCAGGATCTATGTTCCTTTGGAGACATGGAGGAGACTGTCGTAGCTTTAAGAAATAGAGTTTATTCACCTATTTACACTTTCGGTCTGCATGGAGGGAATTCAGATCTTACACCATGGTCATTTCTAGAGGGGCTTGTTCCTCACAGCAGTGCAGCCCTGGAGTCCAAAGCATCTCTCCCAGCCAGCCTTCAGCCAACCTGCCCAAGACGGATCCCAGTCTTTTCTCTCCATTCTTCTTCCCAGAACACCTTGCTCAAAAACTCTCTTTCCCCGTCACTTCAAACACACACCCCATCACCTTGGCAACATCTGTCTCCCCAGGCCAAAGGATTCCCCTCAGATGGCCCATCAACCCCTTTTGTAATATTAACAGATGTCTTCTTCGCTAGGCCAGTCAGGCTGGTTTGCATAAGCCAGGGATTCCTTGTCTGGCACATTTCTTCAGCTTGTACTTTCATCCATATCCCAATTAATCAAAAACATAAAGGTAAAGGGTAAAGGGACCCCTGACCATTAGGTCCAGTCGTGACCAACTCTGGGGTTGCGGCGCTCATTTCGCATTATTGGCCGAGGGAGCCGGCGTTTGTCCGCAGACAGTTTCCGGGTCATGTGGCCAGCATGACTAAACCGCTTCTGGTGAACCAGAGCAGTGCACGGAAACGCCGTTTACTTTCCCGCTGGAGCGGTACCTATTTATCTACTTGCACTTTGATGTGCTTTCGAACTGCTAGGTTGGCAGGAGCAAGGAGCAAACAACAGGAGCTCACCCCATCGTGGGGATTCGAACCGCCGACCTTCTGATCGGCAAGTCGTAGGGTCTGTGGTTTAACCCACAGCACCACCCGCGTCCCTTCAATTCAAAAGCCTACCATTTATTAATTTCTATATCGCATATAACAATATGTTGGACTCCCATCATCACTGAGCATTGGCTGGTTCAAATCCCCACTCAGTCATGAAGGCCACTGCATGACTTTGGGCCTACCTGAGGCAAACCTACCTCACTGGGTCGTTGTGAGAATGAAATGAAGATGGGGGGATAATCCTGTACGCCACCCTGAAGGAAAGGTGGGAAAGAACTGTAATAATAAACAAACAAACAAATAAAAAAGAGGCTGCTAGTCTCTAAAAAAGGACTATCAGCCCCCTCAGAAAATTACAACGCACTGTGTCCTTGGGCAGTTAAACTACTTTCTAGCTGATTTGAACATATCTTGGGCGCGCAGGGATTTCCCACAGCAGAATTCCATCTTGAGAAATTGAGCATGCCGTGGTGAAGAGGGAAGGCGTTTGTGCTCAATCTGAAGTAATGAATCTGTGCCAACACAGCCCGGGTTGAAATGCGGGCATGCTCTCAAGCGCTTATTAATGAATTAGCAAACAATGGTGATTTGTCAGTGGCATGCAAGGCTGGGAGTGAACAAATCAATTGTGAGTCAACAAGCAATCCGTTTCTGCTGTCTCAAGCACCTCCTGAGAGCCGGGCGGAAAAAGCTTCGAAGTTTGGCTGCCATGGAAACGTTATCACTGTGCTCGACTTCTTCTGTGTGTGTGTGTGTGTGTGTGTGTGTGTGTGTGTGTGTGTGTGTGTGTAACTTGGCAGCCAAAGGCCCTTTGCATGCCGTGCATGTGAAGAATTGGCTGCCACTGGTTGTGTTTCGAGGTACAGCTAAATGATTACATCGGAAATTGTGCGTCTTGAAAGGAGTCTTGGGACATGAGACGGCGCAAATGATCTGCATATGGTGTCTCAAGTTTGAGGTCCTTCTTTTGCCTCCTGCAGCATGGGTGAAGCCAGGGAGGGGGGCAGTTGACTCCCCCCCAATCAAGTACATAAATAAAAATACTCAACTAAAAATAGAAATAATCAGTTGGCAACCTGACTGAGTGATAGAGCCATACAAAGGATGCTCATTGGTGGGTGTCCTGCCCCCCCCTAAAATAAATCCTGGCTTTGCTCATGCCCCCCAGTCTACTATATTCATTAATTGTCCCTGTATTTAGAATCACAGAACCATAGAGTTATGTTTTTGGGTGTGAGAAATTCAAATCTGCTATTGTTTTCGTGACTGGACAACATTTAGCTTGGCAAGTCTACGTTTGATGAAGAAGCACATGAACTGCTTTTGGAAAGCCAAAGAATGTCAGTTTTACCTTCCAAAAATGTCAGATAATGCTAAATGAAAATAAATAATGTTAACACATAACTGCAAGTACTTGGCAATATTTTTAAATGATTTATTCGTATTGTTGTTGTTGTTAAAATTTGTATACCGTCTTATACTCACAGGGTGGTTCACAAGAAAAAATCAAAATATAAAAACATAAAAATACATAATAAAACTAAAAACTAAATACATAATAAAAAAATAACAATTTTATGCAATTCTACACACATTTTTACTTACCAAGCAAAAGTGAATCACATTGATTTAGCCAAAACATGTTTTGAATTCCCAAGTTATGTTAGAACTTTTAAGCACCCCTCCATTTGGGAATTTGAAAGCTGAAAAATTCCCTTCTTACAGTAGGGGATTGAAGAGCTGTGGACATGTGTGGTGCCCATAACAGTCTCTCTGCTTTTCAGGTGTGCCCAAGTGGTTGAAGACCCTCAGCATAAATAGATACCGTATTTTTCTGTCCATAAGACTCCCCCATGTATAAGATGCCCCTATTTTGGGGGACTCCGATTTAAGAAAATGGGGGGAGATACTATCCGTGTATAAGATGAGCCCATATTTTAAAAAATATTTTAGAGTAAAAAAACATAGCCGTATACACGGAAAAGTACGGTAAATAGAGCACATCACGGCACATGTCAAAACCACATCTCTTAATGAAGATGACAGACTAGAGCTAAGACGATCCATACCTGCAGATATCATGTTCCTGTCATGTTCTTCTTCTCTTTTTTTTTAGTGGCCTAAAAAATGATGGAATAACCATGGAAAAAATGCAGGCTAAGGGTTTGTTGATGAGGATGCCATACAGACCCTCCATAAAAAGTGAGTGATCAAATCATGGCTATTCCACAGTGCCTTCGAAGTCGAACAGAATCCGTTCCGGAAGTCCGTTCGACTTCCAAAATGTTTGAAAACCAAAGCGCAGCTTCTGATTGGCTTCAGGAAGCTCCTGCAGCCAATCAGAAGCCGCGGAAGCCCTGTCGGACGTTCGGCTGCCAAAATTAGTTCGCAAACCAGAGCAGTCACTTCTGGGTTTCTGATGTTCAGAAGCCAAAACATTCGAGAACTAAGCTGTTCAAAAACCAAGTTACTGCTGTAAATGCCTGATGTGGAAGTCCCTCCTGGTGTCATAAGGGTTCTGCCAAATGTCTAATTATCCATCCTTTAAAAAGTGATGGCAGGCTGTTAAAATGTATGTCATAATGGTTATTTCGGAACCTTCTTCATCAAAACAAAGGCTTCCAAAACATGTTTTGAAAGTGTGCAGCTTGTTAGAACAATTTCTGGTCTTTCTGACCAAAGGGACGCAACTACGCTGAGGGCTATTCCTGCTAAAAATAGAAAAAATTAAGAATGTATGAACATAAGAAGAGCCTGCTGGATCAAGCTATCTAGTTCAAGTATCCTGTTCTCACAGCGAGCAACATGATGTTTAGGAAACTTGCTAGCAGGATTCATGCGCAAGAGCACTCTCCCCTCCCGTGGTTTCCAGAAAACTCACATTCCCAATTGTAGATGAAATAAATCTGATATTGGTTTTTAATGGTAAAAAGAAAGAACGGATGCAGAAAGAAGGAGCAGCTCTTGGCTAAATCATGGGGGATCTGGTCACCTGAGTATTAGCCGGAGCAAGATTTACAGAGCCTATTACTCCAATATTATTCCATCTCCACCGGCTGCCAATTTCATTCTCTCTTGGGTTCAGAATGCTGGTTTTAATCTTTAGTGTCTGTCCAGATGTCCTTTTTATTGCCCATTCGTAGTGATTTGTGCTCCTGATGTTATCAGGGTGGTCATAAGTGATCTCACTTTCAATACAGTTTGTGACTGCAAAGGCTTTGGGATAGCCATACTGCTTCATTTCCAACCAGTCCGTCTCCTGTAACTTCTGCTGAAATCCCGCAGCTTTTCATACCACAAATATTCTGGTTTTGGGTTTTGTTTTGTTTTGTTTATCCTTTTCCCACTTTTGTTGCACCACAGCTCCTCCAGACAGCAGTACAGTGGTACCTCAGGTTAAGTACTTAATTCGTTCCGGAGGTCTGTTCTTAACCTGAAACTGTTCTTAACCTGAAGCACCACTTTAGCTAATGGGGCCTCCTGCTGCTGCCGCGCCGCCGGAGCAAGATTTCTGTTCTTATCCTGAAGCAAAGTTCTTAACCTGAAGCACTATTTCTGGGTTAGCGGAGTCTGTAACCTGAAGCGTATGTAACCTGAAGCGTATGTAACCTGAGGTACCACTGTATTGCAGAAGCATCACAGAGCAGAATAATGCAGTGTTTCCCAACCTTTTTTGGGCAAAGGCACACTTGTTTCATGAAAAAAATCTCGAGGCACACCACCATTAGAAAATGTTTAAAAAATTAACTCTGTGCCTATATTGACTATATATAAACTTTTACTTATGTAAAAAAAAATTAAAAAATAGTAACAGCATAGAAGGTAATGGTTAGGCCCTCTTCCAAATATGCTAGGTTTTTATTTGCAGGGACTGTTCTACATGGGAAAGCATTCAGCACTGTCATTCTCCCATCTGCCATCTGAATTGGTACTATTCTGGATCAACTTACTCTGCTGCATGTGTAGATGAAAATGGCACCAAGTGTGGGGGAGGGGGCAGAACAGGTTTCAGATACAGGATATTAAGCATACACGTACTTCAGATTGAACTGGTTGCTTGCTTTGCAAGTTTTCATTTCCCAAATGACTGCCTTGGCAAGCGCAATACCTACCAGGCTCAAGGCCGGTCTCGCGCTGCCGCTTCCCACGCTCTCAAGGACCCGGGAGGAGGAAGGCGTGAAGGGAATCCCGAAGGCGCGAAAACCTCGCGCATGCGCAGGCCTTCCGCCTGCGACAGCCCAGTAGGCCGGCCGAAGCGAGCGGCGATGGGATGTGGGAGGGAGGGAGCTCGCCGCCCCGCGTGTGCCTATGTGGGGCACGTTACAGCCCCGTGATGTCAGCGCCACGCAGGCAGCCAGGCAGGCAGACGGCGAGAGCCCCGCGCTGGGCGGCCTCTCCTTGCCGCCGCCCCGCCTCTTGCCGCCCGACTCGCCCGCCTCCCTCCCACGGCACACCAAGCAACGTCTCGCGGCACACTAGTGTGCCGCGGAACACCGGTTGGGAAACACTGGAATAATGTAATGTAAAAGGTAAAAAGGTATGGTTAAGTCCTGGATGGTTAAGTCCAGTCAAAAGTCCAGTCGTGGGGCTCATCTTGCTTTCGGTCCGTGGGAGGCAGCATTTGTCCACAGACAGCTTTCTGGGTCATGTGGCCAGCAGGACTAAACTGCTTCTGGCGGAACAGAACACTGTGACGAAAACCAGAGCGCATGGAAACGCCGTTTACCTTCCCTCCACAGCAGTACCTATTTATCTACTTGCACTGGCGTGCTTTCGAACTGCTAGGTTGGCAGAAGCTGGGACAGAGCAATGGGAGCTCACTCTGTCGTGGAGATTTGAACTGGTGATCTTCCGATTGGCAAGCCCAAGAGGCTCAGTGGTTTAGACCACAGCGCCACCCGCATCCCATGTACATTTGTCATGTCAAGAGCATTTTGCAGAATTCACCCACAGTGCAACAAATCTGATCTAAAAAGACCTAAATGACATAAAAAGCCGTCCTCATTCATATGTATAACCTATCCAAAATGGAATGATGAGGTTTAAGTCTTTTGAGAAATCATTGTATGATGAAGGCAGTTGGACATAAAACAATTGTTGACGGTTTAGAGTGGTGTAAGCAGTTTTTTTGGGTGTATTTACAATCTCCTGGGTCATTTGAGCACAGAAGGACTCCCTATACAGACTCCCTGGAGAGATGGGAAGCTGTTTGTGTTATGCACATCTTGGAGGTGAATATAAGAACCACACCCACAAAACTCTCCTGCGGAAATTGGCTTCATAGGCATGGTTAAAAATGGCCAGGACCAGTTTTCACCAATGGCTTGCTTGGGTGGTTAATGTTCCGACTGGCTGACTATTACTCTATTTCTATTACTCTAGTGAAGCCTTAGTATAGCGCAGGGGTTGTCAACAACATGGCATCCTCTAGTAGTTGTGGACTACAATTCTCTTGATCCCTATTTGTCATGCTAGCTGGGATTGATGGGAAATGTAGTCCAAAACATCTGATGATGGCTGGTATAGCGCTGTTCCAGATCTTCAGGGCCTTTTAGCATCTACTTTCCTTTGACAGTTGACTGGGGAATTATCCTTGCCCTACTTTCTTCCTGGTTTGTTTCTTTTGCCAAAAAAAAAAGTTACATATATATACACCGGTATATGTGTGTGTGTCAGGGCTTGTAAAAGTGGTGAGCTACAGTTATAAGGGGGAGGGGTGGACAGGTGGCAGAGTTCACTCCTACTTCTGCCAAAGCAAACCTCACCACCTGCCTACTCATTCTGCTTGCATCTTGACACAGCATGAGGTTGGCTGGAGGCTAAGGAGGACGCAGGGATCCTGCACTTTGGGAGAGTCCTGCCGAGCAGGACATTTCAGTAGCTGCAGATTCCCTTCACCTTGCAGGACCAGTTGCACCTGCTGAAACTCCCTTTTTAAAAAACATGGCCCCTTGCTTCCTACATCTGTGGGGCAGACCTGTACAGTGGTACCTCGGGTTAAGTACGCAATTCGTTCCGGAGGTCCGTTCTTAACCTGAAACTGTTCTTAACCTGAAGCACCACTTTAGCTAATGGGGCCTCCTGCTGCCGCCACTGCGCAATTTCTGTTCTCATCCTGAAGCAAAGTTCTGAACACAAGGTACTATTTCTGGGTTAGCTGAATCTGTAACCTGAAGCGTATGTAACCCGAGGTACCGCTGTATTTGGAAATCTGGGTCTGCCACCTTTAATGGACAGTTCTGGCTTTCAGTGCATATTTCCCAGCATGCCAGGGAGCAGGGAATCCACCCCAGCCCCCAACCTGGAACGGAAATCTCATCTCCCGTGTGCATTCCGGTTAGAAGGGCCACTTCTTTTTCTTCTTGCAATGAAATTCTACCATTTCCCCTCCGAATCCCAAGACTCTCGCGATAAATTGTGGAAGTCGGCAGCCGGCCTCTTCTCTTGAAAAGTCTGGTGGCGAGGTGTCACTTCAATGCCTGCTCTTTCTTTCTTTCTTTCTTTCTTTCTTTCTTTCTTTCTTTCCCCGATTTTAAAAGCCATCTGGGGACTCCAGCTTGCTTTATGTGTGGGTTCTTCAGGGGAAAGCTACGATTGTGGGATCTGATTGCTTCAGATAGCTGCGGATTTCCCTTGAGAAGAAATGGGAGATTGTTATCAGTGATTTACTGAGAGGGAGAGGAGTTGGTATGCTTGGCATGTTCCCATGTGGAAGGCAAATTAGCTCAGCACTGCGAGGCTGACATACACCAGAGGGAGCAGAAACACTGATGAGCAGATAGCCCATTTGATCATGGAAAGACGCTCTTCCTATCTAGCGCAGGCTGGCTAATGACTGCAGCATTCTGCTTTTTGTAAAGGATGCAACTCAAATAATCTACACATAGGGCCCTCTGTGCTGTGATATACCTGCCGCCTACTGCTTTCCTGGTAAATCAGGTGGAAGGTGGAAGCCTCGGTGAATTCAATTGATCTGATCTTGGCCCCAGGTGAAGTTCACCTGAATTAGAAAGGAGCACCGAGATTTATCAACTGCGCCTCCTACTTCCCATAGATCGATCAACACTATGGCTTACCAGGAAGGTGGTTAGAGGGCTGGCAGGCAGATTTGTTGATTTGGCATTACGTTTCACTTACGATCGTCACACGTAAGGTTAAGAGGATGGTCTCAATTTTTGTAATTCAGCAGAGAAAGGTAAGCAGCAGTGACTCTTCCTTGCTGCAATGATTAGTCAAGTGGGTGGGTGTTTTGGGCCGTTGCTACAGCAGTTGCTGTGCCGAGATAATTATGTGACTGGAGCCAAGGTACACGGAAAATGACTGTTTAATTCTCTCTGCCAGGACCACACAGTGCAAAGTCTAGGGCATTGCCCTCAAGTGAGCATACCTTAAAGCATCCTGCAATTTAGCAGGGCACTAATTGCTAACCTCAACCCCAATGCATCTGGGCTCTCTGGCTGCTCCCTCTCTCCTTCTGCCTCTCTTAACTTGATGACGCTCACAAGTGCTCCAGGTGTGCCATGTCTGTCAGTTGGGCTGGAGTATTTCAATATGAATTGGCAACATCTTGAAGAAGGCGGGGTCTTTAGGAGCAGCCTTTATCTTCAGTTGGAGCCAGGTGCTATGTTAAACTAAGGCAGCCTTTCTCAACCTGTGGGCCCCCAGATGTTGGACTACAACTCCCATCACCCCTAGCTAGCAAGGCCAGAGCTCAGGGATGATGGGAGTTGTAGTCCAACAACATCTGGGGACCCACAGGTTGGAGAACTGCTGAACTAAGAAATACTAGTCCAAGCTGAGTGAGCTAAATTTTGCTCGCGGAAGAACAAAAAAAAAGCCTACACCATATGAAAAACCCTTGTCAGCATGGCTATTAGAGGTATAGCCATGTTAACTTCCCAGCGGCGTAGCGTGGGTTGTCAGCACCCGGGGCAAGGCAAGTAATTTGCGGCCCCTAACCCGTGGATTTGCGCCCCCTAACCCTACAAATCTATGCCTATGAATGATGGTCCCCCCTCTCTCTCTTTCTCATATTCCAATTGATTCCCATTTCCGCCGATCGATCCCCGAAGCTCTCACCCAGTGAAATTCGTGCGTAATTATGCTTTGCCATCCCTAATCCTGCCGCTTCCACTGGGAAATCATGACGGTGCGTTTCTCCTCTCCAAACTTTCCCCGGCCCTTTGCCGGCCGGCGCAGCCCTTTTGGCTACGAGCTCCCCTCCTTCTCTGCCTGCTTCCGACCCCACCTCCCCGTCCAGCCTCCCTACCTCCTGAAAAAAGGCGATGGCGCCGAGCAGGACACCCCCGTGGCCATCGGAGAGAGGCGGGGCCGAGGGAGGCAAGCCAATGGGCGAGGCGGGGGTAGGTGGCCACGGGGGCGGGCGCTGCCGCAGTCCTCGGGTGGGCAAGGTAGGAGCAGGCGGAGGCTGGCTGGCCGCTCTGACAATAGGGGCGGGCCGAGGGCACTGGGCCCTCTGGACTCGCGCCCCCCCAATGTTGCGCCCGGTGCAGCCGGCACCCATGGTACCCCCCACGCTACGCCACTGTAACTTCCTAATACCTGACCTGGTTCCCCCCATATGAGCCAACCTGGACCCTGCAATCATCATTTGAGGCCCTTCTTCATGTGCCTCCTCCACAAGAGGTCCTACTGGTGGAGACACAAGAGCAAGCTTTTTCCGCAGTGGCTCCCCACTCATAGAGTGCTCTCCCCAGGAAGGCTTGCCTGACACCTTCATTACTTATCTTTAGGCACCAGGTGAAAACATTTAGACTCTACAACAGTCTATGTCTTTTAAAATGTATTGTAGGAGGGGAAGGGAGGGGGGGGTAATGTTTTGCTTTGCTCTTGCTTTTATTATATGCACTTTGTGGTTTTCATCTGCATTTTTATGCCATGAACCCACCCAGAAATCTCTTTTTTTTAAATAAAATTTTTATTAGGGTTTTTACATTACAAAATAGAAAAAGCAAAAAAGGAAAAGTACAAAATAAAAATAGTTAAAAACAACCAATCTTTTCATCACATTATTTTTCATTTACTTGTTTCCCGGACCTCCTCATACCTCCCTTTTTTGTATTCCAGTTCAATTTATTAGCTCAGCAGTTTCTTTCCCTCTTTATTCTACCCAGATCTTTAATCTTAAACTATTATAACATTAAATTTTTACTTATAAAAAACCCATTTTTTCATATTCTTTTATACCATTAGCTAGAAACCACTTAGTTTCAATCCAACATCATTCTAACATTCATTAATTTTGCAATATTTCTGTAAATAGTCTTTAAATTTCTTCCAGTCTTCTTCCACCGACTCTTCTCCCTGGTCTCGGATTCTGCCAGTCATTTCCGCCAATTCCATGTAGTCCATCACCTTCATCTGCCATTCTTCCAGAGTGGGTAAATCTTGTGTCTTCAATACTTTGCAATAAGTATTCTTGCTTCTGTTGTAGCGTACATAAAGAAAGTTCTATCCTTCTTTAACACCGATTGGTCAACTATGCCCATGAGAAAGGCCTCTGGTTTCTTCAAGAAGGTATATTTAAATACCGAACCCACCCAGAAATCTTCAGGTGTAGAGCAGTATGCAAATTTCATAGTGGATGGGATGGGAGCTTGCAGGTACCAGGGAAGACCTCTGTTAGCATATGTGCAACCAGAGGTGGCAACACATGAGGTGGGCTTTTCTTTTATGGTTTAAAAGTGAGTTGCAAAGTTGAGGTGGAAAAGGTGAGCGTAACCCAATGCACAAGGAGGTTCTCCACCATATATTCCTGGTATACAATCATACCTTGGCTCCCAAACGTCTTGGTACTCGGACATTTTGGCTCCCAAACGCTGCAAACCTGGATGTGAGGGTTCCGGTTTGCAAATATTCTTTGGAACCCGAACGTCCAATGGGGCTTCTTATTGGCTGCAGGAGGTTCCTGCAGCCAACCAGAAGCCGTGCTTTGGTTTCCAAATGCTTTAGAAGTCGAACGGACTTCCGGAACGGATTCCATTCGACTTCCAAGGTACGACTGTCCTTTCAATATGCTTGAACCTAGGGCCTTGCACACTGAAATTGCATGCTTTATGCAGCTTGGCAGCTAAAAATTCTGGGTGAATTTTACTCCGCCAGCATTTTCTCTCTCAATCCTGGCTTGCTCTGCTTCGTTGCTGCCCCCACCAACACTTAATAGGAACAGCTTTGAGGTCTGTGCTGAAACTAACTTATGTATGCTCAGATTTACATCATGGTCAGTACGGAAAGAAATGAACCCCAGCTCGTTCATGCCCCAGAGCCATTGCAGTTTTATGAGCAACTTCTTCAAGTGTCTCATATTCCGAGGAAAATGAGAATGATCTACCAAGGGAGTGTGATGTGATCCCAACCACTTCATAACTTTTATTGTCCCTACCACTGTTGCCTTTTCAGACCAGTTCTTCATTGTCAACCAGAAAACATTTCCCATTCAGCCAAAGTAACATATTTCAATTGACAAGATACTCTGTGAAACCATTTCTTTCAATCCTGTCCTGTAAATCATTTTATGAATATGGAAGCAGATTATAGAGTTTAAGTGTTTCTGCTAAAAATGGCGAGGCACTCGGAATAAGAAAAGATCCTACGACAAAAAAATAAGAGCTGGCATTTCCTGGTGGATCAAATTGGTTAGGCCAGCCCTAAATTCATCAGGATGAAGTAATCTGCTTAAAGTACTAAGAGGAAACTATAAACTAACCTCTATAATACCACAGTACTAACCAAGAATGATGCCATACTAGGTGTTTATGGTGTAATAGTTATGCTTTGCTCATTTTTATTTTTATTTTAATTAGAGGGCATCTATAAGATACATTCGCCAAATTGTTGTTCTCTTCTGATCTTTATTTCAGACTACAGAAAATCTGATCTTTTTTAAAAAAAGAAGAGTAAAGTAGTCTCTGCAGCTGCAGATCATCTTAATGCAAAATGTGTACCGGTAATCTGTGGCCCTCCAGATGTTGTTAGACTACAACTGCCAACATCTCTTAATTATTCGCCCTCACTGCCTTTGTGTTATTCTTCCATCTTTTTAAAATAAATGTGGCTCTGACATGTGCAGTGAGAGAGCCTATTGCCACACATCTAGCACATCCTACATTCAGTTACCTTTCCTACTGGTGCCATTAAGTGCTTAAGTGAACAAAAAATACTTTAGTGCAAATTTAAATTTTGATTTTTGTTTTAATCTGCATTTCCCCCCTGCTTTGAAATTTTGGGGGAGTGGGGATTGTAGCCAAATGAGCCATATTCTGAGTTAACCCACTGAAATCATTGGAGATGCTGGTCACGTGCTCATTTATTTTAATGGGTCTACTTTGAGTAAGTTGCAGTCATAGAATTGTAGAGTAGGAAGGTAAAGGTAAAAAAAACAGGTAAAGGACCCCTGGAGGGTTAAGTCCAGTCAAAGGCAACTATGGGGTTGCGGCGCTCATCTTGCTTTCAGGCCGAGGGAGCTGGTGTTTGTCCGCAGACAGCTTTCTGGGTCATGTGACCAGCATGACTAAACCGCTTCTGGTGAAACTGGACACTGAGCACACAGAAACATAGTTTACCTTCCTGCTGCAGTGGTACCTATTTATCTACTTGCATTGGTGTGCTTTCAAACTGCTAGGTTGGCAGGAGCTGGGACAGAGCAACGGGATTCGAACCGCTGACCTTCTGATTGGAAGTTCAAGAGGCTTGGTGGTTTAGACCACAGTGCCACCCATGTCCCTCCAAGGATCATGTAGCCCTTGCAAGGCAGGAATATGCAAGTGTCTCATATGGGGATAAAACCTGCAACCTTGGCATCATCAACTGAGCTATCCTTCTACTGCTTCGCAGTAGAATAAAATAAATAAATTTGACACATAGTGTACAGTGGAAGAACAATGCTTGGCTAATGATTGGGAAGATACCAGTCTGAAGGCAGCCCAAATCACTTGGCCTTCTCCTACCCTTACAGAATTTAGTTAGCAGTAGTTGGGCTCTGCTTTCCTCCTCAAAACAAGTCCTTCCTTTCCATCATTGCAGTGCTCTGGACTTTGGTAGCATCATAACAGCAGCGAGCAACTCCTGGAACTCTTTGGACTGTGATTTGGTGGATGCCATGAGTAAGGCAGAAGAAATGGAGGACTTTTTGTTTTGATTTTGTCTTGCGTGTTCACGTTGATGAAACAAAATTTAACCCTGTCTTTGTCTGGGCTTCGTATTTTAATGTTGGGTTTGACGAAGCTTTCATGACTGAAATTGTAGCTCTGACTTTTTCTGAAAATATAGCTGCTTTTCTAAAAATATAGCTGCTTCACAGGATGGGAATTGCTTTCACCTCAAGAGCTGCTCTGGCAGGTTTAGGAGAGAAGGTGTTAAATAAAGGGTAGGAATGACCATGGAAGTCTTTTTGATTGAATTTTATTGAAGATTTCTGCTATAGATACGGGGAGGATCTGTAGTTCAGTGGTGGCGCATCTGCTTAGCCCTGGGGAAGTTCTTCACTTTCACTGTGACTTTGTCAAGAGCTTTGCTTCAGTGATACCTCTTTGCAAAGAAAGTGAACGAGAGAGAAGAAACGGTTCTCATTCTCTGCTTCATTCTGCATGGCTACGGAAGCTGACTTTCCTCAAAAGGTCATGAATTAGGGAGACTGCAGTCTGGCAACATCTGAAAGTCGATGAGCTCGTCATCCTTGCATTTCACAGATGAAATTGGGAGCATTCTAGGCTGTGTCACTTCAGATAGCAAAAGAGGTCATGGTGTGTGTTAATGCGACCCCTACTTAAAAAAAAACCTCCCAGCATGTAGTGATCTAGCATGTCAGGGATAAATGTATAGTATAATCATTTCCTTGATGGAGTAGTTTGTGAGTTTTACCTTGAGGAAGCATTCAGAAATGCAATGGCCCACCTGTACAGTGGTACTGTCCAGAATTTTGCTCCTTTATTTGGCATGGATAGCTGATTCTGGAATGGCCCACAAATTATTTGTAGGGGTGGATGATTGCTGACAAAACACTTTCCAGGCTGAGGAGGAGAGATATTCTGCCTGGTTTTAAAAAACAACAACACCCTAAATACCTTGTGTTTATAACAGAGAACACCTGTAGAAAAATAATTAATGGACGCAAAGAAGAAGGCTATTAAGAGAGCCACCATAAAAGTATCTGGAGCAAAATAGGTGAATGAATCACCTTTCCCCAGGCATCAGTGGAACTTTTCTCCCATTTAAAAAAAGAGAAAACAAATAGAACATATATTCTACTCTTGCAGCACAGGATAATAATACATTAATAAAGCAGCAGTTCTTAGCCAGGATTAGTTATGAACGTCATAGTCTGCAAAGTTTTGCTGCAGGCTGCTTTGGGTAATTTTTTAAAATAGAGAATTAATTGATATACTTTACTAATTATAAATGCCGAGAGCTGGAACCCTTTCCCAACTTACCTGGTAGAAACCCACCCTGAGCTCAGTGGGACTTACTTCAGAGTTGACATCTATAAGATTTTTTTTGGTCAGGCATTGGTTCACAGGAGCATATTTTGCACAGGTGAGATGGTAGATAATAGATCCTCTTTAACCCTTTGAATAGGGCATTCATTCTAGAGATAATCAATGTGTGGAATATGGGGAGTGGGAATGCGCAGTGCTATTTTTCTAGAAATAGCTCACCATGAACTTCTCCCTTGTTCTCTTAGAATGGCAATGGTGCCCACCTGAGAGGTGCTGGAGCTGAGCTCCGGCTGGAAAAAGAAAGCTCTTAGAATGGGTCATCCTCCACTCTCACCTCTGCATGCTGTTTATCTTCCAAATTAAGATAATCTGCACTGGTTTTTGTTGGGCTCTCCTAAAGCAGAATGCAATGAAAGCTGGTTTTCATTTGCAGATGACTCTATCTGACCAGGTATGAAATCTCCTGAGAAAACAAACATTTGAGGGTCCTTCCATCTCCCCACTCCACAAGCCCTTCCCACAAAAATCCGCTGCAAATAAGACTGACTGTCTTGTCCCATCCATACTTACCTTTCAGTGTGCTTGTGTATAATTTCTCTTCCTCTTGTGTTTCTTTCCAACTGTCTTCCAAAGTCCAAAGTTGTATGCCCTGCAATTTCCCAGATGCCTGCCCGGACGCAGGACATTTGACGCAGAAATGCGTGCTGTAGAAGGCAAAAAGAGAGAAAGTTCAATCTTGACACACAGATACACACCCACACCTGAACAAGGCCTTGTGTGTTGTCTTTTGGCAGTATCTATATGTAACATACGACTCCCTTGTAAGAACAGTTCCATACCCCACAACTGTCCTGGAAAAACCGGGACATCCTGTTTTTTTCTTGCAACAGCACAAGTGGCCGTTTTGGGTGCTATGTTCTCATGTGATTTCAGGACGCAATCTCTTCCCTACTCCCAAGTGCTCAATGTTGCATTTTTTAAAATTGCTGAAACCCACCCTGGAATCTTATGGCGAAGGGCAGGTAAGAAATCACATTTCTAATAATAGAATCGTACCTTGGTTCTTAAACAGAATGCCAAGGTGTGGCTTCCGATTGGCTGCAGGAGCATCCTTCAGCCAATCGGAAGCCGTGCTGGATGTTTGGCTTCTGAAAATCATTCGAAAACTGGAACACTCACTTCTGGCTTTTGATTATTTGGGACCCAAAACATACAAGTTCCAAGGCATTCGGCGACCAAGGTACGACTGTAATTCTACAGCATTTTATAAGTGGCATAATTCACTCAGTTCAAATTCCCCCAAATTTTGAATTCATATTTGGGTGATTCTTACTCAAAATAGCTCACTAAGTGGGGGGGGGATTATTTTTAGAAACAATTAAACTGATGACACCTTGACATCATAGGTCTTACATTTGCATGGATGTTTAAACTATTCACTTTTTCTCTCTTTTTAACCCACAGCAAACCTCCCTGGGGAGGCTGTGTATTAGCAGGCGGCCAGGAAGTGGTTGCTCAACACTTTCCCCTCCAGTTGTTTTCCAGCTCACAATCTCCCTTCCTTGCCAACCAGTTTTTTCACCCACAAGGGGAAAGATATGGGGAATGTATGAGAGTCTCATACCTTCCCCATCTGCCAGGTGGAAAAGCAGGTTGAGGAAGAGCGATCTTGAGATGGGAAAGGATTGGAGGGGAAAGAATCATGCATACAATCTTGCAGTGCCTGTCCTTTGCTCCAGATAACACCCTGTAGAGGAAAGAATCCCAGAGAGCTCCATGTAAGAGATGGGGAGTCTGTGGCCCACCAGATGTTGTCAGACTACAAATCCCATCATCCCTGCTCATTGGCCATGCTGGCTGGGACTGATGGGAGTTGTAGACCAGCAATTTATGGAGGGACACAGGTTCCCCTATATAATGTGTAGGTTGAGCTTGAGAAAAAGATAGTTCTTCTTACCTTGTCATTATTGCTACTAGTTATCCTCCCTGAAGATGCTTTGAGGTTTCTTCTCCCTCTTAGATCTGGGGCAATGGGGGAACATCTGGACAGGGAGAAGATCAGAATACAAATGCTATGGAAAATGTAGCATAGCAATACCAACAAAGTGTGATTTTTAAAAGGCATCTGAAGGCAGCCCTGTTCAGGGAGGTTTTTAGTGTGTGGTGTTGTATTGTGCTTTTTCTATTTTTTGTTGGAAGCTGCCAAGAGTAGCTGGGGCACCCTTCTTCTTCTTCTTCTTCTTCTTCTTCTTCTTCTTCTTCTTCTTCTTCTTTCTTCTTCTTCTCTTCCTCCTCCTCCTCCTCCTCCTCCTCCTCCTCCTCCTCCTCCTCCAGGGTGGGTTGGAAAACCTTGATGGTGGTTTCAGTTTGCAAGAAGTGCTAGTCCATCACTTTCTCTTCAGAGTCTATCCTATAGTACAGGGGGGGGGGCAAGACTGTGTCTCTTTGGAAGCTGCTAGACCACAGCTCCCATCATCAGACACCATGCTGGCTAGGACTGAAGGAGTCTAAGCATTTCTGGAGAGTCTCGGGTTCCCCTTTCCTGCTGCAGCAGGTTATTCAGTAGCACCCGTCTAGCCTCAAAAGCCTGTTTTTCCTCCATTCTTTAAGTTGTGAGCCCATATGATGGTTCAGAACAGATGTGGTTGCATCACAAAACATGGCTATAGACCAGGGGTAGGGAACCTATGGGCCTCCAGATGTTTTTGCCCGATCACTGGCCATGCTGGCTGGAGCTGCTGGGATTTGGTGATGGTGGGGTGGAAGTCACTGAAGTCCTAGTGGAATTTCTCAAACACCTCTTTGAAGAAGAAGAAGAGTTTTGACTTGATATCCCGCCTTTCACTCCCTTTAAGGAGTCTCAAAGCGGCTAACATTCTCCTTTCCCTTCCTCCCCCACAACAAACACTCTGTGAGGTGAGTGGGGCTGAGAGACTTCAAAGAAGTGTGACTGGCCCAAGGTCACCAAGCAGCTGCATGTGGAGGAGCGGAGACGCGAACCCGGTTCCCCAGATTACGAGACTACCGCTCTTAACCACTACACCACACTGGCTCTCTTTTGCCTAGAAAGCACAGGACTGGGCCATTTTCTGCTCTTTGTGCTTTCTAGTTACAGCTCCAAAAAGTTCTGCCTATGCCCCACTATTCCCCCCCCTCCGAAACCCCACTCTTTAGTGCTAAATTGGAACCAACGGCAATCTGGGGGAAACCCAATTGCTATCTGTTCCGATTCAGCACCAAATGGCGGGTTATCCTAGGGGAAAGCAGTGGCTCAAGTGGAAGTGTGGATGAGCCTATGGAGATGTCACCAGTGACTCACAATTTAATTTCAGGTTATGATACCTACCCAATGAAGTTGTTATACACATTCAAGGCGAGAGAGGACAGACTTGGCACTTGAAGGCTATCTTCCAGCAGCAGACCCACCTCTAGCAGAATGTGGTGTTTGTCTCTTAATGTCGCGCATCTTCTGCTGTGAGGGTTCTGCCTGGATGTCCAGTGACCCAACCATAGCACCAAACAGGAAGTGGGGGAAAGGGTGGTAGGAGAAATAAAGATAAGGAAACAAGAGAGCTAAGGTGTCAACCATCACAACAACAAATGGGGCCTTAGGGTAAGCTGGGAGAATTCTGTTTTTCTTGTCAAACTTATGCCCTGCCTGCCCCCTGCCCCCCAATGCTACTCCTTTGGGTCAGAAAAGGAATGACTCTGAGCACTCTAGCTTAAAGTTGCTGCTCATATTCAAAAGCTGATTTGAGAGTTTGAAAAACAAACAAGTCTGATGGGAAACCATGTTTTGGTTGGTTTCCAAAGGGAAATAGTGTGGGTTAAACCAGATTTGCAAGAAAAACCTGGCTAGGCCTCAGTAACAAACAAATGCTTTGGAGAGCATCCTAACTAAAACTAGCTTAGGGCAAGGACTGTTTTTCACTGTCTACAAGACGGAAAACTAAGGAAAAAAGAACAGCACCAGGTAAAGGTCTTCCAGAAGGGTTGCAGCTGGTGGGTTGACTTCTCAATCTAAGTCAAAAAAGGTGGTTCTAACCGGGCCTGAAGGAAGATGTGTATATCATATTCCGTGTCTATATAGGTTATTGCTTTTCTTCCCTGTGCGGTATCCTCCTTTGAAGAGATGATGGGGCTATTAGGGAGTGTTCAGAACATGTTAGGACTTTGTGCTCTGCAATGAAAGTGCCTAAGGAAGGACAAGTACATTTTGAATAATACACATCATTAAGATCTGTATCTTTCTAAGATCCCTTGTAAGGTCCTCATCGCTGCAGTATCTGAGCACCATGAAAATTATTTCTCTGCTCATTCTCACAACGCCCCTTTGTAGGGTAAGGAAATGATGTCAGATCCCCCCCACCAGCACCTCTGTAGGTGAGGTGATGGGCAAACCCCACCACCACCCAATTAGAGACCACACCCAAAGCCACAGAAAGAGAGTGGAACGGAAGGAAGCTTGAATTGGGTCCCTGCCCTACATTGTTTGCAGTCTTACCCCAACTGAACTTTTGCAGCCTAATTCAGCGTCCCGTCTTCTGCTGACTCCCCACCACCACCTTCACCCAAAGAGGTAGATCATATCTTCAATTGGAGGAGAAGAAATGAGGGGTCAGAAAGCAGAGAGTCTTCTATGTACATCATCTGGAGGTACCAGGGATTGGGCCTGGGATCTTCAGCATACGAAACAGATGCTATGGCTCTTCTCTTGGGTCTAGATCTGGGGCTTAGTTTTCTCAACAAGAACCTAACCCCATGTGGACCACCTAGTTTCATATCAGCTACAGAGGGCCCTCCTTTAGAAACCAGGTTGGTCTCCACATGAAGCTGGGTCTTTTCAGTTGTTGTTCTGGACTTGTGAAGCACACTTCCACAGGCTGTGTGTTTGGCACTATACTTTCTGTCATTTTCCAAGCAGATTCAGATGCTTCTTATTGGGTGTACTTTTGGATTCTAATTATTACGTTTGGGCTTTTCTGCTGCTGCGCTTTCTCCTCTTTTATGTCATGTTCAGTTGACCTTTTTAAATCCTTGCTTTATGTAGTGGCATAACATGGATTGCCGGCACCCAGGGCCGTGCAGAGGAGGGAAACGGGCAGGGTACGCATGCACATTCAACTGCCTAATGGTGCCTATGTCACCCAGGAGATCACAGCCACAGAGATAAGAAGAGAAGAGTCGCTCCGTTGTCTGGAGAGCTCACTTCCTGGTTCTCATGGAGCAATCATTTTTGATGGAGCCCAGAAACAGAAGCATGCAGTTGTATTAAGGCAGCAGTGGGTGCTGAAATTCTTTGTGCCCAGGGCAACTGCCCCTGTGCCATCCACACTAACCTCCCCCCCCCCCGCACTATGTCATTAGCTTTATGCTTATTTTATTGTAAACCACTTTAAATTCATTGGTGAAAAGCAGTATATACATTTGGAAATTAAATTTGTTAATTGTCCAAGGCACCACTTCTCCATACTGGCAACTTAGGTGCTTACATGATATCCTTTGTGATGTGTGTGTCCCCAAGATTGGTTTAGGAGCCACCATTGGCTAATCCCTATCAATGTCATCCAATGTCCCCACTGTGGAAGGACATGTGGATCCAGAATTGGCCTCCACAGTTACTTACGGACTCATTGATAAAACTGTGTTTATGGAAGACAATCTTATTCGGCTACAAGTGATCGAAGAAGAAGAAGAAGAAGAAGAAGAAGAAGAAGAAGAAGAAAGAAGAATCCCTATCTTAAAATCCAAAGCTGTGAAGAGGCTGCTGAGGACAGATAGTTTGCCGTTCTCAAGTAAGCCGGCTACACTATATACACACAAATTATACAAATTGACTCAAGTCTGGGACAATAACTGTAGTTTTCCAAGCGAAGGGATGTGGGATGGTATTATTTACTCAATAATTGTACCAGAGTTGGGAGGGAAAAAACAGACAGTGATTAAGAACTTCCTGGCTGAATGGGAGATGCAGGTCGCATACATGACACATCTGAAGACTTTGTGGCCACATGGCTGTGGCAGAAAAGACGGCTCCGAGTTCAAGCAGATGGAGACGTGGATGGATGCCATCAAATCCAATGACCCCACAAACACAAAGGTTTGTTTTTCAGTGACTGATCTTTCTAGACCACGTCTGCTCTTAATCATCTCTTGGTATGCCCAAAGGACTGTTTCAGTATCTTCAGTCAAACGGCCTGAGTGATTACTCTCAGGAATTTCCTGCTTCCCATTAAGGAATATCCTGGTTGATCATTTCCAAGTAATAGCTTAGTCCTCTTAGCTCAAGACAAGCAGGCTTCTTTGTTAGACTGCATGATAGGACATAGGGCTTATAGTCATATGCTGAATTTTTTTGGACTTAGCTAGAAGAAGAAGAAGAAGAAGAAGAAGAAGAAGAAGAAGAAGAAGAAGAAGAAGAAGAAGTAGTAGTTATTATTTATACCCTGCCCATCTGGCTGGGTTTCCCCAGCCACTCTGGGCAGCTCCCAACATAATATTAAAAACATGATAAAACATCAAACATGAAAAAGTCCCTAAACAGGGGGCTGCCTTCAGATGTCTTCTAAAAGTCAGATAGTTGTTTGTTTCCTTGACATCTGATGGGAAGGCATTCCACAGGGCGGACGCCACTACCGAGAAAGCCCTCTGCCTGGTTCCCTGTAACCTCATTTCTCGCAGTGAGGGAACCACCAGAAGGCCCTCAGAGCTAGACCTCAGTGTCTGGGCTGAATAATGGGGGTGGAGATGCTCCTTCAGGTACACTGGGCTGAAGCCATTTAGGGCTTTCAAGGTCAGTACCAACACTTTAAATTGTGCTAGGAAACTTACTGGGAGCCAATGTAGGTCTTTCAGAACCAGTGTTATATGGTCCTGGTGGCCACTCCCAGTCACCAGTCTAGCTGCCACATTCTTAGTTGTAGTTTCTGGTCACCTTCAAAGGTAGCCCCATGTGGACCGCATTGCAGCAGTCCAAGCGGGAGATAACTAGAGCATGCACCACTCTAGCAAGACAGTCCGTGGGCAGGTAGGGTCTCAGCAGGCATACCAGATGGAGCTGGTAGACAGCTGCCCTGGACACGGAATTGACCTGCGCCTCCATAGACAGCTGTGAGTCCAAAATGACTCCTAGGTTGTGCACCTGGTCCTTCAGGGGCACAGCTGTTTTCATTGATGTGCTACCTGCCTTGCTTTTCTGTGTCTTTAATTTTTATTGTAGTTGTATTGCTGAGCACAATTTGGTGGAAAGGCAGAATACAAATTTAACAAACACACAAATAAAAAGAGGCCTACATGAAATCTAGCATTGATTCAGAATTAGTGGATTGCAAAGGCTCATATAATCATGATGGCTGTGACGAGTTTAAATTAAAATATGCTTAGCAAGATCAAGATGAGAGTAAGTATTTTCCTAGGGGCTAAGAAGGCAGCAAAATACTGAGCATTCTGGAACAAACTTGAACAAACTTTGGACCTGTGGATTGAGTGTAAAAAGCACTTGGGTTCGTTGATCCATTGGATTTCCTTAAACTTCAGTTTGCAGTTTTCATAGTGTTTGTTTTGAGAGAGCAGTAAAGCCCCCCCCCCCCCGGGTGAACATCTACAATCACGGCCTTTGTGTGCCTCCCCCAATGAAAATGAAAATTGTGCATTGCTTGAGGGTTCATCTCTGTCCATTGTGTGCTGTCCATTAATTCACTCTGCAGCAGCCTGATATGCACTGGTGTGTGAGGGAGGTTGTGTTAATAAACTAACCATATTTGTTTAAGTTTTGTTCATTTTAAAATCTATACCCTGTGTTTTGGCCCCTCTGAAAATGAATGGATTGAAAGGAGACCAGAAACAAATAAAAATAATTTGCAGTCAGTCAAGAAAGCTATTCTCTTGGGACATTGTAAATTGATATTACTTCTACTTCTTTTTTGGCGATCACTCGTAGCCAAGTAAGATTGTTTTTCATAAACACGGTTTTAACAGTGAGTCCGTAAGTGACTGTGGAGGCCAATTCTGGATCCACATATGTCCTTCCACAGTGGGGACATAGGTTCCCAGGCAGGAGTTGATCACAGTGAGGGTTTGCCAAGTGTGCCTTCCTCTTAGCATGTTTCTCCCTTTCTCTCTGAGTTTGAGAGGCTTCAAAGCCCATGACACCTTTGGTAAAGGCTGTTCTCCAATTGGAGCACTTGCAGGCCAGTGTTTCCCAGTTGTCAGTGTTACTAGTGCAATGGTGTCCCATACCAAGATAGGCTGTGCCCATCTTCCCATGATGTTGAATGTATGGAACACATTTTAATACACCATGGTTTGTATAAACAGGCTAAAAGGTAAAGGTGAAGGGACCCCTGACCATTAGGTCCAGTCATGGCCGACTTTGGGGTTGCAGCGCTCATCTCGCTTTACTGGCCGAGGGAGCTGGCGTACAGCTTCCGGGTCATGTGGCTAGCATGACTAAGCTGCTTCTGGTGAACCAGAGGAGCGCACGGAAACGCCATTTACCTTCCCACCTATTTATCTACTTGCACTTTGATGTGCTTTCAAACTGCTAGGTTGGCAGGAGCAGGGACCGAACAACGGGAGCTCACTCCATCGCGGGGATTCAAACCGCTGACCTTCTGATCGGCAAGTCCTAGGCTCTGTGGTTTAACCCACAGCGCCACCGGCGTCCCCTATAAACAGGCTAGTCAGCATCTAATCAATCCAATACTATCAGAACAACCTGGAATTGCCGACTCATTTCATGTCGAGGTTCTCCTTGAGGATAAGTTTGATACTATTACACTGGCTGTAGCAAAATTCCTCTTGGAGGCAGTAAAAATCAGAAATCAGTATACAGTGATACCTCGGGTTAAGTACTTAATTCGTTCTGGAGGTCCGTTCTTAACCTGAAACTGTTCTTAACCTGAAGCACCACTTTAGCTAATGGGGCCTCCTGCTACCGTCACGCCGCCGGAGCATAATTTCTGTTCTTATCCTGAAGCAAAGTTCTTAACCTGAGGTAAGATTTCTGGTTAGCGGAGTCTGTAAACTGAAGCGTATGTAACCTGAAGCTTATGTAACCTGAGGTACCACTGTATACAGGTTAAAGCTTCTCTGTTGGCTAGCACGGCCGATTTTATTCTGTTGATATATACAGGATGAGTCTTTTAAAAGAGGCCCTGTGGAACATGTGTACTCACATGTTAAAGGACTCACCCTGTACTATTGTTGTACTGTGTATTTTGGGTCTATGGACCACATAGGCGCCGACTCCATGGGGCCTGAGGGGGCCCGAGCCCCCTCAAAAATTTTATTGGGGGGGCTCTGCCCCCCCAATAATTTAAGAAAATTATTGGGCGCGCGCAGCGGAAACGTCCTCCGCCGGTGATGTCACCCGGGCCTTGCGGAAAAGGCGCTGCGGGAGTCGCCGCCGCGGCGGGGCCGCTGCAGAAGGGTGAGTGGCGAGGGCGGGACGGGGCCGCACGCTCCTTTCCTCGGCTGCCCTCGTCACGCGCCTTGGCTCCCTTGGCCCCCCTCTCCTGGGGGCGCCGCCTCCCCGGGCGGGAACGCTGCGGGTGCGCGAGGGAGGAGGGCGGCCCCCGGGGGCTGGGAGAGCCGGGCTGCCGTGGCCAAGAGGGCTGCTCTGCCGGGCGCCGCTGACATTGGAACTTAGAAAACTTCCTGGGGCAGGACCCCGGTATGGGCCCCCCCCAATATTTTTTATAAGTCGACGCCCCTGATGGACCACAAGAAAGCTGTGTGCGTGTATAAGGCAACTGGTGCTAATGCTGCTCTATGGTCATACTTGGCCACGAATTTGAGCCAAACAACAAGAGCTAAGTTCCTGCGCACCACAATACAGCAAGGTGATGTCTGAAAGAAATGTATCAGAGCAGCATCTATATCAAGGGTTCCAAAACTGTTGTCTGCAGGCCACCTAAGGTCCACAAACTTCATTCAGGTGGTCCATGGCATGTTTGTGGATTTGCGGATCCTTCATATTAAATGTTCGTGTGGATTTTTAATTGTTTTTTATTGCTTACATGGTGCTGCAGTTTCAATTCTATAGAATTACAAGAAAATCCAATATATAAGAAAGAAAAGAAGCAATAAAAAGACAATTAAAAATCATACGTTTTCCAGCACAGTACATTGCAATTGCTGCAACAGGCAAGAAAAATCCATCAAGGCCCTTGGCAATTTTCAAGTCTTCTGTGGAGAATAAAGTTTGGAGCCACTGACCTCTACGGAAGTGTCTTGGGTGAATTCACAATTATTATTATTTGCAAAATGTGCCAATACGACTCCTCTTTTGGATGCCAGAGGAGCATCAACTAGCCACTAAAAAGAACAACATGATGGAAAGGCAGGGAAATGCAGGACATGGGAAGAAACTCCATGTTGAAAAAAGTCACAGAAAGTTATCCTCATAGACTGGACAGTTAAGTCCAGTCAAAGGTGACTATGGGGTGTGGTGCTGATCTCACTTTTCAGGTCAAGGGAGCTGGTGTTTGTCCACAGACAGCTTTCCGGGTCATGTGGCCGGCAAGACTAGACCACTTCTGGCACACAGAAGACCATGACGAGTGCCAGAGTGCATTGAAACACCTTTTACCTTCCCTCAACAATGATACCTATTTATCTGCTTGCACTGGCGTGTTTCAAACTGCTAGGTTGGCAGGAGCTGGGACAGAGCAATGGGAGCTCACTCTATCACAGGGATTCGAACCGCAGACCTTCTGATCGGCAAGCCCAAGAAGCTCAGTGGTTTAGAGTACAGTGCCACCCGTGTCCCTCCTCAAAGAAAATGGTAAACAGGGCAAGGGGGGTGGGGTTGATTAGGAGTGATGGGGCGATGGAGTGATGACCATATGCTGTCAAATTTAGAGAATGCTAAGATCTTTTGCTACCATAAATGGGTTGGACAAGAGCTAAGTTGCCTGCATTTTTCTAACCAAATGAATGAATCATCTTCCTGCATGTAATCCATAGAACATTCCATTATCATTGCCTTTTTCTATTGCAGGGATACCCTTGAAAAGCTGTAATTAGCACCAGGAAATTTGCCGCACATTTTCCCCAACTATTTGAACTACCCTCCCCTGCACCACCCACAAGAGCAGCATGTTGTCATTTTCTAATATATATGTGCGTATATTTCGTTTTGATGCAATCTTGGTGCTGAATTTCCTGGAATCCATGAAATCGGGATTCATCTCTGGTTGCGTCCAAACTCAGAAACAGTTAAGGGTTCTTTCCTGTAACTGAAATAACAAGTTTGCTTTTATGAAAGACGTGACCTTCTGCCGGATCCTGCGAGTGAACCAACTACAGTGGTACCTTGGTTTTAGAACAGCTTAGTTTATGAACAATTTGGAAATAGAATGCTGCAAACCAAGAAGTAGGTATTTTGGTTTGTGAACTTTGCATTGGAAGCAGAACATGTTCCGCTTCCTGTTGAGTGTGTTCCATTAGTAAATTGAGTCCCCCGCTGCTAACCAGAGGCTTCCAGTTGAGTCTGTCAGCTGTTGAATCCCGAGCACCCATGCAAAACAGAAGGGATATTTGGAGCTTTTGTTTTTGCTAATTTTGGTGTTTTTATTTGTGTGGCTTTTCCGTTGTTTTCTTTTACTGAGACTTGTTCCTCATTTTATGGGACTGACTTGCGACTGTGTCTTGTGACTTCATTTTTGTGACTTGTTTTGTGACTGTGTAGAACCCAGTCCAGCTACTGATTGATTGATTGTGTGACTGCAGAAATGGATAAAAGCCCCCCACCCAAACAATTACTATCATCAGTGCACATAAGATTTTTTTTTTTTAATCATCTACAATACTGTCTTATTTATTTTATAGTACAGTACATTGATTATTGCTTTCATTTTATGGATCAATGGTCTCATTAGATAGTAAAATTCATGTTAAATTGCTGTTTTAGTGGTTCTTTTTAAAAGTCTGGAACGGATTAATCCATTTTGCATTACTTTCTATGGGAAAGCATGCATTGGTTTTAGAACGCTTTGGTTTTGAAACAGACTTCCGGAATGGATTAAGTTTGGGAACCAAGGTACCACTGTACATCATATGAAGGACCAGAACGATCAGCTAGAAGAAATGATTGAAAATGAAAATACTGCATGAAGCGTGCCATCAATGTAGCAAATCTGGATTGAAGCTTAAGTTGCATTTAATAACATGGTTGTGCTTGTGAAACTCCTGACCCTGCTTTAACCCATGGCATACCCTCCAACATTTATCCAATGAAAATAGAGACATCCTATTCTCATGGACTGCAAGAAGATCAAACCTCTCCATTCTTAAGGAAATCAGCCCTGAGTGCTCACTGGAAGGACAGATCATGAAGCTGAGGCTCCAGTACTTTGGCCACCTCATGAGAAGAGAAGACTCCCGGGAGAAGACACTGATGCTGGGAAAGATGGAGGGCACAAGGAGAAGGGGGTGACAGAGGACGAGATGCTTGGATAGTGTTTTCGAGGTTACCAGCATGAGTTTGACCAAACTGCAGGAGGTAGTGGAGGACAGAGGTGCCTGGTGTGCTCTGGTCCATGGGGTCACGAAGAGTCGGACACGACTAAACGACTAAACAACAACAACATTCCATAATAATAATATTAATTTGTTATTTTTACCCCACCCATCTGACTGGGTTGCCCCAGCCTCTCTGGGCAGTTTCCAACACGTATAAAAACATAATAAAACATTAAAAAAAACTTCCCTATACAGAGCTGCCTTCAGATGTTGTATAGTTACTTATCTCCTTGGCTCGAGGGTTGCATAATTTCATCCCCAGCATTTCTCTGATGAAAATAGGGACATCCTAAGGAAAAGATGGACATTCTAGGATCAAATCAGAAACTGGGACAGCTTCTGTAAATCCAGGACTGTACCTGGAAAACAGGGACACTCGGAGGGTCTGGCGTGGTGTTACACAACCTGAAAATTAGCACACGCATGCACACCCACCCACCCTGATTTCAATTTTGGGTGTGGGGAGAATGACCAGCATAGACTTCTACAGCTAGCCTCCTGATGAATACATTCAACCATTACTGTGAGAACAGCACGGCCTGTTTAAGCCCAGTTTAGGATGTTGTTCCTTGCTAGCCTTTGCTAGCCTTTCACTATCTGTGACTGACGTACCTTGAGAGATCACCTCACCTAATATGCTGTTCGTGGCTAGGCAGTCCATGCTCTGCACACTCTCATCGGGTGAGGTATGCAACATCAACTACAGATTGGGTGTGTGTGTGTGTTTTACCACAGTTGCCCCAAGGGTTGGAATGACCTCAGCAAGGTCAGAAACTGCTCTTCACTTCTGGCATTTCAGAGAAGCTGTAAAAGCTATTTATTCCAGACAGCTTTGGGCTGCTGAAGCAATTTGTAAGCTGTCCAGAGTAGATTTTGACGGCTGCTGAGTTCTGATGAGCTTCCCCACCCCCCACAAGCCCCCGGTGTTTTATCACTGTGGGTTTTTTTTTAAGTGACAAAGAGTCTTGTGGCACCTCAAAGTCTAACAAATGCATAAGCTTTTGTGGACTGCAGTCCACTTCATCAGATGTGGACTGTAGTTCACGAAAGCTTATGCCCAGTGCTATTTTTCTAGAAAAAGAGGTGCCACAACTTACCATGAACACCTCCCTCATTCTCTTAGAATGATGGTGGCTGGGGAAGAAACCTGCCTATGCCACAATAAATGTGTTGGCCCTGTATTGTTTCTTAATGACCCTAGCTTGCCCAGGTCGTTTTGCATAGGCTAGCTCAGGAATTCCTCTGCAGCTTGTATTTCTTCCTTCACATCCCAAATAACCAAAATCCTCCCATTTATTAATGTGTAGTGTTTAGGAGCCCCCCCCCAAAAAAACCCCCTATAACACTTCCTTCATGTCCTAGAGAAGATACCGTAATTGAAGCAGATAATTCCTAGAGGGAAAATCCAAGCCTCACTTGGGAAGCAGGAAGTAATCTTGTGAACTGTAAGAAAATGGCTGTGGATAATTTGCTTTCAATAAGCATCTTTCAATTCAGAGTAGAGGTGGACAAACTTTTTCAGCCTGAGAGGTTACATGCCAGTGGTGGGCAGGGCCAGAGACAAAAGTGAATGACGCAATGAATGCAATTTTTTACCTTTGTGCACTCAACCATCTCCCCATCCCTTGCTCTCTATCCAGGCAAGTAAGATGCAATATCAAAGTGCAAGGAGATATTCCAGACAGGCAAAATCACTCAAGGCTGGTGCGAAGCAAGACCAGTAGTGGCTGTAGCCGGAGAGAGTCCTTGTTGTTGTTGTTGTTGTTTAGTCTTAGTCATGTCCGACTCTTCGTGACCCCATGGACCACAGCACGCCAGGCACTCCTGTCTTCCACTGCCTCCCGCAGTTTGGTCAAACTCATGCTGGTAGCTTCGAGAACACTGTCCAACCATCTCATCCTCTGTCATCCCCTTCTCCTTGTGCCCTCAATCTTCCCCAACATCAGGGTCTTTTCCAGGGAGTCTTCTCTTCTCATGAGGTGGCCAAAGTATTGGAGCCTCAGCTTCACGATCTGTCCTTCCAGTAAACACTCAGGGCTGATTTCCTTAAGAGTCCTAAGAGAGAGTCCTAAGAACCAGCTAAAGAAGCTTGATGGGCACCATTTGGCCTGAAGACCTGAGCTTCTCCACCCCTGATTTAGAAGTTGTGCGAAAAGACAATGTCAAAGCTTTCAGGGTAGGGTATAAAGGCCAGGAGAGACGAGGTTGTTTTCTCAGGTTGTCATCCGAAGCTTGAAAAATAAACAGTGAAGACATGTGCTAAGCTGCTTTTTTGGCAATATATTTCGGAGGATATAAGCCTCAGGGTGAAGCAGGGGCTTAGCAGTGAAAGGATCTATAAACATGGGAGTGCACACACAGGAGTCGAGGAAAGACAATGGTGTGTAAACAGAGAAGTGTGGTGGGACTGAGTGGTGTAAACAGGGCAGCTCAGCTTTCAGGAAAAGGAGGGGTTGTGAACAGGCCGTTCAGCACACAACCAAATGAGAAAGTGAGTACAGAGTTTCCTTCGGGCTGCCAGTCTTGAAATTAAGGCAGGAGATTTGGGTGGCTGGCAGAGTCTAGCCACCGAAACCAGCCCCCTGTCCCATTCTGGTTCCAATGTCTTAAAGCAGGGGGTTCTGGGTGGGAGTAAGTCATGTTACGGCAAAGTCAGGTTGTGCGGTGATGGCTGATTGGGAGGCCTCGTGCAACGAATCCACTTCCTATAAAGATCAGACTTTTTGCAAGGAAAGTGAGTGGAAAATGCTTTGGAAAGCATAGAATAATGGCTGATGCAACGTGGTCTCGTCTCCCTACAAACAAATCGGAATGAATGTTCAATAGACAGTTGATCTGGATGCAGCCTCTCAGAAGTGCCCCTACTTTCCTGGGACAGCCCTAGATTTACAGTTTCTGATTTGATCCCAGAATGTCCCATTTTTCCTTAGGTAAAAGGTAAAGGGACCTCTGACCATTAGGTCCAGTCGTGACCGACTCTGGGGTTGTGGCATTCATCTCGCTTTATTGGCCGAGGGAGCCGGTGTACAGCTTCCGGGTCATGTGGTCAGCATGACTAAGCTGCTTCTGGCGAATCAGAGCAGCGCACGGAAACGCCATTTACCTTCCCACCTATTTATCTACTTGCACTTTGACGTGCTTTCGAACTGCTAGGTGGGCAGGAGCGGGGACTGAGCAACGGGAGCTCACCCCTTCATGGGGATTCGAATCGCCAACCTTCTCATTGGCAAGTCCTAGGCTCTGTGGTTTAACCCACAGCGCCACCTGCGTCCCATTTTTCCTTAGGACATTCCTATTTTCATCAGAAAGGCTTTAGATTCATGCCACCTCCCAAGCCAAGGAGATAAGTAACTGTACAACTTCTAGAAGACATCTGAAGGCAGCTCTGCATAGGAAAGTTTTTTTTTAAATGTTTAATGTTTTATTATGTCTTTATATATGTTGGAAGCTGCCCAGAGTGGCTGGGGCAACCCAGTAAAATAATAATAATAATAATAATAATAATAATAATAATAATAATAATAATGGAATAGGACGTCCCTATTTTCATTGGAGAAATGTTGGAGGGTATCCCCTCTGATGCCACCACTCTAATGTCATTTATTTATTTGATTTATATACCACGCATCTTCATAAGATCTCAGTGTGGTTTACTTCTCCATTGACACTGCATTGTCTCATTCTATTCCTGTGTGTGTGCACTCTCATGTTTACATATCCTTTTGCTCCTAAACCCCTGTTTCACCTTGAGGCTAGCCTGGCTACCAAAAAGAGCTACCACCTGGTTGGAAGTTTAGGAGGTTCGCATTTTGATAGCCTGTCAAGTAGATTTTTTGTGAATTTACATGTGCTTATTTTTCCCTCTGCACTTTTCCACAGCTTTCCCTGTGAAAACCCACTCTTCACTGCTGAACCAGGGCAAATAAGTATTCTGCAGAAACTCAAATTGCATTTGCTCCTTTAAAGAAGGTAAGGTAAAGGTAAAGGGACCCCTGACCATTAGGTCCAGTCGTGGCCGACTCTGGGGTTGCGGTGCTCATCTCACTTTATTGGCCAAGGGAGCCGGCGTACAGCTTCCGGGTCATGTGGCCAGCATGACTAAGCCGCTTCTGACGAACCAGAGCAGCGCACGGAAACGCCGTTTACCTTCCCGCCAGAGTGGTACCTATTTATCTACTTGCACTTTGACGTGCTTTCAAACTGCTAGGTTGGCAGGAGCAGGGACCAAGCAACGGGAGCTCACCCCGTCATGGGGATTCGAACCGCTGACCTTCTGATCGGCAAGACCTAGGCTCTGTAAGTGTGGATAAATTTGACTAAGCCCTTGGTGTATTTCTTCTTCTTTGCACAGGTCATTGGTATGTTGTCATATATATAAATAAGCCTCAATGTTTTGTCCTCTAGGTAAAGGTAGTACTGTATATTGAGCATTCAATGGAGACAGCACTGATTTCTTAGTGATATTATATACTGAAAAATATAGCAACATCCCCCTCCCTCTAGTAAATTGGTTCTACTAAAGTTACAACAGAGGAACACCAGAATGTTTGAAATGTGTGAGGTCATCAGTTCTACAGGAATATTAGTTGTATTCAGCATAGTATCAAACAGATTGTTTTGTCAGTGCAAGGATTTTTCTTGGCACAATGGGATGATTTCTCCCACTCCTCCTTTGCACATTCCCTAAATTTGAACTATCTCCTTTAAAAAAATGAACTTTCCGAGCTCTGGGTGCCTTCAGTGGTAAGAGGAAAATACATTTTGCATGATCTGCGACACTTCTTTAATTGTTCATTTATTTTTTACTTTATATATTCCTGGTAATGAAACCCTATTTGGGAGCTGAGCTCCCCACCCTTTCTCTCTCTCACCCAGACACCTGGAACACTTTATGAGTGACATAAAACCGTAGCAGTAGGACCGGCACTTGTAAACAAACCATGAGGTTACAGCAGAGCAAACAATGGCAAGAATGAATTGCTCAGAACTATAAAAAGAAGGTTCAGTAGATTTCCCTGATGCCGTGGACTGGTTGGAAGCAGAGGAATGGTGGAAGGAACCAGCTGGGGAACCACCACAGGAAGAAGGCTCAAAGCTTGGAGAGCGGTGATGGGACAATGATGAATTGTCAGAGGAAGAACATGGGGAAGAGAAGTTGACAGAAGCTGAAGGGGTACGAGGGCTTAGTGAGCTGGGGGTGTCTGTGGAAGAGAGAGAAGTCCAGAAGCTGAAGCAGGAGGGTGGGAGAAGGTCAAGAGGCGGAGGATGAGTCAGACTGGTGAAGAGTCAAGGGGGTATCCTCCTCCTGCTGTGACAAGCTCCCCTTCACCCTGACTTCCTGAACCAGAAGAGGTGTGAAAAGAGAGGAGCAAAGATAGGCATGTGGGCACAGTCTCTGATTGCTTGGTGAAAAGCTGGGGTGGGGGGAGGTGAGGACCTTCGTTTCGGCAACTGATTTGCCAACAGGGAGTGAGCTGCTGTGCTCATTAGGCCTGACACTCAGCCAAATCTGTGCAGATCGTGTTTTTGCTAATAAAGAGTTAATGCCAACTCTAAACTGTGTGTTTTTAGTGACCACCTCGCTCGGTGACACCTTAATTCCATGACGTACAGCTGCTATCAAATTCCACACACCCCGGTGTTGTGTGCCCACTTTAAAATTTTATATCAAAGCAATTAAAACATGTTTTGGCAAAATGAGGCAGAGTGAGTTAGAGGTAAATCAGGGCGCTTCTTTTGATGTTCTGTTAAACATCTCAGAAGACCATGATACTACTGAGAAATGTTGCAGTGCATTGGGGAGTCAACATAGCTTGCATGTATAATAGAGTTGCAATATCCCCCAAAGTGAAAATCCATTTTGGGCTTCATTTCAATCACTTTTTAAGTATTTTATTTTTTTTAATCACCCTACTTGCCATACATTTGGGTTTCCCTGGATATTTTGCCAATTCAGCAAAAAACCACCCAGACGCCATATTGCAGCCTGAATCCTGAACGTGTCCGGGAATGGCAACCCTATAATACACTGTAAGGCAGCCATCACTGCACTACTTCAGCAAAGTTGGCAAAAGCACAACAAAACCTGGTGTGTGCGTGTTTGTTGGAATAAAAACTGACAATGAACAAAGAAAAGTCAGTTTTCCAACACCAAAAAGTATATCTCCTTTTCCTGTTATTAATATTAAAGCACAGTTACTGCTTACACCAGGGGTAGCCAACAAAATGTGTTCCAGATGTTGTTGGACCAGCTCCCATCATCCCTTACCACTGATCATGTCGGCTGAAGGGAGTTGGGAATCCAACACCATCTGGCTACTGGTATGCTAACTATTCACTTCACTTGTGGTTTGTTTGAATTAGGCAGTATTGTATATGGTCCCAGAATATGATGTAATGCTTTGCTCAAACCCTCCAACATTTCTCCAATGAAAAAACGTACTACTACTAATAAGAATAAGAATAAGAATAAGAATACCCCCACCCTTCTGATTGGGTTGCCCTAGCCACTCTGGGTGGCTTCCAACATATATAAAAATATAACAAAACATTAAACATTTTTTTAAAACTTCCCTATCCAGGGCTGCCTTCAGATGTCTTCTAAATGCTGTATAGTTACAGAGCCAGTGTGGTGTAGTGGTTAAGAGCGGTAGTCTCGTAATCTGGGGAACCGGGTTCGCGTCTCCACTCCTCCACATGCAGCTGCTGGGTGACCTTGGGCCAGTCACACTTCTCTGAAGTCTATCAGTCCCACTCACCTCACAGAGTGTTTGTTGTGGGGGAGGAAGGGAAAGGAGAATGTTAGCCGGTTTGAGACTCCTTAAAGGGAGTGAAAGGCGGGATATCAAATCCAAACTCCTCCTCCTCCTCCTCTTATCTCCTTGGTTTGGGAGTTAGATAATTCTATACACTCCAACATTTCTCCGATGAAAATAGGGACATCTTAAGGAAAAGTTGACATTCTGGGATCAAATCAGAAACTGGGATAGCTTCTGTAAATCTGGGACTGTCCCTGAAAAATAGGGACACTCGGAGGGTCTGTGGAGCAACTGTGGCTGTAGCTGGATCAGGGTGTTGACCAAGAATGCAAGATACACCAATGTGTATTGTTGGGTGTGTGTGTGTGGAGAGATTCCACAAGGAAGAGATTTGGCAATTTCTGGAGGCAGCGAAAAAAATTCAATATGTCCGAATGACGGGCTGTTTGTGCAATCAGGAAGGTGAAACGCTATCTGAGATGCAGATAACTAGACCAGTCCAATCATCCGTATGCTAAGAGGCTTCCTGAACACGGCCCAAAGGAAACATTGCAACATGTTAAATTGGCCGAAGTCTGCAAAAAGCTAAAGGACTGACTGGTCATGGGGAATTTTTTTTGAGCTCGCTTCCCGCAAGGATCAGAAAAAGAAGAAGAGAAATTGAACCATGTGATGTTTTGGCTATCATTTAATGACTCTCTGGGATAGGTTTCTTTAGCAATCGCATGGGCTTTGCAAGCCATTTCCAAAGAATTTGGCATCAAATATTTGTTTGCTAATAGCACATTGCTCAAAATACAGTGGAGGATTTGGGTAAGTAGGTACTGGCTGGGTTTAGAATAGAATGTTTTATTATATTTCATCATCTTATCATCCATCCATCCATCCATCCATCCATCCATCCATCCATCCATCCATCTGTTCTTCTATATTAAAACATACATTTGTAACCCATTTTTCAGTCCAAAAAGGCCTTGGAGGTCACTTATCATATAGATAATATATACTACAATATAACCAGGGCTTTTCTTTCAGTGGGAACTCGCTTGAACTCAGTTCTGGCACCTCTCAGATGGCTGCCATTGCCATTATAAGAGATCAAGCAAGATGTTTGTGGTGAGTTCCAGCACCTCTTTTTCTAGAAAAAAAACAGCACTGCATATAACAGTGAAATGAATAAATCAATAAAAAGCCAAATTCCCAACCAATACAGAGGAGAGAGCTCCGGAAGCAGTTACAAATGGGCAGTTACAGAATGTTCCAGCCTGATCTATCAAACCAGTTCAGAGATTCTTGCTTGGCTTCACTGCCTTCTTGTTTGGATACAGTGCAGGCAAAAGTCTCCAGCTCATGTGGTTTAAAGTACTGAATCAAAATTGATGGCGCCATCAGCTTGGAGAGCTTTGATTGTGCATTTGGGGCTATGTGGGAATTGAATCTAGGATCCCCTTCAAACATACATTCCATACAATCCTTAAAAATGTTCATTCATACCCACACTCAATCCCACACATACCCGTATTTTTCGCTCTATAAGATGCACCAGACCACAAGACACACCTTGTTTTTGGAGGAGGAAAACAAGAAAAAAAATATTCTGAATCTCAGAAACCAGAACAGCAAGAGGGATCGCTGTGCAGTGAAAGCAGCGATCCCTCTTGCTGTTCTGGCTTCTGGGATAGCCGCACAGCCTGCATTCGCTCCATAAGACGCACACACATTCCCCCTTACTTTTTAGGAGGGAAAAAGTGAGTCTTATAGAGCAAAAAATACGGTACTTCCTTTTCCCACCACCACCCCTCACCCCTCACCCCACCCTTGTGTTAGACTTCTAATTTACTCAATTGCTATTTGTATGTTTGTTTGTATATTCGTAATATGTATGTATTAATGTTGAATTATTTTAATAAAATAAAAAATAGAAAGAATCTAGGATGCCCTTCTGCCCCACCCTCAATGGAACCTGCTCTGTCAGAATTAACAGGAGCAACCACCAGTTCAAGGAACGAGTGATGCACACAGCCTTCTGCTTCTCCCCCCAGTGAAATAATATTGCCCAGATAGTGTAGGTACAGTTGGGGGAATACGTAGGTTCTGCCCCTTTGCATTTTTTATGGTTGACTTCAAAGAAGGGGAAAGAGAGACAGAACTCACAAATGTAGCTACTTGAATCTTTCACAGGGACGATCATAGCGATCAGGCTTTTGGTGGGTCACTGAGACAGAGCCATTTCGTGTAATCTAATTCACTGTCATCATTGCCCATAAAGCAAGAAACCGAAACTACGTCTTCTACTTTGGAGACTGCGATGAGGATGTGTGTGCCAAGTGTGACGTCTCCTTGCTATTCTAGGTTGTTCTGTAGGGCTGGAATGGAGTCAGATTTATTGTACACAAAGACTTAGAATAAAGATCCGCTCTGAGTCTCTCCCCCCCCCCCCTCTTAAAATAAAACAATTCCATGTGACTCTTTTATAGCCTTTAAGCTCCTTGGAGCTTGTTCTGTTCAAAGTTGCCGTCTTAGAGCTGTTAAAATGATTGTGTAATGGAGTGAGATCACAGAATAGTTTCGCTCATGTGGCCGACACTATCTTCCCTCAGTTGATGGTTAATCACTGGTTTTTATATTGTTATTAAAGGTTAAAGAACCAAATCATGTAGGATTACAGGCTATCTTGACAATGTGGATTGATCCCTTTTTGGAAAAGGTTTGGGTAGGTAAATCTTGTGTGTGTGTGTGTGTGTGTGTGTGTGTGTGTGTGTGTGTGAATACAATCTTTCTCTCTACAAAGACAGTCCGTTCGGCTGTTCAAAGAAGGACGTCATCATCATTGTTAATAAAACAATAGATAATTAAACACTAAAAGCTTGTTGAAATAAAAAGGTCCTTAATAGACTCATAACAACAGGTAGATGGAGCCCAGCAGATCTTCATAGCGAGGGCACTCCGTGATTTTGTTCCCACCACTGAAAGGTCCCTGTCTCTTGGATAAACCTGCTGTCCTATCGCAGTAGCTGTTGCTGTGGAGTGGCACTAACCTGACCTACTGCCAATGCTGTGGCTTATTAGGAAAGAGAAGGGAAGGGCTGAGGCAGTCGTGAGGTCAGTACCATGCAAGCACACCAGCAAGAGCGTTGCTTTAATTCCACAGATGTTGTTGCACTGAACTGCCTTGCTGCCTCTCCTCACCTGGTAAGCCACACGGGTGAGTGATGGGAGGACAGGTAACCACTGCCACCCCACACCTCCAACTGCTGCTGGCCACGTAACAACAAGGTGGTGAGCACAGCTGTGTTACAGACATCCATGGGATGTGGGTGGCGCTGTGGTCTAAACCACTGAGCCTCTTGGGCTTGCCGATCAGAAGATCGCCAGTTTGAATCCCTGCGACGGGGTGAGCTCCTGTTGCTCTGTCCCAGCTCCTGCCAACTTAGCAGTCTGAAAGCACACCAGTGCAAGTAGATCAATAGGTACCACTGCAGAGGAAAGGTAAACAGTGTTTCCGTGTGCTCTGGCCTCCATCACGGTTCTTTGTTGTGCCAGAAGCAGTTTAGTCATGCTGGCCACATGACCCAAAAAGCTGTCTGTGGACAAATGCCGGCTCCCTTGGCCTGAAAGCGAGATGAGCGCCACAACCCCATAGTTGCCTTTTACTGGACTTAACCATCCAGGGGTCCTTTACCTTTTACCTTACAGATGTTTCGCTTAAGTCTATTTTGCAATGGTTTTGGGGCACCAAATGAAGATGCTTTTATTGTCCTGATCTCTTCACAGACATTTTTTAAAATTATTATTATTATGACTGTTTCTCTGCTTGTATCACTGCTCTTTTTATTGTTTGCTTTGTGGCTTTAATATTTGATTGTTTAAATTTTATTGTTCTTAAAAAAAGAAGATTGTTACTACCTTGGAAACTTTTACTGAATGGCAGCACAGTCCCTGTGGCTGAGCAGGTATATCAATTGCCTTCTGGAAGATGGAATTCACTTGCTTATTCCTAACCTAATTTCAATGCATGGGATAAAACATAGATATTCAGCAGCCAGATGATTGATGGGCAGCTGATGGGCAGCCACAAAATATCTGTGCTGTTGGCTGCATGCATGATTCAATCTGCTGCCTCCTGTCAGAAGGCCACAGAGATGGTCAACAACATGCTGTAATAAACTAAGGATGAGACTGTATGCCAAGAACCCCCAAGCTATAATCCATTTTGAAAATAATGACCCTTTTGGTCAGGTATTGATCTCCTGGTCTCCTATATAATGCTGCTAAATCTAACACAAAGTGTTGAAATAAACTACCCAGAGCCGCAAGGCTATGCTCACTTAAGGTAAGCCGTATTGAGGAAAGTGGGATTTTCCATAAACATATATAGGATTGGACAGCAGAAATATTGCAAAATAATTTGTAAGCAAGCCATAAAGAGGTCAACAGAGAAGTAAATCCTGAATTTGCTCTCAAGTTAAGTGCATAGGATTGTGCAGTGAAAGTGCTCATTTATGCTATTTCCTCTTTCATGGAAATCTGCTCTCCTTCTGCTGATGCGGGATCGTCACCTGTGGAGTCTTGACAACTCGCAACTGAATGGATGAGCTGCCTTCATTGAACAGTGCTGGATTTTGAGTCAGTGTTGGGCTATACTGAGTTCCTGCCGCTTGAATAATCAGAGTTATTCATCCCTCATCCTCACCATCGTAAGAGAGGAGCCGGTCTCTGGTGAGTGATATGAGCCATAGCCAGGAGCTACAGGCGGAGGCGAACCTCCCCTTTCCATCTCAAAGCTGGAGACAGGATCTGGGTCGACTTTGCCCTGCACCTAAAGTTTACTGGGAGCACCCAAGCTGAAGTCAGGAAGCAATGTGCTTGAGGGCACCTTGGGTGCATAGATAGCAAAATCCACTCTCCTTCCTGCTCTGAGCTATTGGGGTAGGAGCTTGTTTTCTCCCCTCGTTCCCAACTCCAAGCTTGGAGTTAGAAAGAGGACCAGGAGGTTCCCCAACTTTGTGCTGGATTTTAGAGACATAGTATGAGGTCAGGAGCAACACGGTGGAAGGGGTACTGAGTATGACAAATTCTTGGCTTGCAATAAGGGCAGACAAATTTGGATGACTCTTCTCTGGTGTTTAAGGGGTGCTTCACATAGTCAGAATAAAATACAGGAACCTATACGGGAACAAATTAAATGTTTCTCTCCAAATGTATTTTTGTCGGGCAATCGTTTTCAAATATTGGCAAGGTGGCATGTGATATATACACATGCAGCAAGCAGAAGATTCACCTTGTTGCTGTTGTGCTTGGAAGCAGCCCGATATGTTTCAGATCTGGTCTGTGTAACTTTGATTCAATTTGTTATTTGGGTTTTGAATCCGAACTGTTCAGTCCAAAACTCACATCTGTTAACTGTAATCTAAAAATGGCTACCATTTCCCGCCCTTTTTACATAAGTGAATAAAATTTGCAGGCAAAGGAGACCCTCCAGAGTGGACTAAGGCTGTCAAATTTCAGGCAGGCCCATTCTGGGAACCTTTAAATTGTAATGTAATGACATCTGGGGGGCACCACAGTGGCTTCCCCAGATACCCCCAACTGCATAAAGTTGTACAGAATCTAGTACAGTTGAATCCTAAAACATTATTTCAAATGCTCCATTTCTCAATAAATTAGGACATTCCTATGAATAAGAGTTGTTGTTTTTTAATTGCTGCAAGTTCTGATAACATCATTTATATTTAGTAGGGATATGGTTGGTGAGAGGAGAGGAGAGGAAGCTGGCAAGGCTTGCTTTGATTTTTTTAGGATGATCTCTAGTCTCTTGGCTGAACTTGTCATTTTAATGACTGTCTCTCATTTGGCCAGCAGCAAACAGTGGCCGCAGGGTGGTTGTGCTGCCCAGGTTTCATTATTGAAACTTAGAAGAGTAAAGCCAAATGACATTTTCTTTCCATTTTCCCTGCCTCAGAACCCAGAGGGTCACATTTTGGGACAATGCAGAAGGTTGGTGTCTAATACAAATTAAATTCCCTTCCTCTAAGCACAAGACTGTACCGTAAGTCTCAGGAGGAAACCTTAACATACATGCCAGATAAGAAGAAGAAGAAGGCTCAGCTCAATTATAAGTATTGTACCTCTTTTGGGATCTACAAGCTTTTCTTGTATGATCTGTGACATGTGGTTCTTTTGCACATTTTTAACATGCCATTGTTCCTTTTGGGGTTTTGTTTTGTTATTAATTGTGTATTTGAAACCTTCACACTTCTTTTTGCCATTCAGTTTCTCTCTGCACTTTTCCTTCTCTCCCTTTCTGCCCTCTTACCTTCCTGAGCAAACTGTAACGGACTTACAGGACAAAATAAAGGGAAATCTGTACATCAAATTAATATAAAGAGCTGACCATCCTCATCTTATCCCCCAGGGCTTTTTGCCAACAGGGAACTCACCAGAACTCAGTTCCAGCACTTCTCACATGGTTCCGGAACCTCTCAGTTGGGTGCCATTGTCATTCTAAGAGAAAGAGGGAGGTGTTCATGGTGAGCTCCGGAACCTCTTTTTCTAGAAAAATAGCGCTTGCCATCTTTTTTATATTCCTATGTAAAATCACAGGAGATTTTCTCACCTGGGAAACATTGGCATTTACTGCTATTGTGAGGCTAATGGGGATTGTTTGAATATCTTGTTTATCTACCAGTTAAATCCTGAGAATTGCCAAGTGTTCTTGACTAAGATCCAGATTCCTCAATTCTTCCAACTTTTCATGATGTACTTGATAAATGTCAGCATTTAGTAAGGTGGAATGGGAAATGTGCGGATAGGTATATTGATGTTTACGGATAGCAGCAGCTTGGTCATATTGAACCACACACCAGTCTTATTGCAAACACAGAAGGGCAAAATAGAGTAAGCCGATCACAAATTTTGCAATGGTATTTACAGGTAGATTTACACAATTTACTGGTAAAGGTCAACATATACTGGGATGTTTGCAGTTAAACCACTTATTGTTGTTTTACCTCCCCACCCCCACCCCCAAATTGTGCTGATCTTTCCAAGAAGAAAACAGAACTCACTGAAGATTTTGTCCTAATTTCTTCAGCTCTCTGCCTCAATATCTGACACTGGGATGTGTCTGTGACTCCAGATGTAAACATGAACTGTATATGAATATTTTTTGTAAACACTTTTGACTAGGGTTGCCATATTCTCGAAAGTGAAAATCCAGACAAACTTGTTGAGAATATATACAGTGGTACCTCTGGTTACAAACTTAATTCATTCCGGAGGTCCGTTCTTAACCTGAAACCGTTCTTAACCTGAGGTACCACTTTAGCTAATGGGGCCTCCCGCTGCCACTGCGCCGCCACACCGCATGATTTCTGTTCTCATCCTGAGGTAAAGTTCTTAACCCGAGCTACTACTTCCAGGTTAGCGGAGCCTGTTACCTGAAGTGTTTGTAACCCGAGATACCACTGTCTCTCTCTGTATCTATATCTATATCTATATCTATATCTATATCTATATCTATATCATCCATATCTATATCTATAGCTATAGCTATAGCTATAGCTATAGCTATAGCTATCGCTATCTTTCACAGGATATATTTTGTGGCACCAACTTCTCCAGAGGACATCCTGATGTTGTGCATAGGACGTCCTCCAAATATTGAGGGGGTCCTGCTACAGAGCAACGGCCCTGGTAATACAAGATTTTAGAATCCAAAGTGGGTACAGGCTTCTCCTCACTGGGCTAATAGTCTCCCTGGCTCCTGGTCAACACCAAATTGTTTAGTCAACAGCAGTTTCCTGAAAATTTGAACAACAACAACAAATCAGGGGAAGTCTATTTGCCTTCTAGGGTGGGCAGCTTTGTGAGTGGGCCCTGAGCCGCTCTCGTGAACCAGCAAATGGCAGGCCAGATCGTCTGTCTGCCACCAAATTGGCCAATGGTGGCAGGATCTCTTGGGCATTCTGAGGCACATGGGACCAACTGCCTGATGGTAGCACTTGATCCCACACCCAGGGCCAGGATATAATGCGGGCAAAATGATTTACCCTTAGCATAAACCAATTACTTGAGTTCTAATGCCTACATGCTACAATGCTGGAGTTGGAGAAACATCAGCTGATGAGCTCTCACTACTTCCATGCAATTCAGAAGGCTAGTCAGACTGTTACTAGGCAACAACTTCGACATGTCTGCTGTTTATCTTTCCTTCCTTCTTCCTAAGTGAGAAGGGAGGGGTGAGAGAGAGAGAGAGGTGAGGAGGCATTTCTCTCTCTGTTTTCTTTTTTTGCCAAAATGCCTTTCGGTAGAGAGAGGGGGATGAGGGACTCAGTGTGCCAACTTCAAAGTGGTCTGCCAGTAGAATGAGTTGCCAGTCAGTTGCTTTCTTAGAACTCCTTAAATCATGTGGGGATGAATTTCGAAGCGACGTGAGGGGATTGCTTGCTTGACTCAGAGCTGGTCGTCTGCAGACTTTGCTAAAACAAAAGCATCTTTCCCAGGCCATGAGTTATCAGGAGGTCAGACAGAGGCACCCATAAACACTGCAAGGTCAACAGTGTGTTACTGAAATTTGAACAAGAAAAAGAAAACCAAGTTGAGGAGATAGCTGTTAAGCCGCCGCACCAATAATATTTAGTCCGCCTTGAAAATCTGGGGGATGAGATAATGCAACTGTGCCTCAACTATTTTTGACATCTCTTCTTTTCCTCCCCACCACTGTTGGAATCTGAACAAATTCAAAAGAAACAACGCCTGCTTATTTCACGGAATAAGGTCAGAAAATAAGCACAATAAGCACAAATGGCTTTTTCACCCTCTCTTTTCAAAATTGCCTTTTGGCAGTGTTATTTCTGTGGGAGATCAAAAGTAAGAACATGGCAGCCAATTACGAACAGTGCGTAAACGTAAAATGTCAGCCCTACACATGGTGGATTCACGAGGACAACCTACAATCAAATACTTATAAGGGTTATTAGTGAGTTTTAAAGCAGCTGTTATTGTGAGAGAAACAGTACCCTACATTTTTTCACTTCCTCCCTCCAATCTCAGTTATATTGTTGTTCTGCTGCTACTAACAAAGAGACTTTGATTAAATATAATATATAATATTATACCCGAGATGACTGCCACTGGCTTTGGGTTATGATGTGAAAAATTGTGTTGGGAGAAGAGGAAGAGCAGCAAATGGCATAAGCTTCTTGTTTCTGCACAAGCTTCCCAGTCAAAAGGCAATATTTGAAGTTCTGTTCCAAATTAGATGGAAGCACGTGGGAACAGGAAGCAGGAAATACCTGTGCTTCCTATACAGTGGTACCTCGGGTTAAGAACTTAATTCATTCCGGAGGTCCGTTCTTAACCTGAAACTCTTCTTAACCTGAGGTACCACTTTAGCTAATAGAGCCTCCCGCTGCTGCCACGCGATTTCTGTTCTCATCTTGAAGCAAAGTTCTTAACCGGAGGTACTATTTTTGGGTTACTGGAGCAGCTGTAACCCAAGGTACCACTGTACAGCATCACATCCACCTGAGTGCCAAAGCCATATTTAGCGCCGTTAAAGGTAAAAGGACCCCTGACCATTAGGTCCAGTTGTAGATGACTCTAGGGTTGCAGCGCTCATCTCGCTTTATTGGCCAAGGGAGCCAGCGTACAGCTTCCGGGTCATGTGGCCAGCATGACTAAGCCACTTCTGGCGAACCAGAGCAGTGCACGGAAACGTCGTTTACCTTCCCGCCGGAGTGGTACCTATTTATCTACTTGCACCTTGAGGTGCTTTCAAAGTGCTCGGTTGGCAGGAGTTAGCCCCATTAGGGATGTGCATTTTCTGCATCCAGGAAGCCCTCCCCCCCAAAAAATACCTTGTAGTAATGGTCAAGGGGGTGACTCAGAGGTTTGCTGAAAGAGAGTCAATAACTCTTGGCAATCAGAGAGGCTCTTGACTCACCTCTCTTTCATCTGTGGAGAAACAATTGTGTAAGCACTAGCCGGCTTATCTTTGGATGCTAGAGTTCACCATTTCATAGAAAAACAGGACAATCCATTTCAATGATTCAAGGGCACATTCATATGGTCCAACTGGGACTACCTGTCACTAGCAGGCCCAGCATGAGCAATTTGGCAGATTAGGACATTTGTGAAGGTCCACATGGCTCGGCAGGCTAACTGGAACGGGCACCTTCCCTGTCCCATCCCCTGGGCTTGCCACCACAGCCCTCTGCCGCCCCCCTCAACTGCTTGCCTGGTTCATTGCAGTACTGATGAGGCCCTAAGCTACTGAAGGTAATGGGGCCCTTTATATGTCCAGCTGTCCTTTGTCAAGAACAAATTGTTGCTGTTTTTTTGTGTTGAATATACGTTGTATGGTAATTTATGGACCTAATAGGTATCTAAAGCCATTTGCACATAAGAAAATAAGTATTTTATCAAAGTAATTGTTGAACTGAAATACAATTAAGAGGTATATTAATAGTGAAACAATCATTAAGCTCTAACTGTATGTAGGTTTTATTTTACTTGTTTTTTATCTTATATTTTGGAAATGTACCGTATTTTTCGCCCCATAGGACGCACCGGCCCATAGGACACACCTAGTTTTTTGGGGGGGAAATAAAGGGGGGAATTATTTCCCCCCCAGTTGCATCTCCCACGGCTAGCGGATAGCTTCCTGAAGCCTGGAGAGTGAGAGGGGTTGGTGCGCACCGACCCCCCTCGCTCTCCAGGCTTCAGCGAAAGCCTGCATTCGCCCCATAGGACGCACAGACACCTCCCCTTCATTTTTGGAGGGGAAAAATTGCATCCTATAGGGCAAAAAATACAGTACATCCAGGGTTTTTCCCCTTTAATTTTTTGGGGTCCCCCAAGAGAGTGTGGCCCTAAGTTATAGCTTGTTTAGCTTATACATAAATCTGGCACTGGACTGTTCTGAGGAGGGCTGCCCTGAGGAGGAATAATGGGAGTCTCCCCTCCCCCTACTCCTGCTCAGGATCCTGAATCTTTCCAGGAGCAGAAGGATAGTATAGATTTAGAACAGTGGTTGGCAGAGGGGCATAGTTCAGAAGGCAGAAGCTGGGAAATACTGAATGGAGAAGAAGAACACACACAGGGGGGGGGGAGGGAGAGAGGGAGAGGGAGAGAGAGAGAGAGAGAGAGAGAGAGAGAGAGAGTTAACAGATTCACTGTATCTGGAAAACATTCATCTGCTGAGCCCAAGGTCAAGAAGAGCAGATAAGGTAGCAGCACAGAAAGCACAGTGGTTACGAGTTCAGGTTACAAGATGCAGTAGTGATGTGGGTGACTAGGGAGGAAGTGGGTGGAACCCTTAACTGGGAGCACCTTCATTCCTTGGAAATGGATTATTTGTTCTTTTGCTGTGATCATTAAGGTTTCTAACTGGTAAGAAGACTCCTTTTCCTTTGTTCTGCTTATCGACTGCCAAAAGCGGGGACGAAGCCAATTCCCTGAAGCCTGACAGTTACCCCGCTGCTGTATAAATCTGTGAGGTGGAGACTGATGGCTACCCACTCCTCATGAATAAGAGTAAGTGCAAGGGTACAGGCCCAGCTTGTCCCAAAAGTTCCCCTGTGCCTAAGAAATCCAACCTCATCCTCTAGGATTTTCTTAACATCATCTTCATCTCACCAATGCATTGAGACTACAAAGTTGGACTGTGCAGCTGGCTCTGTGCATGCTAGCCTGGAGGCTCTAGCTTTCAGCATCCTAGCCAACTGGGTGCCAGAGAAGGCTTCCTTCCGCAGCATCACCGAAGAAGCCCTATCTAACAGTGGGACATGAAGAAGAGGCCCTTTCACTGATCTTAAAGCACAGACAGAGAGGTGTGTTACTTATAGCAGTAATAGTGGTAGCAACAATGTTTGTGAAACATGACAGGACTCCTGCAAAAACAGGTGCAAGGTTTCTTCTTATCTCCAATCCTGATTAATGCAATGTTTGCATTTTATTTCATAAAACAAAAGACTTGCCCGATACCAGCATATGGATCCAGCTGAAGCCCCCAAGCCAAACCCAATCAGTGAGCTACATTTGCAGGAGCACCTGCACTTAAGAGGGTAAGAGGGACAGGAAAACTAAATAATGCCAAAGAGAACAAAGGGGGCAAAAAGCTAGGCAGTGACTCCCTTGCTCCTCCTACATAGAAAAGCAAGGGGGAAAAGAGTAGCATGTGCCTGTATTGGCTGTCACAGCAGTAGTCACTACAGGTGTTGGAGGCTTCCATACCATTACCCACTATATTAAGGATTATAATGTGTGCACTGGTTCTCAGATGGTTTTCACAGCCAACAGTTCAAATATTTTTGCATAAAATTCAAATGCAATACTTACACTTGCTAGAAGGTACAACTGATTTTAAAATGGCCCTTGTTAAAAGCAGCGACATATAGCCTGAACAGGTTGGCAACAGTTCAAAGGCCCTTCCTCTTAAAATACCTTGCCTATCGGAATGCTATGCTCAAGGTTTATAGAAAAGCGTTTAATTCTTATTCAGTGACCCTCTAGCTAATTTGCAGGCGACGTGGATTTAAATTTGCCAGCACATTTTGTCTCCAGCGGGACTGTGGGTTCCTGTGCCGGTCAGCTTGTGGGAATTTGCACTCAAAAGTGCAAGCTTAGATGTCAGAGGCAGAAAGGTCATTCAGAAAGTACAGAAACTTTATAGGGATTGGTGTCTCCCCTCCCTCCCTCCCTTTTCTAAGTCCTTCATCTGTTCCTGCTTACGGCATGCAGTGTGATTTCAGAGAGCCTCCTAAATTGATCAATGTTCCTGTTCTTCCTCAAAGATAATGAATTAGCAGCACTGACATGACTAACCGCGGTGTGGTCTGTATTATGAGCAAAGCAGCAGCAGCAGTCCACATCTGATGGTGACTCAGAAAGTGGGGGTGAGGAAAGATCTGAGCAAGCTTTATTCACTTACGAGCCACAACATGAAACTTGCTAGCTTGTTCATGCTCACTCTGGCTAGGGCACAGTACTGGCTCCCCCCCCTTCCTTTTTTTATGAATGGAGGAGAATGTTTCATGCTTCAGTAACCGGGAGGAAGGAGCTGCAGTGGCCACAAAGCTAAAACATTTCCTCTCCCCAATTCTAGCATGTTATGAAACCCATCCAAGACAAAGTACTCAGTAAAAAATGAGATTTAAAGAATTCCAGGAATGCTGCCAGTACGTTCCTCCTCCTCCTCCTCCTCCTCTCTCTCTCTCTCTCTCTCTCTCTCTCCCCCCCCTCTCTCTCTCTCAAAAAAAGGGTCATTCCTCTCTCTCCCCATATCCCCTTAAAAAACCTCCTAAGCTTTGCAGTAAAGTGATGCAGCCTTAATTACAACTTCCTTGCAAAGATTAGTGTGAGCAATGGCTATACAGTGGTACCTCAGATTAAGTACTTAATTCGTTCTGGAGGTCCGTTCTTAACCTGAAACTGTTCTTAACCTGAAGCACCACTTCAGCTAATGGGGCCTCCTGCTGCCGCCGCGCCGCTGGTGCACGATTTCTGTTCTCATCCTGAAGCAAAGTTCTTAACCCGAGGTACTATTTCTGGGTTAGTGGAGTCTGTAACCTGAAGCGTATGTAACCTGAAGCGTATGTAACCCGAAGTACCACTGTAGTTTTTTTCGCTCACTAGTATATGTTTTCATAATGATAACCGGTAGACTAAATCCTGGTCACTTGCTATGTTGCGTTTTATTATGTAGACATTAAAGGTTTTATGTGCATGTGTTTGAAATGTAATGCGAGAGAGAAACAAGGATGTGTTTCATGAAAGCGTGTTACATGTGTGTTCCCATGCCAAGGAACATAAGCTGGCCACCTCACCTCACAGTGTGGCAGCAAACACGTTTGCCACCCCGAAATGTGAGAGATTCTCACTGTAAGCTAGGGTTGCCATACAATCTCTTTTTCCAGGACACGTCCTTTTTTTCAGGGGTAAAATTTCAGGCGGATTTTTTGAATTTGCCAAAATGTCCGGGGTTTTTTCTTTGGTACCAAATTTTGTCATGTCCCTCCCAGGCACCCTCCCATGTCACTTCAGTGTGCGGGCCACCTGTGGCATGCCCCAGCACACATGCAACACCGCAACCCCTCTCCCCCTTGTCGCAGGTGCCGGCCAATGTGTCCTCTTTTTGCTCTTCAAAATATGGCAACCCTATGAAGCCATCCTTCATCAACCTGGTGGCCACCGTGGCAGCTGGAGCTGATGGGTAATGTAGTCCAAACGTTCTGGGGGTGTCTAGTTGGCATACAGTAAAGGTAAAGGTAAAGGTAAAGGGACCCCTGACCATTAGGTCCAGTCATGACCGACTCTGGGGTTGCGGCGCTCATCTCGCTTTATTGGCTGAGGGAGCCAGCGTACAGCTTCTGGGTCATGTGGCCAGAATGACTAAGCCGCTTCTGGTGAACCAGAGCAGCGCACAGAAACGCCGTTTACCTTCCCGCCAGAGTATTAATCTACTTGCACTTTGACGTGCTTTCGAACTGCTAGGTTGGCAGGAGCAGGGACCGAACAACAGGAGCTCACCCCGTCACGGGGATTCAAACCGCCAACCTTCTGATCGGCCTAGTCCTAGGCTCTGTGGTTTAACCCACAGCGCCACCCGTGTCCCTGGCATACAGTAGGCTGCTTTAAAATGTCAAGGGGAAAATGCCCCTTTCAATTGCAGTTCTATACTTACGTACCTGGGAATGAATCTAATGAAACTCTATGGAAGATAGGTGAGTTTTGGTGAGCTGCAGCGGGAAAAAAGCGCTGTCGAATCAAAAATTAAAAAAGGAGCGGAAATGTTTTGATGAATATATGGCAAAATATTGCTCAAAAAAAAGAGATACGCTAATATGCCTAGATTAAAATGTGAAGTACTGGATGGAAGAAAAATTAGTAAGGAAAGATAATAGGAACATATAGATGATTTGAGAAGACTGTAGAATGCAAAGATTATTGTAAATTGTATAATGTGGAGGAAATCGAGTGGGGCGGAGGGAAGTGGGAGGAAGGAGAAAAGAATAATATGATGGATTGAGGAAATATAAATGTACATGTATGGGGGGGATGGGGAGGAAATAGTGTTGGCTTTGGTACATCTGTACTGTAATGTAATATGTGAAAATCAATCAATCAATAAATAAAGAAAAAAGAAAGAAAGAAAAAAGTGCTATAGAAATCATTTATTTATTTATTTTCTATACCGCTTTATATTTTTAAGAAAAATCTCAAAGCGGTTTACAGCATAGTAAATCAATAAAGCATCAATAAAACAATTTGCAGAAAGTCAAATATAGAGTATACAGTCAAAGCGACATAATTAACAGAAAACTAAAATATTATCTTAAAGATTTCAAAATAAAACATTACAAAGCAGGTCAACTACAGAATACATATTTAACATAAAGTTAACAAAAATAAATCTTAAAACATTTCAAAAGAAAACATTGCTATGTGAAATCAAATATAAAGTGCACATTTAAAGCAGCATAATTAACAAGATCCTGGGAACGAGTTTGTTAAGGATGCTGTGAATCATAGCTCTGTGAGGGGGGAACTACAGTTCCCAGAATTCTTTGGGAGAATGTCATGCGCTTTTAATGTGCCTTAAAGTTATGGTGTGGAGGTGACTGACTAAATCTTTTCACTGCAATCTTCTGTATTTTTACTTGAAAAATAATAATTTTATTATTTATAGCCCACCCATCCTAGGGTAGGATTTATTCCCTGGCTGGTGCTTTTAGGGCTACAGCCTCAGCGTGACAAGGTGTATTGACAAAAGAATTATTTCAATGATGGGTAACTTGTGGATCTCTAGATATTATTAGACTCCAACTTCCATCAGCCCCAGTCAGCAGGGCCAATGGCCAAGGAGGATGGGAGTTGCGGCCCAGCGATCTCTGAAAGGCCGCCGTCCCCCTGAATGAAATGAAAGTACTTTGTGAAGCTGGAACATGGCAGGCATGGATTCCAGATGTAAATCACAAGGTGCCAAGTAAGCAGAGCGAGCCATGGGAGGAGGCAGAAGGATAAAGGAAATGATAATAAAAACATAGTTTAGCATAAACTAGATGTTCCCTGCTGCTGAAAAGTCAAGTACGTATCTGGTTTGGTTAACAGTAAAGTATAAACACTAGGGAGAGATGAGATAAAGACCAGGATTACAGCAGTGCCTACATGCAGCAAGCACACACACACACACACACACACACACACAGAGAGAGAGAGAGAGAGAGAGAGAGAGAGAGAGAGGCCTTTCCCTTGCTGACAGAACAGCTGTCACTTTCCTTGCAACATGTCTCAACCTTTAGCTCCGCTCCAATGCACCATTCTACGTCAAGCCCATATGAAGAATAACCCTGAAGGGTGTGAAGAAACAAAAGCCTGTAAACGCTCTCCTTTGAAACGGCCAAGAGAAGGGAACATAAGCCGTGAATTGTATCTTGCCTGCTGATGATCTACTGCTATTTTCCATTATTTCCATGAACGTCCTGTAATGTTTATCTTTCTCTTTTGACAAACATGGCACTTTTTCTTCCATGGCAAAGCAAACTCCTGTTCTCCAGGAGGCCAGATAGGAGTGTGACTTCTTCTGTGACGTGCGTCTCTCTGTGTGTGTGGGACTTCTAACAATGACGTCACAACTGCTTTCCTGGATCTGACCAAATGCCCATCTAGTCTAGTGCTGGTTCAGTTCCAACAGTATGATATTTCAAGTACTAAAAATCCGGACACAAGAAGTGTTTTGGAGGGGAAGTTGTTGAGCCAGGAAAATCCAGACGTGTGGCAAATAGTTGCCCCAAAGTGTTAAGTTGTGGGTGAACATATCAGACGACACAGCGATTCTTCAAACAGCTCTTGTTTATTCACAGGCCAGAAGAGAACTGAACTGAAGGGTTCAGTCAGCCTGCTTATATAGAGCTCCAGTACAACGTAACTGTAACAATTTTCTAAAACTATCCAATCACTGAACGTCACTTCCGATCCCTTATTTGCATAACTATCTACAGTATCCCCCTGCTGGCCCAGGGTGAGAACTTCAGTACATAACACAAAGCAGCTAAGAGACAGGTCCCTCGCAACTGGCGCCTGGGAATCTGAGCTGTACTTACAGTGCCAACTGAGCACTGGTGTCTCATAACTGGCCTTATGGGTCCCTGCTAAATCTGTGGATTCAGTTCTGCTTTGGGACAAGGCACATCTCTAAATTATGCTTCGACAGTGGATCTTACAGTACTTTAGCATTTTATCCGATTGATCACACATTTGTTTTTCACATTAACCCAGTGTTTCCCAAACTTGGGTCTCCAGCTGTTTTTTGGACTATATGATCCCCATCGTCCCTGACCACAGGTGTTGCTAGTAAGAGATGATGGGAGTTGTAGGCCAAAAACAGCTGGAGACAACATGGCAGCAGAGAATCTGGGCTGATTCTGCTCCTGGCGTTAACCAGCATGGTCTAAGGATGTTTGCACTTTAAGAGGCAGGGACTACTGATTGAGCTAAAATGAGGCATTTCTTACCATGTGAGTAGGGCAGGATGGGGAACTTGTGGTTCTGCAGATGTTGTTGGCTATCAGCTGTCAGCTCAGTTGATTTTTAGCTCTCTCTCTCTCTCTCTCTCTCTCTGTGTGTGTGTGTGTGTGTGTGAGAGAGAGAGAGAGAGAGAGAGAGAGAGAGAGAGAGAGAGAGAAAGAAAGAAAGAAAGAAAGAAAGAAAGAAAGAAAGAAAGAAAGAAAAGAAAAAGAGAGAGAGAGAGAGAGAGAGAGAGAGAGAGAGAGAGAGAGAGATGGTAGTGAAGTAGTGTGCTTTTCTTTGCAGTGTTATTCAGTATAAAGTGCTTCTCCAGAATGTACCAATCAAGCGGTACAATCCTGAATCTGAGAAAGGAGCAGCCCCCAAAGCAAAGCTATTAGTGTGCCACTGGAATTCTCCCTCACACAGCTTCCTGGGTAACGTTTTGAACTTTATATATATTTTAAAGGAGCAATTAATCATAGAGCAGAGATTGAAACCAGTCCAAGTGTAATAAAAGTGTCTTAGCGGAGTCTGCTCCCAGCTCTCACGAGCCCGGTTTGCAGCAGTCTGACTTCAGGCCACAGGAAACTTTCTGATGTGTCAAGTTTGCAGTTCCCAGTTCCTGCAGGAATCTTAACTGCTACCATCTGTACGGAGGGGAAAGCACCAGAGGAATCTGAGTTTATATGTAACAAGTCCCTCCTTGTGTTTGACTGTAGTGGGGTGGAAGCATGGGAAAATATACAATACATGCCTGCCACTCCCCATAAAAACCAAAACTTTATTTCTCTCTTGATTTTTTATTTTGTTGAATTTTTTACAACAAACTTTCTCCAACTTGGAATCTGCAAGGCCATCCTAATGTGGGTCCCATTAACATGATGTGTGCGCGCACAACTTCAGGGCATTGCAGTTTGAATCATAGAAGCATAGAAGGGACCCTGAGGGTCATCTAGTCCAACCCCCTGCCATGCTGGAACATGCAGCTGTCCCATATGGGAATCGAACCTGCAACCTTGGCGTTATCAGCACCACGCTGTAACCAACTGAGCTATCCAGGCACTATCCAGTCAGAACTCCACAACCTAAGTACAGTGGTACCTCAGGTTACATACGCTTCAGGTTACAGATGCTTCAGGTTACAGACTCTGCTAACCCAGAAATAGTACCTTGGGTTAAGAACTTTGCTTCAAGATGAGAACAGAAATCGTGCTCCGGCGGCGTGGCGGCAGCAGGAGGCCCCATTAGCTAAAGTGGTGCTTCAGGTTAAGAACAGTTTCAGGTTAAGTACGGGCCTCTGGAACGAATTAAAGACTTCATTATTAACAAATAATGGAGGCATACAATTTGGAGAAAAAAATTGGATTCCAGGTGGAAAAATCAAAATTGGAAACAGAATTGTTAGATTCCACAACTAAGACTTTGTCAAGGATGTATAACTTGCTGTTGAAATGGAATACTCAGGATGAAACAGTGAAATCTGTTATGATTAAATGGGCACAGGATGTTGGACATAACATTATGATGGCTGACTGGGAACAGTTATGGACCACAGGTATGAGGTTTACGGCATGTAATGCCTTAAGAGAGAATATTATGAAAATGATATACAGGTGGTACATGACACCAGTCAAGCTTGCAAAAATCTATCATTTGCCCGATAATAAATGTTGGAAATGTAAAGAAACTGAAGGTACATTCTTTCACCTTTGGTGGACGTGCCCAAAGATTAAGGCTTTCTGGGAGATATATAATGAAATAAAAAAAGGTATTTAAATATACCTTCCTGAAGAAACCAGAGGCCTTTCTCCTGGGCATGGTCGGCCAATTGGTGTCAAAGAAGGATAGAACTTTCTTTATGTACGCCACAACAGCAGCAAGAATACTTATCGCAAAGTATTGGAAGACACAAGATCTACCCACTATGGAAGAATGGCAGATGAAGGTGATGGACTATATGGAACTGGCGGAAATGACCGGCAGAATCCAAGACCAGGGAGAAGAGTCGGTGGAAGAAGACTGGAAAAAGTTTAAAGTCTACTTACAGAAATACTGTAAAATTAATGAATGTTAGAATGATGTTGGATAAGAAGTTAAGTGGTTTTTAGCTATAATGCTATAAGGAATATGAAAAAATGGATTATTAACAGGCAAAAATTTAATGTTATAATATTTTAAGATTAAAGACAAAGATAAACAAAGAGGGAAAGGATTTGCTGAACTAACAAATTGAACTGGAATACAAAAAAGGGAGGTGTGAGGAGGTCCGGGAAATAAGCAAATGAAAGATAAGTAATGGAAAGATGGAATTGTTTTTAACTATTTTTATTTTGTATTTTTCTTTTTTCTTTTTTCATTTTGTAATACTTTGAAAATCTTAATAAATATCTTAAAAAAAAAAAAAAGACTTAACCTGAGGTACCACTGTATTCATTTGCTAGCATAGGATGGGACTATGGCTACATTTTGCTTTGATGAGAAGCCACGCCGTTTCTGCAACAATCAAATCCTGTATGTTACAGCAGGGATGGGGAACTTGTGGTTCTCCAGATGTTGTTGAACTCCTGCTCCAAACTTTCTAAAAGTGCCGTTGATTTGTTTCTGTTGGACTGGATAGGCTCACTCCTGAGGCCCCTGGCACCAGTTCCAAAGATGGTGCAACTGGGGTGCGAAATTGAAGAAAATATTGGGGAGGGGGGCAAGTAAGCCACAAACTGCATAATCGACCACACGATGCCACACACACACACACTCCATTTGAATGGCAATGCCCAACAACTTGGGGGGGGCAGGCCCCCTCAAATATTTTATTGGGGAGGGGCAAAGGGACCTCGGCCCCTAAGAGTTGCCTCCTGTGTGATGCAATGTTACACACAAAAGAACATGTTAAAAGACACAGTGTTGGATCCAAACTAAGTTAGCCACACCTCTGTCCTACTGAAATCAATGCAGCTTCCACTTAGTAATGAATAACATCCTATTGATCCAGAGAGGACTAAAACATGACTAACTTACTGAGGATCCACTTATTCTCCTGCAATCAATGGGAAGGTCTGGCCATCTGCCTCACCACTATTTTCCTACAGCCACTGCAGAGGATAGGATGTCTAGGACCCTCGTGCCTACAGGACCGCCTCTGCTGGTATGTCCCACGGAGGACCTTACAGTCTTCAAATAAAAACATCTTGGAGATCCCGGGCCACAGGGAGGTTAGACTGGCCTCAACCAGAGCCAGGGCTTTTCCGGCCGTGGCTCCGATCTGGTGGAATGCTCTGTCACAAGAGACGAGGGCCCTGCGGGACTTGACATCTTTCCACAGGGCCTGCAAGACAGAGCTGTTCCACCTGGCCTTTGGCCAAGGCACAGTCTGACCCCCTCCTTTGGCAATCCTCACAGAACTCTAGCCCAATGGTTGCCATTAATTTGATTTTGAATTGATTTTAGAATGAATTGATTTAGAATGTATTTCAATTAATTGATTGTGATTTTATGTAAACTGTGTTATTTTTACTGTTGTTAGCCGCTCTGAGCCCGGCTTCAGCTGGGGAGGGCGGGATATAAATAAAATTTTATTTTATTATTATTATTATTATTATTATTATTATTATTATTATTATTATTTCTCTATGCAGCCGATCGCAACTCATCAACAGGGAATGCATAACCGAGCAGAGATCTCATGTATCAAGAGATCAAAGGCAAGGTCGGCATTAGACTTTGGCCCCATTTGCTTGCTCCTATTTTGAAATTTTAAGAAAGGGAGAACTCCTAGGCATCCCACAATATTCACACCAGAATGCCCATACGAACATAAGTCGGTACATAGAACCAGAGCACATACATCACAAGGCATTAGAAATATCCATCGCACTGCAAAGAGAAGTGACTATTCATTTATACTGACTTGACTGGCCAAGCATACAAAAACCCACCACAGTTAGTTGAAACATGCATTTTCTAACCTGGGATGGTGAGGGGGGGCGGGACTTGCAGATAACTAATCTGTGTAGAAATCGCCTCCTTTCTCAACCTAAGCTTTCCTAATATTGTAGATCATAAGTCTGATAGTTTCTGAACTAAGGATCCACCAATCATCAAATCATGCTTCTGTTATATCATATAATGTATCAACCTCTTTAAATCAGTGTCACAGTCCCCTTTCTCTGGGATGTTTAACTGGACCAGTATAACAGGATTTCAGTCTAAACAGTGAATCCACCCTTCTGTCTACAAGTCTAATAAAGAAACTACTCAGTTTCCCACAAAGATAAGGAGATGCCTCACCTTCGCTTGTTTTGGGATCCCTCACATTAGCAAGCATTGCCTTTCTGCTGATCACGTCACATAATCTTTTGTATTCAGTCCTGAATGAACTGCGTTGTCCATTTTTGCCATCTCTGATCTGTTTTATCTTTTATTTCCTCTTTTATTCCACTCCTCTTTAATATCCATTTCGTATTTTACCCCACTTCCTTTTCTCAGGCGTCATTTTTATTTTTAACATTTGTACACCTCTGAATTGTTGAAACCTATAAGCAGTGTTTGAAACTTAGTTAGGCCCCAGACTGCTTGTTCTGTCCTTTTCCCCTCGACTTCACTGTATGCTTGGAATATTCACAGGGAGGGTTAATGTCTGGAATGCTTATTTTTAAAGTGTCTGTAAAACAAATGCTGTCTTCTTAATTTGGCTTTTATATGTTTCTCTCTTTTTCTCCTTTAGCTCTGATTTATTTTAGGATGTGTTGAAGAAGCGCTGGTTGTCTTTCACAGCAGGTGGTTTATTCTTGTAATATACTCTTTGCACAGTTTTTGACTAGCTTCATAATCTTCCAGTGAGAGCCAGTGTGGTGTAGTGGTTAAGAGCGGTAGTCTCGTAATCTGGGGAACCGGGTTCGCGTCTCCACTCCTCCACATGCAGCTGCTGGGTGACCTTGGGCCAGTCACACTTCTCTGAAGTCTCTCAGCCCCACTCACCTCACAGAGTGTTTGTTGTGGGGGAGGAAGGGAAAGGAGATTGTTAGCCGCTTTGAGACTCCTTAAAGGGAGTGAAAGGCAGGATATCAAATCCAAACTCTTCTCTTCTTCTTCTTCCTCGTTGATTCACTTGTTTATTATTCAGTTCATTGCATTTGTAGCCAGCCTTTTTCTGAAAGGAGCTCAAAGTGGTGTACATGATTCTTCCCTCTCCTCCATTAATTCACAGGTCCTCCCAGGTCCTAATCTGACACCCTAACCACTACAGCACACTGGTTGTGTTCCATGGCTGTCTAAATAGTTATCCATTAAAAACATATCCTTTTGAAAATATACATCAAAGTTTGGCTGGTAGTAGTTTGTAATAAGTGTTCTCATGCCATATAACACATTAGGAGCAGCTGTTTCCCAATCTATCTCTGACTGTCACACTCACCATAAGTGCATTGAATAAAAAAGAAAAAAGAAACGAATTGCCAGGGAAGATAAAGGGAAAGGGAAAATGTAAGGAGGACAAAATGGGTCCATTTCCACACTGGGCATTTACTGTCAAATATCTGTATGCCATGCACTCGTTTTTGACAGAGCTGCTGCAGAAAGCAATAAACAAAAACATCACCTTGTCATGTTTTCTCTGCTCAGTTTCTGTGTTTTTGCTTTTTTCTTTTCTGCAGCTTGGGAAATCCTTTTTTTTAAAAACAGAATGTAATAGCTTCACAGTTTCCCCAGGTGTAGATGGCTGTGAGATTGCTCTAGTCATTTCCGAGAGAGCTCCTCTGGGGGGTCTGTTTCTTCCCTCTAGGAATCAACCCAATCACTTTTTAACTCTTCCCTTGACAAATAGCATTGTTTTATACTAATTGCGTACAAACACACGTGGCATTTTGGTGTGTGTGTGTGTGTGTGTGTGTGTGTGTGTGTGTTGGCAATCATGGTCCTGGATGCAGCACTTGGAAGTACTTAACACCACGATCCCAGTGAAAATCACCCCCTCAAACCTTTGGAGAAAGGGGGACTATCCACGGGTGCAGAGTGCTGAAAGTCTTAAAGCAGCAATGATTGGGTTCTTCTAAATCATCCATGCATGGAAGTACCTTGCAGCAGGAAGGCTAAAGTTCGAAGGTTGAGTAGTGCACGTGCTCCTTCTCTCACCATCCATAGTCTTAGACCAAGCATGGCAATTTCTCTCTCTCTCTCCCCTCTCTTACACACACATAGAATGCTTGCACTGCTAAACAACAAAGCGGGCAGGGCTGATAGGTTCTCCAGATGTTGCCTTGCTCATTCTTCACTCAGCTTCTAAAAAAGGGGGGTAAAGGACCCCTGGACAGTTAAGTCCAGTCAAAGGTGACTATGGGCTTGCAGCGCTCATCTTGCTTTCAGACCGAAGGAGCTAGCGTTTGTCCACAGACAGCTTTCCAGGTCATGTGGCCAGCATGACTAAACCACTTCTGGTGCAATGGAACACAGTGACAGAAACCAGAGCACATGGAAAAGCCGTTTACCTTCCTGCCGCTGTGGTACCTATTTGTCTACTTGCACTGGTGTGCTTTCAAACTGCTAGGCTGGCAGAAGCTGGGACAGAGCGATGGGAGCTCATCCCGTCACAGGGATTTGAACTGCCAACCTTCTGATCGGCAAGCTCAAGAGGCTCAGTGGTTTAGACCACAGCTCCATCCACTCCCTCACCCAGCTACTGCAGCCAGCAGGACCTCCCCTGTGTCTTAGAATCCGTCTCTGTCCCTTTTCTTGGTAGCAGAAACACCTCCTTTTGTGGTCACCCACTTGTCATTGAAGTCTCCGCTGGGGCCACCTCCCCTTCCTTTCTTCAGCACTCCCCAATATTGAAATTTCATGGGCCTGTAACTGCCTGATAATAGATGTTGGCTTAAAGGAATGAATAGCAGATGTGGCTTAAAACCAATGTCTATCTGGCACTGTAGAAAGTGACTTTCTCCCTTGCTGTTATAACTACTGCTAATTATAACTAATGCTACTGTTGAGTGCACTTAATGGGTAGTTCGTATGTGTGTGTGTGCATGCACACGCGCATAACAAGCAAACCACAAGTACCATCAAGCTTGCTCATGTATGCAGCTCCCAAACTAGCTTGACAATGCAAGTGGTATTAATACCGGCATACTGTGAAACAAAGAGACCAAGGGGTAATGCACAGCTGTCCTCACTTCAGGGATCTTGTCCCTGTCAACACAACAGGGAAGAAACGCTTCTGAAAATTATGCAGGGAAGTTGCTTATTCTCTTCTCTGGCAGGCTTCCAAAAAGGGAGACTTTAACTTTCTGTTTCAACTTGCACGAGGTGGCTTGCATGGGCACATGGTCTTTGGGAAGAAATTGTGAAATTTATCTCCTCACAAGCTGCTGACTGAAATGGGTGTAGCCTGTTCTTATGCTTGTTTATTCAGAGGTAAGTTCCACTTGTGCACACATTCCCATTTATTATGGCTCCCACCACTGGCTTTTGAATCTATTTGTACACAATGTTACCCACGATAAAGAGCCAGGCTGTAGCTTCTTGAGAAATGCTGTTGTTTGGTGCGTTTTCCCTTCAAAGCAGCTCCTATCCTCAAGGAAAACTTAAGCCACGTTCACGTCACAGTTAAGCTGAGGTGTGTACATTTGAGGCAGGCATTGCGGGTGACAGCAGACCGTCCAACATTTGGAGAGCCAAAACTGGGACGCGCATGTGCTCCCGGGGCAAGTCATGTGACCCGTGCCTCACTCTCACCCCCCAAAGTGCTTTTTCTGGAGCAAAAGCGTAGTGTGAGAATGCAGAGAGAGAGAGAGAGAGAGAGAGAGAGAGAGAGAGAGAGAGATCGCAGCACCCAAAATGGCCACCGTGATCTCATGCGAAAAAACGGGATGTCCCAATTTTTCAGAGCCACTTGGCTGATATGCAACAGCACATGCACAGTTAACAGCTTCATGCAGAAAAACCAAATAGGTAACACACATTGGGTGTCTTGCCCCCCCCCTCTGGTGTTTACCACAGTGTGCAAATGCACATTGAAACGCAGCAGGGGATAAAAAATACTTGCTGTGTTTTAGCCACTAATGTATACATAACTTCAATTTGCAATCCTAACTGGTTATTTATTTATTCCATTCAACTTCCGAGCTACGTCTGTATATAAGTTACAAAAATTTACAAATTTAATACAAATGCATACTTTCCCGTTGATATTCAATTCCCATTGGACTTCTTGTCGACTCTTCCATGGTTTCCCCATATTTTCTACTGTGGCTGCATATTATATTTATTCTGTACCCTAAGCTTATTTCCAAATACATATTTTACTTCTGTTTTTCATTCAAATCCTGCTTGCATTTTTACATGTTTACAAGAACTCTTTAAATACTCTACAAAAACCTCCTTAAAATCTGCCTCTTCTTATATGTCGTTGCATATAAAAACAAGTTCATCCGCCCTGGTTATCCCTAAAAAAAATGCTTCGGGGGGCGGGTTCTGGAAGAATCACCTTGAATATTTTCTTTAGTTCATGTAGCTCTTAAGGGCATAGTGGGACATGTCTTGTGAAGAAATGTGACACTGTGTGTGTGCAAGAGAGAGAGGGTGGGGGGACACCTCTCCAAGGATAGCCTAGGACTTTGATCTCATTCATTAGAAATGGGGGAGGAGGTGTGGCCTTCTGAGTCCCAGTGTTCTAGATGGCTGCAAACAGGAGCCAAGGGTCTGTGACTCAGCAGCAGGAAGGTGCTGCGATAATTATGGTGTCAACCAGGCTTATTTCCACTCAGTGACTGCACATGCCCCCGGGCCATGTATTATGTGAGGCAAGGGACATTCCGATGCATGTAGGCTGAAGGAGGGGCAGGATGTGAGGCCATATGTCATCAATAAACTGGATTAACGCTGAGATTTGCACCTCTCAAAAACAGAGGGGTCACTGGTTTCCCTCCAGCCTGCTAAACTGCTCCTGTCCCACCTTCCCTTAGCTCCTGTCCTACCACAAGCTCCTCCTGCTGCTTGTATCACATTTCTGACCATGGAAGCTCAATGGAACTTCCATGTTATGCAGCATTCTACCTCAAGATAAACAGACTGTGGGGGCAATGAACAGGAGGAGGAGGAGGAGGAAGAAGAAGAAGAAGAAGAAGAGGAGTAGTGGTAGTTTGGATTTGATATCCCACTTTATCACTACCCGAAGGAGTCTCAAAGCGGCTAACATTCTCCTTTCCCTTCCTCCCCCACAACAAACACTCTGTGAGGTGAGTGGGGCTGAGAGACTTCAGAGAAGTGTGACTAGCCCAAGTTGACCCAGCAGCTGCATGTGGAGGAGCGGAGACGCAAACCCGGTTCACCAGATTATGAGTCTACCGCTCTTAACCACTACACCACACTGGCTCCTTTGTGGGAAGGCTGCTTTGTGTCCTGTTCATAAGATCCCCACTCTGAGAGGCATTTGGTTGGCCACTGATGGAAACAGAAAGCTGGACCATGTGGAGAAACATTCCTTGTTCGGGGTTGGGGGGAGTAAGCACAAATGCAAGACAGAGATGGAATCTGAGCCCCCGAACACCAAATCCCTCCTTCGGTCCGACACTTGCTGCTAAAACATCTACTTTACATAAGGTAAATGAGTGAGGCAAATGAATTGTGGCCCCAAGCCACAAACTCTGCACACTCTTTCAGCCTTAGATGGAATCACCTTTCTTGTAACTTGAATCCATTGGTTCTGGTATACCTGAAGGAGTGTCTCCACCCCCATCATTCAGCCCAGACACTGAGGTCCAGCTCCGAGGGCCTTCTGGCGGTTCCATCACTGCGAGAAGTGAGGTTACAGGGAACCAGGCAGAGGGCCTTCTCGGTAGTGGCACCCGCCCTGCAGAATGCCCTCCCATCAGATGTCAAGGAAATAAATATCTGACTTTTAGAAGACATTTGAAGGCAGCCCTATTTAGGGACATTTTTAATATTTGGTGTTTTATTGTTTTTTAAAATATTCTGTTGGAGGCTGCCCAGAGTGGTTGGGGAAACCCAGCCAGATGGGCGGGGTATGAATAATAAATTATTATTATTATTATTACCCTCTGGGGCAGGGGAAAACAAGCTTGCTCAATCTTCCATGTGACAGCCCTTTAGATATTTGAAGATGGCTATCATATCTTGGCATGTGATGCTTAGTTACTGATGGAAAGACAGCAGTCAGAAAGGTACAACCCATTTCAGAGATTTCCCCCCTCGTGCATATACACCAGGCCCACCCCTATCCTCAAATCCCCTTTATTATCAGGGTTTCCCGGGGCAATTTCAGTCAACGGCACTTAGGAGCTCCCCTTGGCACCTTTCTGCTCAACATGAGAAGGTTTGCGTGGAACGGGTGTGCCTGACACCTCCTCAGTTTGTGCTTCAGTGTCTAAAGAGGAATTCTATCTATCAGGCCATTTGAAGCCATTTGAACCCACTTTCCTGGGAGCAAGACCTCTTTCATTCAGCAGGACACCCTTCTGAATAGCTCTGTACAAAATCATGCTGTCAGGCAGGTATAGACAACTCTTCTAGCTCTTAGCTCATGCAGTGCTCCTGCCAGTGTGTTTTCTTCCAAGGCTTCTGATGAAAGTAGCAGTTTAATCACACGGCTCAGGTCTTCTTTTGGCATGGATTAGAAATATGACTGCATAGTTTAATAAGCAATAAAACAAATGGTTTAAGGAACATGGGCTTGCCTCTACGTATCAAGCGAAGCAAAGCTTTCAATGCCTTGAAGACTCACGGAGAACTAAGACAAGATTTATCTCGTCAATATTGTTAATTCGCTTCATTAGTATGGGAGTGAAAGATGAGTCGGAAGCTGCTTTCTACGGCGAACGACTAACTTATGTGCAAGTCTCCGGCATTTTCCACCTTTCCACGCTACTCAATCCTTAGCATACTCAGTAGAAATGTGTCACCTCAGTCAAAGCAAACAAACAGAAAATGCAAAAAAAAAATTACGTCGTCGCTGGATGTGGGATTCCAGATTTGGAACTATTTTGATCAAGAACAGGAGAAGGGAATCTGTGACTGTTTCCTTTTGTTGACCATCTCCCACTGTGATCACAGACAACACAGAGCCATTGTGGTGTAGTGGTTAAGAGTGGTAGTCTCGTAATCTGGGGAACCGGGTTTGCGTCTCCGCTCCTCCACATGCAGCTGCTGGGTGACCTTGGGCCAGTCACACTTCTCTGAAGTCTCTCAGCCTCACTCACCTCACAGAGTGTTTGTTGTGGGGGAGGAAGGGAAAGGAGAATGTTAGCCGCTTTGAGACTCCATAAAGGGAGTGAAAGGCGGGATATCAAATCCAAACTCTTCTTCTTCTTCTTTATTTGAAGGATATTAAAAGATGGGGGAAGACAAAGAAAGGGCCACCCAAAATGTGTCCGAGGTATGGAATTAGTAAGCTTCGGGTGGTGTTTCACCTCTGCCCTGATCTGTATACAGTGTAAGGCTCTTCCGCTGTTTTTCTGCCCTTCTTCTGGAATAGCATGGATTGGGGGGGGGTATACACATTGGCCCCAGCCTCTATGTTACTTCCTGCCAGGTCCCACCACTCTCCAAGCATGGGAGGGTGAAGGAGAAGCCTAATAATAATAATAATTTAGTAATTTATTATTTATACCCCACCCATCTGGCTGGGTTTCCCCAGCCACTCTGGGTGGCTCCCATCATCATCATCATCATCATCAAGCAATAAAACATCAAACATAAAAAACTTCCCTAAACAGGGCTGCCTTCGGATGTCTTCTAAAAGTCAGATAGTTTATTTCCTTGACATCTGATAGGAGGGCATTCCGCAGGGCAAGCGCCACTACTGAGAAGGCCCTCTGCCTGGTTCCCTGTAGCTTCACTTCCTGCAGTGAGGGATCTACCAGAAGGCCCCCGGAGCTGGACCTCACTGTCTGGGCTGAACGATGGGGGTGGAGACGCTCCTTCAGGTATACTGGGCTGAGGCTGTTTAGGCTTTCAAGGTCAACACCGACACTTTGAAATCTGCTCAGAAATGTACTGGGAGTCAGTGTAGCTCTTTCAGGACTGGTGTTATATGGTCTTGGCAGCCACTCCCAGTCACCAGTCTAGCTGCCGCATTCTGGATTAGTTGACGTTTCCGGGTCACCTTCAAAGGTAGCCCCACATAGAGCGCATTTCAATAGTCCAAGGGGGAGATAAGCCTGTTTGATGCAGTTAGGCTCCTGACACTAGGACTCTGCACAAAGAGGACTACAGAAACAAAGAGAGATCCTTCTTTAAACCCTAGGTTTTTCAGGTAAGTGATTATATGCAATGTTCAGCCTGCAGAGGGATTTTTAAATCCAAATGCTTTTTTTAAAAAAAATCTTCATTCTTAATAGCATTATGATCCTTGGGCACATTTTGAATCTAATAATGAACATTTTCCCACTTACTAGAGAACGGTGGAGAAATTTAGAGTCATTTAAACTGGAAACTATCAAATTCATACCTTCTGCAACAATATGAGAACCGAGAGATGCAGCCATCCTTTGAAATTCACACATCTGTGAATTTTGCAATGCACTTTTCCAAACCAAAGGATGCATCCAAAAATATGTATATCAGAGAGAAGTTGGCCAAAAAACAAACAAACCCCAATATCTTCATAGAAATATCATACTAAGTTCATTGTATTATGAGAAATTGCTTGGAAAAATGTGTTACATTTGTCAAAACTACAAACACAAAATGAGTTTATGAGGAGAAATTCACACTAAAATGCTGAGGAATATGTGTGAGCATTTGATTTTTTTAAAAAGCAAATGAATAAATGTGAAGAACCCAGTTTAAGACTGGAAAAAAATGAGAAACAGAAAGAACTGAAATGGACAGATTCTTCCATCCCATGTCCACATATTTCAGGAGCTGCTTACTGGCATTCACTAAGAACAGGCCCCAATAGTAAATAAGCAGTGCATTTTATACATGCTTTTAAGATGATGCACAGCTGGGGTCAGGGGGTTGGTTGGTTACACAGCAAATAACTGTGTGTGTGTAAATTATTGCAAGAGGCCTCTCCCTTGTCTGCAAAAAAAAAAAAAAAAAAAAAAATAAGCCTGAATAACAGTGACTGGTGGATTAAGCAATAAATATGTTCAGACTCCATACCCCCTGGGGCTGCATAATGCGAAGAAAGTTAAAATTACAGAAGTTCTCTTTCATGTGACTCCTTCAAGGCAACCCTTGGCTTTTTTCACTTCCCATATGTTTCTGAGCAAAGCTACTCAAGGCATACGGAATCATTCTTTTCCTATGTGTTAGAAACCATTTGTCAGTGCATGCTAGCAGACCTTCCAAGTGTCACTATTTTCCAGGGACATCCCTGATTTAGAGAAGCCGTCCCAGTTTCTGATTTGATCCCAGAATGTCCCACTTTTCCTTAGGATGTCCCTATTTTCATTGGAGAAATGTTGGTGTTATCCATCCCCCAAGCCATCTGAAGACAATCCTGTAGAGAGAAGATTTTTTTTAAAAAAAATGTCTGCTGTTGGACTTGCTCCAAGATTAAAGCCTTTTGGGATATTATATATAATGAATTGAAAAAGGTATTTATGTACAATTTCAGTAAAAAAAAACCAGAGGCTTTTCTGTTGGGGTTAATTGAGGAAATTCAAATGAAAGATGTACCGTATTTTTCGCTCTATAACATGCACCCGACCATAACACGCACGTAGTTTTTAGAGGAGGAAAATCCGTAGGCATGCCACCCGTAGACATTTCCTCCATAACACGCACAGACATTTCCCCTTACTTTCTAGGAGGAAAAAAGTGAGTGTTATGGTGCAAAAAATACGGTAAATTTGTTCATGTATGCAACAACGGCTGCAAGAATACTCCTGGCCCAGAAATGGAAGTAACAAGATCTCCCCACATTGGAAGATTGGCAAGTAAAGATGGCTGAATATGTGGAGCTGGCAGAGCTGACGGGGAAGATTCGTAATCGCCGTGATGATTTGTTTCAAAAGGACTGGGGCAAATTTATACTTTATATGAAAGAAAATTGTAAACAGTTGAAAACGTTTGTAGGTTTAAGTTGAAATGTTTGGTAATGGGAAATTAAGGAGCCGATTTACTTATAAGAAGGTAATTGCTAAAAGATTGATATAAGGTAAAAAAGTGAATATAGGAATGTGAAGAAATTGGTAAAGCGATATGGAAGTCTGTTGGAGGGAGGGAAGGAAGTCGATGCTTTCTTTAAGCAATGCATTGTTATGAATTTTTTGATTTTTTATACTGAAATTTTCCACACTGAAATGTAATGAAATGTAATGTACAGTAATGAAATATGGAAAACTTAATAAAAATTAATTAAATAAATAAATGTCTGCTGTTTTATGATGCTTTTGTATATGTTGGAAGCTGCTCAGAGTGCTGGGTAACCTAATAAGTTGTGTGGGGTATAAATAGTAAAATTGTCATTTTGGGACGTCCCTATTTTCATCGGAGAAATGATGGAGGATATGTGCTAGCAAAAGGGTTGCCCGCTGTCCGAAAAAACACTGTCCTAGCCCAATGGTTTCTCTGTGTGTGCATCCACTTTTGGTGGAATAAATTCAGTTCACCTCTGCTAAACCCTGCCATCAGTTTTGGCTTTAGGTGTGAGCCCCTGACCCAATAGCAAAGTCCTGGGCTGGCTTCAGCACCAGGCATCCTTAAGCAGTTTCTGTGGTCCACTACTGCTCCCTGCCTTGGCTCTACCCTTTAAAATAATCATTGGCCTGGTAGTCCAAGTGCCAGAGATGGTTAGATCTGGCCACCCTTTAAATCTTTCTCAGTGCAAGTAGATAAATAGGTACTGCTACAGCGGGAAAGTAAACTGTGTTTCTGGCACTTGTCACGGTCCTCCGTGCACAAGTAGCGGTTTAGTCCTGCTGGCCACGTGACCTAAAAAGCTGTCTGTGGACAAACGCTGGCTCCCTCAGCCTGAAAGCGAGATGAGCACCCCACCCCATAGTCTCCTTTGACTTGATTTAACCATGCAGGGGCCCTTTACCTTACTACTACTACTACTACTCCCAGCTACCCAATCATGCTGAGAGAATGCTGCCATTATATTGAGCCAAACTCAAGGCTCCATCAACTACAGATGGGGACATTTGCCCAGAACTTCCTCAGAACTAGCATTGGCCCCGCCTCCCCGCTCTAAAGCTCATTGGGTAGCCATAAGCCAATCACCATCATCTTTCATCCAATGTTATCGAAGTGTTGTGAGGTGCTCTTATGGGCATTGAGTAACAGGGAGTAGGGTGGCCATTTATAAGAATAATAATTTATTATTCATACACCGCCCATCTGGCTGGGTTTCCCCAGCCACTCTGGGCTGCTCCCAACAGAATATTAAAAACATGATAAAACATCAAACATTAAAAAATTCCCTAAATAGGTCTGCCTTCAGATGTCTTCTAAAAGTCATGTAGTTGTTTGTTTACACATCACAGAAAAGAAAAAGGGGAAAGGAAATTCATTTCCCAAAACAATGGCAAAGGAGACTCCAGATTGCATATGGAAATTTAGGAAATAATTACTGTAATTTAAATACAGTACAGATTATATATATATATATATGTATATAATTATTATTATCATATATATTATATTTCTATGCCATTTTTCGCCTGAGGATCACAGGGCAGTTTTCAATATAAAAACAGAAAAATACATAACAAACAAAATAACCCCCTCTCCCACTTTAAAAGGCCATAGATGGTTTAATGAGCTAAAGGCCTAGGAAAGGAGGAATGATTTTGCCTGGTGCCTAAAGATATGCAATGAAGGCGCCAGGCAAGTTTCCCCAGGGAGAGCGTTCTTCAAGCAAGGAGCCACTTGCAGAAAAAGATGTACCGCACTGATGGCTGTGTCCTGTGGTCTTTGCTCAGTGTGCTGTCCGGGACTGCACATTGTTGATGCAACTTCAAGGGGTTTGATCTCCCTTCATATGGTTCTTGATCTTTAAATCAGACTTGGAGCAGACAGCACTTCAAATGGAGAGCTGTCTTCTGAGAGCCTTTCAAATAAAGTAGAGCCCTCTGTAAATGTGTACACGTGGCCACCATAGCGGGGAATCTCCTTTCTAAGCTGCCTAGAGGGAGAGTGGGATGAGACTGCAAATTAGACGAAGGCAAAGAAGAATTGAATTCATATGTCCAAATCCACGGTGGTCTTTTCTCCTGGATGAAAGCAAAATGTTCAAAATTCTCCTGTGAATATTCGCCTGGTTCAAATGGCACTCTCCTGCACAAGGCATTAAAGAGAAAGGCCTTTCATGTGAAATAAATGGCTTCCAAATCTTTACACTAGGTGTGCTAATGCAAAAATAAAAAAAAATTAAGCAGGTGTGTCAGGGTTGCTTCAAGATCCTAGCTCACAGAGGATCACGCTAGCCAACGGTCATTAAGTAAAAGTCTTTATTGAGTTACAGTTTCCATTCTCAAGCTGCTGCGTGCAACCCTACGTCTAGTAGCTAGATCGGCGAAGCTCCGTCTGAATCTCCGCCCCTCGTACACCAACTTAATATCCTAGCCCTGCTCCACCTTTTCCGCCTGACTGTTCTTCTCTGGGTCCCTCTGCCCCCCTGGGTCTCTTCCTTCCGGGATTCTTCGGACGCTGACCCCCCGGACTCTCCTGTCTCCTTGCGCCGGGCTTTAGGACCCGGCTCTCTTTCCGGGCTGCCTACTGCGCCTCCTTCCTGTGCATTTGAACTTGGCGCGCGCGCCCAACCTTCCACCTTCCGTCTAACCGTTTCTTCGCTCCCAGATGGAGGTGTGGCCACCCCTGACTCGTGCCCTCCCTCCTGCTGTGAGCTGCCAGCGCTTGCCCCCTGGCTCCTTTCCTCTTCCCTGCTCTCTGGCGGTGACGCTGGACCCGATCTCCAACTGCTCTCCTCTGATTCCCCTCTGGCTCTATCTCCCTGGGGTGCCCCCCTAAACTCCCCCCTTGCTTTGGCCACTGGTGCTCCTTTCTGTGAATCCTCCGACTCACTGGAGAGACTCGGAGATCTCGGGTCGTCGTCATCGCTCATCCTTTCTTCTGCCTCCTCCCCTTCGCTCTCTGTTTCCTCCCTTGCCCTTGCCTCTGCTCCTGAACCCCTGACATCCATCCCCCCCTCGAAGCCCCCCACTCCCCCTTCCCCTCCTTCCGGTGCTGGAGCTGGGTGCTGCTGCGTCAAGGAGACGAATGTCGGGTACCGTTCGGTTCCCGTAGCGGGCCTCCCTCCGAAGTCTTCCGGTTCTTCCTCCCTTCTCTCGTCGACGACGGTCACCTCTGCTTCCATCTCTGTGCCGCCGTGCTCGAAACCTGGATCGTCCCCGAAAATGTCCATGTCCGTCTCTCCCTCGCTTCCTCCAGGCGGCGTTGCTCGGCCTGGACCTTCTTGCCACTTCCTGCGCCACTGTTCCTCTGGTTTGTCGTCCCACCAATACGAGGGTTCTGAGGCAGATCCCGAGGGCGACCCCTCCGGGGAACGGACGTCTCGTATCGGGTCCTCGTCAGAGTCGAACCCCCGGAACGTGCTGCCCGAAAGCGTGGGTGTGAAAAGCCAGTCGTCGAAAAAGTCTGCTGGCATCGGTCTATGTGGGAAGAGGGCATGAAACTCGTCTTTGAGCAGAGGTTCGTCCAAGGCGTAGTCCGGCACCCAACTGTTCGCACTGGCCGGGGTGCCCTCCCTGGCGAGAAAGTATTCTACCCCTTCTTCCCCCCATCTGGAATCCAAAATCTCTGTGACTTCGTTGATGCGCTCCTTCTGTGCCACTCCTGCGTGCCCTGTTCTATCTCTGGCCGGACTCTGCGCCGTTCCGGGTTCCTGAAACCTGTGCGGTGCCTTGTAGGGAGTGAGCACCGATCTGTGGAATACCGGATGCATTCTGGAACCCTCCGGAAGCGCCAGCCTGAAGGCCACCGGGTTGACCTGCTCTTCGACTTGATAGGGCCCCAGTTGCTTATGCCCTAGTTTCTTCTTGGCCAACGACCTGGCCGGCACTGCGTGGGCTGCTAACCAGACCCAGTCCCCCACGTGTAGCTCTTCGCCAACCCTTCTGCGTTTGTCCGCTTGTACCTTGTATGCGTGCTTGGCCAGCTCCAGGTGGCGCCTCAGCTGATCGTGGACTTCCTGCAGTTCCGACGCGAACGCATCTGCCGTCTGCGGCTCCCCTTCCCCCAGCCTTTCCAGTCCCGGGAAGGTTCTGGGGTGCCTCCCGTTATTGGCGAAGAACGGTGTGACCCCCGTGGACACGTGCTTCGTGTTGTTGTAAGCGAACTCGGCGAGCGGCAGGTAATCCACCCACGTCGCAGGCTGTTGATTTGCATAGCACCTCAAGTACTGCTGCATGATGGCATTGACCCGTTCTGCTTGCCCGTTGGTTTGCGGGTGTCTCGCCGACGCCAGGTTGATCTTGACGTTCAGGAAGCCCATCAGCCGCTGCCAGAAATTTGAGATGAACTGCCGCCCCCGGTCGGACAGAATAGACCGTGGCAGACCGTGAACCTTGAACACGTGGTCTATGAACAGTTTGGCGGTTTGTTCCGCCGTGGCCACCTTCGCACACGGAATGAAATGTGCCATCTTGGAGAACAAGTCCACCACCACCAGCACTGCCGTCTTGCCTCTCGAGCTGGGCAGATCCGTGACAAAGTCCAGGGCCACCCTCTCCCAAGGTTCGGCCGGAGTTTGCAGCGGTTCCAACAGTCCGGCCGGCGGTCTAAGCACTGGCTTCGCCCTCTGGCAGGTGTCACACCTCGCCACGTAGTCCGCGACCTCCCTTCTCATTCCAGGCCACCAGAAATCCCTGGCTACTAGTTCCACCGTCTTCTCCTTGCCGAAGTGCCCTGCAGTGGGCGCGTCGTGCAGTTGCTGCAGCACCTTGGCGCGAAGTTCGTCTCCCGGCACGTAGATGGCCCCTTTACGGATGAGCAATCCATCTCTTAGCTGGAAACCGTCGGCCGCTGCTTCGCCCCTTTGCACCTCTGAGATCTTTGCTTGCGCGAAGGAGTCCCCTTGCAACGCTCGTCGCACCGCCTCCAGATCCACGGTTGCCGCGGCGCACGCCCACACTGTTGGTGCGAAGATGTGCATGGCGGCCGCTGGCGTTGCTTCCTCCAGATACTGTGGCTTGCGGGAGAGAGCGTCCGCCATGATGTTGGTGTCCCCCGGGACATACTCTATTCGGAAGTCGAAGTTCGCAAAGAACTCAGCCCAACGTATCTGCCTCTGGTTCAGGAACTGTGCCGTGCGCCAGTGCTCTAGGTTCTTGTGGTCCGTGCAAACCTGCACCGTGTGCTTGGCGCCGATCAGAAAGTGCCTCCACGCCTTGAACGCTGCATGAATGGCCAGCAACTCCCTGTCCCATATGGTGTAGTTCTGCTCGGACTTGCTGAGCTTCCTGGAGTAAAACGCTCCCGGTCGCCACACCCCCTGCGGGTCTTTCTGCAGCAGGACCGCCCCCACGGCTCTGTCCGAGGCGTCAGTCTCCACCCTCATCGGCTTGCTGGGGTTGACATGAAGCAGCTGCTCTTCCGACGCGAAGAGACGCTTGAGTGCCTGAAAGGACTGTTCCGCCTGCTCTGTCCAAATGAACTTCTTTTTCTTGGAGCTAAGCGTGTCAGTGATGGCCGCCGTCTGCATAGCGAAGCCCTTGATAAACTTGCGATAGAAGTTCGCAAAGCCGACAAACCGTTGGACCTCCTTCCGGTTGCGCGGGCTCTTCCAATCCAACACCGCTCGAACCTTGGCGCTGTCCATGGCGAGCCCCTTGTCAGACAGCTTGTAGCCCAGAAAATCCACCTCCGTCACGTCAAATTGGCACTTCTCCAGCTTGGCGTAGAGCCTATGGTGCTTCAGCCTGTTCAGTACTTCCTTGACGTGTTTGTCATGCTCCTGTTGCGACTCCGAAAAGATCAGGATGTCATCTAAGAAACAGACGCACGTCTTGTAGAGGAGTCCCGCCAACACGTGATGCATGAATGCTTGAAAAACGTGGGAGCCATTTTGCAATCCAAAAGGCATAACTCTATATTCGTAGGTCCCCAGTGGCGTGAACATGGCTGTTTTCCACTCGTCTCCCTCCCGCATGCGAATGAGGTTGTACGCACCTCGCAGATCCAATTTGGTGAACACTCTGCCCTTCCGCACCTTTGCGAGGAGGTCGTCAATTCGGGGCATGGGGAAGTCCGACGGCTTAGTCACACTGTTCAAGATCCTGTAATCCACTACGAGCCTCTTTTGGGGCGTATCCCGCTTCTTAACGAAGAACACCGGGCTGCCTCCCACCGCCTTGGACTCTCGGATGAAACCGCGCTCCAAATTATGATCTATGAACTCCTTGAGTTCTTGCAGCTCGTCCTCTGACATGGAATACAGTCTCCCCTTAGGCAGCGCCGCCCCTGGCAGCAGGTCAATCTTGCAGTCATATGGCCTGTGAGGGGGTAGCCTGTCTGCCTCCTTCTCGCAGAAAACTTCCAAAAATTCTGCGTACTTGTGGGGAATCGCTTGCAGCGTGCCTAGCAGTAGCTGTGACTCCTCTTCCTCTCCTTCCTGCCTGGGCACGATGCAGTGTTCAGCACAAAAGGAAGAGCCGAAGGTCAGCTGCCTCTGGTACCAAGCCAGCGTTGGGCTGTGTTTGTCCAGCCAACTCATGCCCAACACAATGGGCGTGTCCGACAATTGAGTGACGTTAAAGCTGATGACTTCTTGGTGATTCCCAAGTCGCATCACCATCGGTGGCGTCTGCTGCACCACTTGCCCTCCTAGCAGCTCCCTGCCATCCACCGTGACCACCTGCAGGGGCAGTGTGGCCGGCAGCAACTGTATAGCATGCTGGTTGACGAAGTCCTGCCCCATAAAGTCCGCATTGCTGCCTGAGTCAATGGTGATTGGCACGTCCATGGTGATGCCATTGGGCAGCTGGAGCGACGCGGTGAGCCTCACCACTGGTTTGGGCGGGAGGGGGTTCACGGGCTGTAAAATCTCTGGGGACTGCATCATTAATACGTCTGGCTGGGCCCCAGTGCCTCTTCCTCCAGCCAGACAGCGTCGTTTCCCTGCTGTGGTTCTCCTTGCTGCGTTGCTGCAGTTGCCATTGCTGAGGCTGCAGTGAGCTTGTGGAGCCTCTGGGGACACTCTTTCGCCATATGCCCTGGCTCCTCACAGACGTAACACTTCCTGTTCCCTCTAGGAGGCTTCGCTTTCACTGCTGCTGGTGCTAGGGCTCTGGTTGCTGACTGAGCCCTGGCACCTCCAACCTCCATCGGTTCAGCTCCTCCCCCTGGCGGAGGCGTGGATTGCGTACGTGCTGCTTCTCTGGGAAAGAAGGAGGAGCCCCTGGCTGGTTCGCGCCCTCCACGCCCTTCGTCCCTGCTCCACGGACGTCCTTCCAGCCGTACCCCCACTGCCAGCGCCCTCTGCACGACCTCCTGGGTGGTCCGGGGTCTCTCCCCCCTCGCAATCTCATCTTTTACAGAGCTGTTTAGTCCCTCCCAGAAAAGGTCTCTTACAGGGGTCGCATCTCTGTCCCATTCTAGGGCACTGGCCAAGGCGAAAAAGCGGGCATGGTACTGCCGTACGCTGGCCCTTCCCTGCTTCAGTCCATGAATCTGTTGCCGAGCAAGATCCACGTCAATGCTTGATAAAAAACACGCATCCATCGCTTTAATAAAGGCATTCGCATTTTGGAGCGCCGGATCGTTATCCCTCCATAAATTGCGCAGCCATGCTCTGGCATCCCCATGCAAATAAGACATGATGAACCCCACTTTCTCTTGCTCATCTCTAAAATCTTTACTCAGCAGTTGCAGTGCACACAGTACGTCTGCTTTAAAATTGGGATACTGTTGCAGGTTCCCATCGAAGTGAGAGACCAGACCGCCTGTGCGTCTCCCCAACCCAATCCCCTCTGGTTTGGGTGTCTGTTGCCCTTGCTTCGTAAGCACTTCCAACCTGACCTGGAGATCCCTGTAGGCGGCAGCTGCGTCCTCCTCTCTCTTCCTGGATGCGAGAGCCTCGGCATTCAGCTGTGACACTGCTTCTCTGAGTTCCGCTATCTGCTGTTCAGCCGTCATGTCGGCTGCCGTTCGTGAGCTCACTAGTAGGCACCTGCTTCTCTCCTCTCCTCGAGGCTGTAGATGCCCACAATACAGGAGACGGAGCTTACTGTCAGGGTTGCTTCAAGATCCTAGCTCACAGAGGATCACGCTAGCCAACGGTCATTAAGTAAAAGTCTTTATTGAGTTACAGTTTCCATTCTCAAGCTGCTGCGTGCAACCCTACGTCTAGTAGCTAGATCGGCGAAGCTCCGTCTGAATCTCCGCCCCTCGTACACCAACTTAATATCCTAGCCCTGCTCCACCTTTTCCGCCTGACTGTTCTTCTCTGGGTCCCTCTGCCCCCCTGGGTCTCTTCCTTCCGGGATTCTTCGGACGCTGACCCCCCGGACTCTCCTGTCTCCTTGCGCCGGGCTTTAGGACCCGGCTCTCTTTCCGGGCTGCCTACTGCGCCTCCTTCCTGTGCATTTGAACTTGGCGCGCGCGCCCAACCTTCCACCTTCCGTCTAACCGTTTCTTCGCTCCCAGATGGAGGTGTGGCCACCCCTGACTCGTGCCCTCCCTCCTGCTGTGAGCTGCCAGCGCTTGCCCCCTGGCTCCTTTCCTCTTCCCTGCTCTCTGGCGGTGACGCTGGACCCGATCTCCAACTGCTCTCCTCTGATTCCCCTCTGGCTCTATCTCCCTGGGGTGCCCCCCTAAACTCCCCCCTTGCTTTGGCCACTGGTGCTCCTTTCTGTGAATCCTCCGACTCACTGGAGAGACTCGGAGATCTCGGGTCGTCGTCATCGCTCATCCTTTCTTCTGCCTCCTCCCCTTCGCTCTCTGTTTCCTCCCTTGCCCTTGCCTCTGCTCCTGAACCCCTGACAAGGTGGTATCAGGTTCTGAATGACTCACTATCTTTCCACGAACAATTCACATGCTATTAACTAGTTTGCGCAATGTCTCTGGAAGGTTATTTGAATTGTTAGAGGATAAAGACGAACTTTAACACTTATATCTAAGAAACATCAACTTTTTCTATGAATGTATGACTGGCTGTAACCCACTGGGCAGTACCACCTTCTGGGGGCAGGTGGGTTTTCTAGGGGGACACTGGAGGTGGGCCTTGCTAAGCACATAAATCACTTATTATTCAATGAAATGAATTTTCAGCTGCAAGGAAATGAGGTCAATTTTATTAAGGCCAAATAGGTCATTTCTATGTTTATTTCAAAGTTTACTCTGTTCAAATGCAATATAGGCTATCGCGAGCCATACCAATTTCCAAGCCTGCCTGAGCTAGAAGATGAATAAGTTTGGATACAAGATGATGATTGCAAGTTTTTTTTGTAACCATTATAAAGATATGTCTGAACGATTTGAGGATCTTCTTCTGAAGGAAATTCCAGATTGGGTGATAAAGTTGGGGTAGTGGAGGAAGAACTAATTGAGCTACAAAATAACATTGGGCTGAAGCCAAAGTTTAAGAAATCATACCAAGAGTTCTGGTTAGAGAACTCACTGTCCCGCACGACAGACAGTGGTTACGTAGCTCCTTGTTGCATTTCCGACATCGTATTTGGTGGAATGTGGTTTTAGTCTGACCACCCAACTCCTCTCCAAGCAAAGGAATCAACTCCAGATAACTAAACATGGTGATTTAAGACTTCTGCTACGTGACTTTCAACCAGACATTGGGAAACTGGTATCAGTTCCTCAAGCTCATCTAGGGCTGTCCCAAGACATTTTCCCACTTAAAGCAAAACACTGCACTGCCACTGTCATCTGAAGCATCCTGGGGAACCCTGATGCACTGAAGGCAGTGGGGAAAGGAAAAAAGGAGGCCAGATAGCCAGTGTGGTGTAGTGGTTAAGAGCGGTAGTCTCATAATCTGAGAAACCGGGTTTGCGTCTCCGCTCCTCCACATGCAGCTGCTGGGTGACCTTGGGCCAGTCACACTTCTTTGAAGTCTCTCAGCCCCACTCACCTCACAGAGTGTTTGTTGTGGGGGAGGAAGGGAAAGGAGATTGTGAGCCGCTTTGAGTCTCCTGAAGGGGAGTGAAAGGCGGGATATCAAATCCAAACTCTTCTTCTTCTTCTTCAGATAGGAGCAGGCAGTGGTGACCACATTTAAACCTTGCTGAGAACACTCCACCCTCTCTGAAATCTAAAATGCCTCACTGTAAGCTGTAATGCCAAAGCAGCCTTCTGCAACCTGGCTTCCTTCAGGTGTACAACTCCAATGAACCCTGATCCTTGGCCATGCTAGTTGTGGTTGATGGTCAGTGTAGCTGAATAACTCTAGACCAGGGCTGGGGATCCTGCAGCCTTCCAGATTATGTTGGATTACAATTCCCATTTCCCTGACTACGGGCCACAACAGTTGGGACTGATAAGGACTGAAGGTCAACTTCTGGAGAGTCATAGGCTCCCCGTCCTCTCTCTATCATCCAGAGGGCATGTTTCCTTCAAGGAGCTCACAGTGGAATGCTGGGTTCTCCCCACATCTTTTTTTTTATTCTCACAACAACTCTACAAGGTAGGTGAGTCTGACAGACATAGGCCCAGGGTCACTGAGCAAGGTGGGTTGTTAAGCAGAAATTTGATTGTTGGTCCCACACAGCTGCCATTACAACACACTTAGCTTGTTTCAGTCATAGTTTGCAAAGTTTCTGTCGTCATATTTGCTCCATAAGACTCCACAGTTCACTTTTTGGTCCAAGCAGGCATGCTGGCAGTGTACTCAGGAGCCAAGTTGGCAGGATGTATCTGATGCCACCCCTTCTTGTATACAACCCACACTCAAACAGCACTAGAGATTCCCTTCCTGATAACAGATGGGCTCCCAAGATTACCTGGAAAATCTGATGATGCTGACATCATGTTTCCCCATAGTTAAAGGACCAATCACAGCATGTATATTTTCATATAGCCAATTATGGTAGCAACCTTTCTCAGATCACCTGCGTTAAACTGACGGAAGCATGAGAGATTTGGTTCTCAAGGAGCAGGGCAAATGATACCTCCAAGGACTTGGTGGCACTCATCTTGCAAACCCAGTAGGTAAAAGGCAGAGTTAGCTTAAAGAGGAAACATACATTAAAAGGGTAAGGATCTAGCTAATAAGACCTAATATTATTTGCTAGCCTACCCAGTGTGCAAGGTGAGGACATGCTGGCTTCCCGTGTTGCAATCTTCGCAGGAACCAACTTAATAATACAGCACATTACTTTAAGCACTGCACAGTATGTTTTTGTTTCCTGCTTGCTTTGAATTCTTTACCAAATTTGCTAAGCTTTCTTTGAGAAACCAATGGCCTGCCAAACTTTTATCATGTCCTCCAGTCCCACCCAGATTCTGTGAGAGTGAGGGAGATGTGGATCCTACCATACATTTATAGCATGCTGTGAACATAGCAGGAGTTGTGTCCCAGTTTCTCTTTTGTCCCGTTGGTTACAATACACAAGGCTTCACTGTTTATGAGGCAATGCCAGGGAGTGAAGGGGGTTTCGACATGGTTTATCCCCACCCATCTGAACACTGCCTTGAGATGTTCCCTGCTCTTTGGTGGAATTTCATCAGCATGGGTGCCAACTTACAGTGGCATATTTGTTGTCCCATTCTTATGCCACTTCCTGTGGCCCCTACTGCATTCTCAATTTTTAGATAGTCCTAACTACTTACTGGGACGCGGGTGGCGCTGTGCGTAAAAGCCTCAGTGCCTAGGGCTTGCCGATCGAAAGGTCGGCGGTTCGAATCCCCGCGGCGGGGTGCGCTCCCGTCGTTCAGTCCCAGCGCCTGCCAACCTAGCAGTTCGAAAGCACCCCTAAGTGCAAGTAGATAAATAGGTACCGCTTTATAGCGGGAAGGTAAACGGTGTTTCCGTGTGCGGCTCTGGCTCGCCAGAGCAGCGATGTCACGCTGGCCACGTGATCCGGAAGTGTCTCCGGACAGCGCTGGCCCCTGGCCTCTTGAGTGAGATGGGCGCACAACCCTAGAGTCTGGCAAGACTGGCCCGTACGGGCAGGGGTACCTTTACCTTTACCTTAACTACTTACTGGGATGCAGGTAGTGCTGTTGGTTAAGCCACAGAGCCTAGGACTTGCTGATCAGAAGTTGGCAGTACAAATCCCACGACAGGGTGAGCTCCCATTGCTCAGTCCCTGTTCCTGCCAACCTAGCAGTTCGAAAGCATGTCAAAGTGCAAGTAGATTAATAGGTACCACTCTGGCGGGAAGGTAAACAGCATTTCTGTGCGCTGCTCTGGTTCGCCAGAAGCGGTTTAGTCATGCTGGCCACATGACCTGGAAGCTGTAGGCCGGTTCCCTCGGCCAATAAAACGAGATGAGCGCCACAACCCCAGAGTCGGCCACGACTGGACCTAATGGTCAGGGGTCCCTTTACCTTTGCCTTTAACTACTTACCATTAGATACACTGGCAGAGGAAGGTGAGTGAGGAAGGGGGGTCGCCGCTCCAGGTGTCATCCCTATGTGGGAGTGACACTCGGTGCTCTACCCACCTGTGACTCGGACTCCCACGCCTACTGTTGGGGGAAGGGGCGGGAGGAGCTGCTGCGCTGCTTTGCCGGTTCCTTCCTCTCCCCTTCCCGCTCGCCTGCCCCCTTCCCATCCTCTCCCCTGCCTGCCTGCCTCCTCCAGCCAGGACCGTGGCGCAGCAGCTCCCCCCTTCCCCTGATGGCTGGCGGTAGGCATGGGAGTCACGGGCAGGCAGTGTGCTGTTGCCCCATGCTCCTGGCTGGAAGAGGCAGGCAGGCAGAGGAGAGGACGGGAAGGAGGCAGGCGAGTGGGAAGGGGAGGGGAAGGAAGCGGGATCGGTGGGTGCGTGTGTGGCTATCCCACACCTGGGAGGGCACCCTCTGCGCCCCTCAGGAGCACGCCCCTGTGCCCCTCAGGAATGTGCCCACCCTGGGCAGTGCGGGCATATGCTCCGCCACTGAAAAGATACCTAGAGAGAAATGCAAGGTGCCTTCATACAGCATGTGTGAGATTCAATATTTTCTACAAGGAGAAGTGTGTGTGTGTGTGTGTGTGTGTGTGTGAGAGAGAGAGAGAGAGAGAGAGAGAGAGAGAGAGAGATTTTTCTGTCTGGTTTCAGATCCTCACCGGGCGAGCTCTGTCAAGCTGGAAGTAAAGAGTTGGTGCTAATGTGGTTCCACTCTTTGTGTTACTCTAGTTTCACTCTTACTGGTTACAGAAAGTAGAATAAAAAAAATTACAGAGGTAGTTTGGCCTGGTGGTTCTGGTTCTCAGATCTGTGAATCTGGCAGGTGACCTTGTTCCTGCAGGGTTGTATTTCCCTTGAAGGAACAGGAGCATAATTTGTTTTTTAGTGGGGTGATGGATGTCACAACTGGATCCAGCTTTGTCACTAGAGGGTCAGGCATCTTCAGCGTCGTGAAGTACCTTCCGCAAGCTTCAGTTGTCCAGGCCTGCTACAGCTGCTCCTTGACAGGAATACACTGATTGCTGTGAGGTACTTTACATGGGGTTTGTTTTGATACAGAAAGTTCAACTGGTGCAACTCAGTAAGAAACTCTGCTCTTGAGTGGGGCAGTTAGCCAGAGGCATAAAGCTGGTTCTTAGGCAATTTCCCTCCTGCCAATCTGTTTCCTGTCTGAATTCAAGCTATTGTCAATGACTTATAGGGCCCTGAATGATGTAGGACCTAACTGCTTGAAGGAGGGCCTCTGCCTATGTAGCCCTGCCTGAATATTAAGATCTGTTGAGGATATACTGCCTTCCTGCTTCCTTATAGCATGTAGAAAATTAAATATCAGATGTGAGAAACAAAATGACTACATTCTATATGGTATCCCTAGATTCTAGGTGTGGGATTAGCGAATGTGGAGGTGAGAGTGTCCTCAGACACATGACACCAATATCCTTTCAACCAGTGCTTTTTTTCTAAAAAAAAATAATGTTCGGGGTACTCTCATTTTTGACTCAAGAAAATCACCATTTTATAGTTCAAATTAGGAAAAATAAATACAGTAAATGGACAAAAGTATAATGAACATGCATTACGCATATTAAAATACTGCCTCCAAATGAGGCCAAACTTTCACCAGTAAAACACAACACATTCGCATTCCACACTGCTTCACACATTAAATGCCCGCTTCTGTCTGAGACTCAGGAAACACTGGGAAAGGAAATGAGGCCGCCATCGGGGGTAGCAATGGAACTGACAATTCACCATGCTGGAGAAGAAACTAAAAAAATGTAAAAAAATAGTTTCTTCTCCCATTAGATTCACAAAATGTTTAGGGGTATGTATACCTTTTTGTACCCCCCCCCCCAGGAAAAAAACACTGCTTTCAACCAATATTGGGTTGACCAAATGCTGGTGTCTGTTTCAAGCTGTCATATCATATTATAAGCCATATGTGCACGATAACCATAGCTTGATGATGGCAAAGGAGCAGGCATAGAATAATATGCATGGTTTATGTATTGCACTCATTGCACATTGTGCTGCAAAGCTGAAGGCCTCTTGCATTGGCTTTCATGTTTGCTTTCGGTAAACGAGTCTTCGTGTTTGCAGAGTCAACCACAGGTACATGATGGTGTGTGCTAATGGTAAACTGGAAGACTAGCAAAAAGAGATCTGATTTGCATGGTCCATTTCTCTTTGCTTTTAAACTCAGTCTAGCTCCCTCTCCCGTCCCACATCAAAGAACAAGGATATTAATAAAATGACCAATCACTTTACAGCCATTTTCTTGTTCAACCAAGGTTCGTAACCCAACAACAAACCAGAACATGGTTTGTTGGCAGTAAATATATCATTGTTTAGCCACTAGGCAGGGTTCACACATAACACTAAGCCATGGTTTAATAAATAATAATAAACCATGGTTTTGTGTCATGTGAAGGCCAGGCCAATGAGTTGTCCTCCCATGTTTTCAAGTTTCCCATGTTTCCTGTGTAACAGGAGGAAAGCCTACAATTTCTTTATGCTGCTTTCTGTATTGTTAATTGAAAGGAAGCCTTGGGCCACTTTCCTCTCCCCCTCAAGGAACGTGGTGCTATATAGATGCAAGAGAGTCAAGAAGAACATTGGCAAGGTTTATTCATGCTGTAGACACCTTGCCCATTTGGGGACACGTGCGAGAGAAAGGTCAGCCATATCCCTTGAAAGCCACGGCAAAATGTCAAGATAGAGCAAGGAAGGGGAGTTTTGTACCTCATTCTAGAGCCCTGGTATGTGAGGTTTGGTGTCAAAGAGGTGGCTGCTCCTGCTTCCCCTGAAATTGAGGTAAGCTAATTATGTCGCCGAGGTGCTCTGCCTTCCATGCAACGCAGTTCCATTAGCAGGAAGAATCCTGTCTACTGCATAATGGCTTTCCCCGAGGAGGAGCTGTCAACAGCTGTGTGGGCCAATTAAATAATGGCTTTTCCTGAGGAGGAACTGCTCTAACCTGGTACAGAAAGAAGCAAGGATGCTCATTGTACCTGGGAGCCCTGACCTGGGCAGGGGGAAAAAATCAGTATTGTCAGCTTGTTCGTATAGCCTTTCCGCAAGTGTAACCAAGCGCATCTTCCTCATTATATTACCAATATATGAGGCTGCACCATGTGAGGCTAGCAATAGGGGGTCAAAAAACAGAAGACCTCTCTTCCCGCAGCAAAAAAAGAAAAGAAAGAAAAATAGATCTCATCCCACCCACCCATCCCAAGAGACCAGCTTGAAAATCTTCCCGGTTCTTTATTCACTGGAATATCCATTTTGAATGGCATGGAGGAATCTAATATCGATTCCAAATGTTTTATTGAAAAGGCATGCATGCAGGAGACTTTCATTTGTATGAGATCAGCGTGTCAAATTCCAGCTCCCAGCCAAAAAATTATGCCAGTTTCGTGTGAGCTGATCTTTATCTGCTACAAAGAGAAATTATAGTAAAATAGGAATGATGGCCGCTCTTTATAGTGCAATCCTAAACATGGTGATTCTCAGGTAGGTCCCGTTGAGCTAGCTCAGTGAGGTTCTCACATTGAGAAGTTGGTTAATAATACAGTGGTAGTAGTAGTAGTAGTAGTAGTAATAATAATAATAATAATAATAATAATAATAATAATAATAATAGTAATTTATTTGTACCCTGCCCATCTGGCTGGGTTTCCCCAGCCACTCTGGGCGGCTTCCAACAAAGATGAAAAACACATTAATATTAGTTTTAGTTGTAGTTTCTGGGTCACCTTCAAAGGTAGCCCCATGTAGAGCACATTGCAGTAGTCCAAGCGGTACCTCATGTTATGTTAATTTCAGGTTGCTAACGAGGCAAACCCGGAAGTGTATACTTCCAGGTTTCTTTGCGCATGCACAGAAGCGCTCTATTGCGCCGCGTGTGTGCACAGAAGCGGTGCCTCTGGATACAGAATTTTCAGGGTAAGTACGGACCCCCGGGACGAATTAAGTTCGTATCTGGAGGGTTGACTGTACTACTACTACTACTACTACTAATTATTATTATTTATTATTTATACCCCACCCATCCAGCTGGGTTTCCCCAGCCACTCTGGACGGCTCCCAACAGAATATTAAAAACACGACTGAACACCAAACATTAAAAACTTCCCTAAACAGGGCTGCCTTCAGATGTCTTCTAAAAGTCAGATAGTTGTTTATTTCTTTGACATCTGATGGGAGGGCGTTCCACAGGGCGGGTACCACTACTGAGAAGGCTCTCTGCCTGGTTCCTTGTAACCTCGCTTCTCGCAGTGAGGGAACTGCCAGAAGCCCTTGGAGCTGGACCTCAGTGTCTGGGCAGAACGATGGGAGTAGAGACGCTCCTTCAGGCAGGGCCGTCTTAGGCATATCCAGCACCGTGGTACAAAGCTCCCTCCGGCACCCCCTCCCCCCATTTCCCAGAGTTCTCAACCTTTTTTTAGGGAGGACAGTACTGCTGGTGGGGCTGGAGGAGGTGGGCAATGGCTGGAGGGTCGCTTTGTGCCGCGGTAGCCATGGCAGACAGAGGCTCTGGGCACGGCGTTCCTTTGGTGTGGCATGGCGAAGGCGGCGTGCTGATGCCGGGAGGCACCATGTCCAGCCTCTGCCTCTTCCCTGGCGCCCTCCAGAACTTGCCGCCCTTGCGCCCTGCACCACTAGCCTCTATGGGTAAGACGCCCCTGCCTTCAGGTATACTGGGCCAAGGCCATTTAGGGCTTTAAAGGTCAGCACCAACACTTTGAATTGTGCTCGGAAACGTACTGGGAGCCAATGTAGGTCTTTCAGGACTGGTGTTATGTGGTCTGGGTGGCCGTTCCCAGTCACCAGCCTAGCTGCCGCATTCTGGATTAATTGTAGTTTCTGGGTCACCTTCAAAGGTAGCCCCACATATTATTAATACTACTACTAATAATAATTGATTTCTTATTTATTATTGTGGCCTTATAGCACAATCCTAAACTGTACATGTCTTTTCAGAATTAAGTTGCACTAAGCTGAATGGGGTTTGCTTCCAAGTAATTGAATATAGGATTATAGTCCTTTGCACACTAACCTGGAGAAAGTTCAGCTGGAAGCAGTATGATTTACCTCTGAGAAACATACACAGAAATGATGCTGTTAATCTGAATTCTTCCATACCTTACATTCGGAACATGTATATAGACATACACTCCAACCGACTGGGAGGTATTGAGTTTCAACCCTATATCTTGCAATCAACAATGCAAAATCATAGATATTTGAATATACAATTAGAATGCTATTGATATTTCCCTATTTAATTTTCCTATTTGCACAGGCACTTATGCCTATTGAGGTTATATGATGGTATGTGTTTTTGATAATAAGGAGTTTCAAGTAAACCAAGTGTTTTTAAGAAAACTTTAAAATTATATGTATCTTTCTAGAGAGGGGTAGCTTTTAAAGAATACCTGATTTCTAATTTTCATTCATTTGCTCCATAAGTCTCTGAGATTTTGCTAAGGTTCTTAAAAGGTGTTCATACTCCCTCCCTCCTCAAACTATGACCTTCAAAATACCTTCAAATCATGAAATTGTTGGCATTGCATAGTTAATCTTTGCCAGGTTAGAGTAGGATGAAATTCTGGGCAGTAGAAGTGATTTCTGAAACACAAAGTGCCCTCAGGCTACACGCATCAACTGGGAGTTGGGCATGCTATAGTTTGCAGTGCAATTCTCTGGCCAAAGAATGTGTAAAAAAAATGCATATATTGGGGTAAAACGTGCATAGAAATACATATATTAGTGAAAATAACATAGCAAAAAGTGCTCTCTATTAGGTAAAATTCCATACCAAATATATATATATATATTTATATTAGGAGAAATTTGCACTAAATGCTGATTACTTTTCCTGGGGATTTTTATTTTTATTTTTTTTAATCACAGACTGGTGTGCAGAACTGAAAAACAAGACACTGAGAGAAACTGGCATGGGCAGATTTCCTCATCCCTATGTGCAGAGAGTTGGAGAGCATGGACTACTTGTGGGATGACCAGAGGCAAAGGAGGACTTTGTGAGGAGGCTGCTGAGAGGAGCTTCCAGAAGGTGACACTTTTCTTGTGCCAGCGGCGCTAGAAGAAGCTAGACTGCACCTGTTGTCATTTCCTCCACAGCAACAATGAAAGGTGTGTGCAGGAGCCCCATATTCTATTGAAGGCAGGAGTCACCCTAATTCATGTGAGCCCAGGCCCATGCTTTGGGGAAGAGCCCTGCAGTGGGGAATTCCCCCGTGGCTTCCTGAAACACGATCGCTCAGACAACAGGAGCCGCTCTCCTCCTTTTCCTGATGAACTACATGGCACGAAAGACAAGAAGAGGCATCTGGGTATGCTTGTCCGCTCCGCTCTCTGGCCCACAGGAGCACCAGGGCGGCGGCGGAGGGAAGATGAGCAGTGCAAAAGGGCTGGCTCCAGAGAGGGGCTGCTTAAAATGGCGCTCAACCAGCTCAGCCCAGCTCCCTTCCTCCTCTAGGCAGGGCAGGGAGAAGCCAGGAGGAGGGAGGGAAGAGGCACCACCACGGTGTGTGAAAGGGAGACGGGGGAAATGGAAAGATGCAGTCGGGGAAAATGGCGCAGCCCAAACGGACAGAATCCCCATGCTGATCCACAGACAGTCCACAGTCCAGATCCTGAGGGCAATGGGGCCTGATCCGGCCAGTGGGCTTGCTTTGTCGACCCCTGGCCCAGACCCTCCAAGTGTCCCTATTTTAAGGGACAGTTCCAGATTCACAGAAGCCGCCCCGGTTTCTGATTTGATCCCGGAATGTCCCACTTTCCCTTAAGTAAAGGTAAAGGGACCCCTGACCATTAGGTCCAGTCGTGACCGACACTGGGGTTGCGGCGCTCATCTCGCTTTATTGGCTGAGGGAGCCGGTGTACAGCTTCCAGGTCATGTGGCCAGCATGACTAAGCTGCTTCTGGTGAACTAGAGCAGCACACGGAAATGCCATTTACCTTCCCGCCGGACTGGTACCTATTTATCTACTTGCACTTTGACGTGCTTTCAAACTGCTAGGTTGGCAGGAGCAGGGACTGAGCAACGGGAGCTCACCCCATCGCGGGGATATGAACCGCCAACCTTCTGATCGGCAAGTCCTAGGCTCTGTGGTTTAACCCACAGCACCACCCACGTCCCTATTTTCATCAGAGAAATGTTGGAGGGTATGGAGTTATCCGACCCCCGAACTAAGGAGATAAGTAACTGGACAACTTTTAGAAGACATCTGAAGGGACCCCTGCATAGGGACGTTTTTTGGGAGGTGGGATAACAGAAAAATATAGCTACTGTCTTGGAAAGCAAATGAAAATAGCGCCTTTCTGACTTCAGCGTGCTATACACAGACATATGCACACACATGGCAGACAGCAGGAGGAACGCCTTTTTTAAAGGCAGGAAAACTGAGAAATGAACAGGAAAGAAGTCTGAGGGCAGAGGGTGGCATTGCTCACCTGGCTTTCTACTGGTTACCATGGGGGAATGAGGGCTGAGGCAGCGGGGACTTAGACGCAGTGTTGTTAATACAGGTCTCAGAAACAAGCTTTTCCTGGTGCAGCCTTGGCCCTGTTGATGGATTTGAGTTGTGGACTCAGGTCTTTGCAGAGCAAACCTTCCTGTCTGGGCCCTGCAGAGAGGTAGGTATGGGAGAAGCATGTGGCGCCATCTAAAGGCGAAGGCAGACAAGAGATTTCCAGAGCACTGCAAGCAAACGGAAAACGTGTTCTTCCTGTGTTCAGTCCAACAGTACTTTCTCCTTCCACGCTGGAGCTCTGGAAAAACGGGTTCCCCAAGGCTGCAGCACAAGCCACCTGAGGAGAGCACTGATTGGCTGCTGGCGGTGATGCCATTCGGAAATCTCCTCCCATTTCCCAGTTTTGCACTTTTTCTTTTGGGGAAAAATGAAGGGTGGTTTTTTGGGGGGGAGGGGGGAGTTATTAAAGTGGGGGGGGGGGGAGAGCTGACATACTTCCAGCATTTTATTTTATTTTAAAAGAAGGCTGCTTACCCCAGACAGCATCTTAAAAAGCAGAGACATCACCTTGCCGACAAAGGTCCGTATAGTTAAAGCCATGGTTTTCCCAGTAGTGATGTATGGAAGTGAGAGCTGGACCATAAAGAAGGCTGATCGCCGAAGAATGGATGCTTTTGAATTATGGTGCTGGAGGAGACTCTTGAGAGTCCCATGGACTGCAAGAACATCAAACCTCTCCATTCTGAAGGAAATCAGCCCTGAGTGCTCACTGGACGGACAGATCCTGAAGCTGAGGCTCCAATACTTTGGCCACCTCATGAGAAGAGAAGACTCCCTGGATGTTGGGAAAGATTGAGGGCACAAGGAGAAGGGGACGACAGAGGACGAGATGGCTGGACAGTGTTCTCGAAGCTACCAGCATGAGTTTGACCAAACTGCGGGAGGCAGTGGAAGACAGGAGTGCCTGCCGTGCTCTGGTCCATGGGGTCACGAAGAGTCGGACACAACTAAACGACTAAACAACAACAACAAATGCCATTCAAACAGTGAAGCTGGGAAGAAGCCTCATTCAGATCATGACTAATGGACCCACTGTGAGTTTTCTGTTGGGTAAGAGCTATAATTCAATGGCAGAAGGCTCAGTTCGTAGAGCTTGAGACTTGTAATCTCACGGTTATGAGTTCAAGCCCCACATTGGGCTAATGATTCCTGCATTGCAGAGGGTTGGACTAGATGACACTTGTGGTCCTTTCAACTCTATGATTCGATGATTCAACCTCCAGCATCACCAGATAGGTGATGGAAAAATCCCCCATCTGTTACCATGGGCAACCACTGCCATTCTCTGCAGACGATGTTGAAGTAGACGAACCAATGTTGTGATTTCTATGATATTTGAATTATGCCTGTCGATACTCCCAAAGGGCCCTGATGGCAATCAATCATAACTCAGGAGAGCAAAACAGGGGAAGTGTTTCCTAATGCTCTTCAAACTTCATGTTCATATCCCAAGGTTAGACGGTTAGCCTTTTGCCAGATTGGATAACCTTGAGCAATATTTTGCATAGTGCAACCTCTCTGTGTGTTGTTAAAAAGAGACAGAGAGAACACCCTTTTACTATGTCTGGGAACAACTTAAATCAGGTTTTCCCACAAGTGAACATATCTGCTTCTTACAGCTACCCTGTCACCTGGTTAGGTATATTTAGAATGACAGAAAACCCCACAGTTTACCTGTGCATCATTCTGTTAGTGCATAGGAGTGTGTGTAATGCCAAGAGTATTATTGACGGCAGGTTTTCAGATCATTCTCATATGGTCACATTATTTTTATACAATGCCACCTGTCTGAGTTAAAGATAATTCGGTGCCTTTTTTTTTAAGGAAGGCGACGGCTTGGCAAGCAGACTGCAAGTGTGCTTTCACAAACCCAGAAACAGATGCTTTGAGGCAGAGCTTATTTTTAAAAGTGTTGTGGGTTTTTTACTTTATATAGCTCAGGACCCCGTGCAATTAAGGGTTGCAATATTCTGAAGAACAAAAAAGAGGACACATTTGCTGACTTCTCCTTTTAACTGTGGATCACTGTGACGGCTCTCATTTTACATACCCATGAAAAAGAGGACATGTCCTGGAAAAAGAGGACGTATGGCAACCCAAGGATCACCTTTCCCCATATGAACCTGCCCGGACCCTGAGATCATCACCCAAGGCCCTTCTCCATGTGCCACCTGCAGAGGTCCAGAGGTTGTCATGGAAAGAAGAAGCCCTTTCTATAGTAGCTATGAAATGCTCTTCCTTGAGAGGCCAACTTTGTCACCATTTTTGTTATGGGGCAGGCGGACACTGCTGGTGTCAGGTGCCAGGCACTGCAATTTTTCTAGAAGGTTCTGGAACTCACCCTGAACATCTCCCTCGTTGTCTTAGAATGGCAATGGTGCCCACCTGAGAGGTGCCGGAACTGAGTTCCAGTGAGTTCCAGCTGTACAAAAGCCCTGGTTTTGTACATGCAAATTATCTTAGGCTCCATCTTAGGCTCCATCTTATCATCTTATCGGCAAGCCCTGGTTTTGTACATGCAAATTATCTTAGGCTCCATCTTATCTTCTTGTATACTCTATGGAAAGGTTAGGCCGGTTGGGTCCTCTTCTGGGCTTAAGACCCTGGCAAATGCCAATGCTCCTTTGGGAGGGATAGAAATTTAATGCTCACAGGAGCTAAATGATCTAGCTGTTTTCCTGGAGTCATGCAGAGTGATGCAGTACTCAAAGCCCTAGAGATGAAGTCGACTCCACACACAAGACTTTGAAGATGAGTCTTTTACTTGCAGGATGGCAACTATTACAAGCAGTATCATAAAGGTAAAGGGTAAAGGGACCTCTGACCATTAGGTCCAGTCACAGACAACTCTGCAGTTGCAGTGCTCATCTCGCTTTATTGGCCGAGCGAGCCGGCGTACAGCTTCCGGGTCATGTGGCCAGCATGACTAAGCCGCTTCTGGTGAACCAGAGCAGTGCACGGAAACGCCGTTTACCTTCCCGGCAGAGTGGTACCTATTTATCTACTTGCACTGTGTCCTTTCAAACTGTTAGGTTGGCAGGAGCAGGGACCTAGCAATGGGAGCTCACCCCGTTGTAGGGATTCAAACCACCGACCTTCTGATCGGCAAGCCCTAGGCTCTGTGGTTTAACCCACAGCGCCACCCGCGTAGCTTACATAAAAATGCAATGGAACTGTAATTAAAGCTGTGGAGAACAACGCTGCTGTTTTTTCATCCTGCTTTCATGGGAGATTCAGAGCAACACCCGGTTGACATGTTGTCATTAGAAAGCATTCCAGACCCTTCATCTCCCAGAACCCGGTGAGCCTTAAAAGTAGGAGAGCAAAGGGCTCAAAGAAAGAGGGCACATAGTGGCACCCATGGAGGAGGTGATGACGATGATGAATGAGGAAGTGGGAGAGACGGAGGGGTGGAGATTCACTCAGGACAACGCCATTATCCAAGAGGCTGGGTTCTATAGCCTCTCTCTGTAAAGACTGAAATAAAAAAGGACTATAAGAAACTTTTCCTTGTCATTATACTTTCCTGGGCAACCAGCCGGGAGCTGCGGACAGCATCCTGACATAGGGCTATTACGAAGATAACATGGGGCGAAAGGAGTTACTTGGAGGAAAAGGGGATGTAATACAGTGGAACCTCAGGTTGTGTACGTAATCTGTGACGGAGGCACGTCCACAACCCGCAGCGTTCGTAACCTGCAGCACTGCATCTGCACATGCACGTGACACGATTTAGCACTTCTGCGCATGCACAAGCGGCGAAACCTGGAAGTAACCCTTTCCGGTCCACAACCTGAAAACACGTAACCCGAAGTTCTGTAACCCGAGGTACAACTGTATGTAATAAGTAAACAATGGGATTTGTAGGTTACAGTCAGAGGAGCAAGTGTTCACCCAAATCCTGGTCCCACCCAAGCTTGACACATCCCATGGGTTAATTTTAGCATGTTGCTTAATGCCGAATGACTCATTTGGGTCACTTGGCTTAATGAATCATACCATTGCAGCAATGAGAATAGAATGAAAATATGAGTGGAGCAGCTGAAGAAAGAAAAATGCAAGTTGGAATCCTCAAAAGAGCAATTGAAGAGACATTTATTCATTTATTCATTCATTCCTATACCATTTTATATTTTTAATAAAAAAATCTCAAAGCAGTTTACAGCATATGAAATCAATAAAACAATAAAACAATAGCCGGGCAATGTTCCTCCGGCCTCATGAGGAGCCTCTTTCGTAGGGATGGGTGAGTGTGGGCCTCACCCCCTAGGCCAGGTGGAAGGGGCCTTGCGGGGAGCAGCCTCCACGCCTCACAGCTTGGCGATGTTCCTCCAGCCTCATGAGGAACCTCTTCAGTAAGGCTAGTGGGTCTGGGCCCTGCCCCCTAGGCCAGGTGGAAAGAGCCTTTCAGGGAGTGGCCTTCACATCTCACAGCCAGGCGATGTTCCTCCGGTCTCATGAGGAGCCTCTTTTGTAGGACTGGGTGAGTGTGGGCCTCACTTTGAAGGGGGTGACCACTGACAATATCATTGATCCATGTGCTTGCTGTTGTAGGAACTACTAAAGTTGTAAGCACCTACCCAACAGCTTCTGATGGTTTGGTAACAGGCAGGGCTTTTTTTCAGCTGGAACTCAGCACCTCTCAGGCTGGTGGCCATTGCCATTCTAGGAGAATGAGGGAGGTGTTTGTGGTGACTTCTGGCACTTCTTTTTCTAGAAAAATAGCACTGGTAATGGGTAAAGGATTCAATGTGAACCAGACCATAGACATAGTGCAGGGATGGAGAGGCTACAGTGGGCGGAGTAAGAAATTTAAATTTCACCTTGGTACAGTGGGCTATCTTCTTGACGTATTTGCATACTCCTCTCTTTCATCTATGCAGGCAGGCACAAAACCTCAGGGTGAAAAGCTGGGCCAGGGTGGAGTGTAGCTTGGAAGCATCCCAAGAGCCAGATAGAAAGACCTAGAGGGCCAAATTTGGTCCCTGGGCTGATGTTCCCTACCCTTCCCTTAGTGCCTCCCTGCTCAGAGCCAACCCAAGACATTTTGCTGCCTGAGGCAAATGACAAGACAGCACCCACCCTGCAAAATTCAATGTACTGACATTTGCTGAATCTTCAACACTGCTGACAGGAAAGCATACTTTGCTGCCCCTGAAGGCAATAGACTAGTTTAGCCAGTGTTGGGCAATCTACATCCTCCTCAGACCTCCAACACCTTACTCTCCCTCACTCCCCTTCCAAGTTGGCTTCCGTATTTTCATTTGGGAGGGAGAGAAAGTCAACATTTGACAGCATCTGACGAGGTCCGAATACTGACTCTCCATAGCATTTGGTATATTTCATATTAACCTCAGTCCTCCCTTTAACTAACCCACAAATACTCTTCTGGAAAGGTGGAAACCCCCAAACCCTCCATACGCTGAATGCAAATTTCAAAGTTTGAAAAGCATGCAAAATTTCAAAATTTCGTTCCAGATTTGGCAAACGATTTGGCAGATAAGCTGCTGCAACTCTGTTCATCCAGTCTTGGATTCAAAACATCAGTGCAACCCTCCGATTACACTCTTTTCTAGCGCAAATAAATAGTACATTATGCCTCTCAGGCTTAAAATATTCAGTAGCGCTAAAATTTTAATGAGACAAAGGGCTTTTGTTGAAAAGACAGGTTTCACTTCTTTCCTTGGTAAGAAAACATTGCTGGGACTAGGGAAGATACGTCAGCGGGCGCTCACTCGTTTCAACAGGTTTTCCTGGCTGTTGAGCTATTACGTGCTCAGGCTGAATTTCAACCTCTGCACAACTGGAAAATTTAGCCATGGGATAATTCCTCACAAACAAATTACAGGGCCTGATTTGGTTCCCATCAAAAAAAGAAAGGAGGAGGGGAGCCTCGTCAATGGAAAACATTGTTAACCTTTTTTTAAAAAAAAAGAATTGCAATGGGAATACAACATCCATCCTCATGGTATATCTAGAGTTGAAGAGCTTTGACTTTTTACAGCATCCCTCTGAGGTAGGGAAGCATGCTTGTTCCCTTTTATATGGGATAAGCGGGAGTTGCAGGCAGTGAGCCTATATTCAAAAGGTGGAGAGCGGGAGCAGACATTTGCCAAATTTTGCTGGGTAATTTAGGACCATAACAAGAGGAAGAAACCCTTGGTAGCTCCTGGGAAGTTTCCTAGTTAAAATGTATAGGCGTAACTAATGACAGGCGGTGTAGAAGAAGGGATGGGGTGCAGCATCCCAAAAATTATGTACATTGGAAGACACATAATCATTTCACCATTACCACCACCTGCCCCATCGGGCCATCTTTGTGAGGACTACTGGGATAGTTCAGTCGGTAAAGCATGACACTTCTAGTCTCAGGGTTGTGGGTTTGAGACCCACCTTGGACAAAATATTCCTGAATTGCAGGAGCAGATGATCCTTATGGTCTCTTGCAACTCTACAATTCTATGATTCCCCCCCCCCCAAGTCGATTTTAACTATTCTGCAGGGAGATCAGGGCCCAGTGGGGTGCACTCTGGGCTTTGTCCAGGGGTCAGATGTGCCCAATATATTGAGTCCTTAGAAGTGCTACGCAGTGACTGAACTTATATTGTGGAAGATGTGCAGGCTGCATTCCTGTGCATGTTCACTTGGAAACAAGTCTCACAGCATTTGGTGAGTGGGCCTAAACTTGCAACCACGAAAGGCATCGTTCCTCAAGGTAATACTTCTGTATACATAGGTCACATTTATACAGCACTCAGAGAGCAATTCATTGTAATTATCTGAAGAAGAAGAAAGTGAGGCTTTTGATTTAACTTGACCCTTCATTCCATTTCTAAGCTTGTTCCTTTGTTGGTTGGGTTGCGATGAAATAACTGTCCGATCCTGCGGGATTAGGGTGAAATTTGGCACACAAGTTCAGAGCACAATTTGTTTCAAAGGGAGGAGAGAAAGTGCAGGAATGCCGTGAAATGTTTTCCTTAAAAATAACAACACCAGAGTAAAAATGGGTGTGCGCATTCAGGATGTGTTTCAGGTTCTGCTTGGCAAAATACAATTCAATAGCCACCTTGGAGGCTGCAATATCAGAATAGAAATTGTGAGTGGTGGTGGTGGAGGAGCATATGCAGAACACCATCATACCTTTCCAGTTTGAACCTTCCTTGGCCCATCACTGACAGCTTCTTTCAATCAAGCCAGGGTGTAGAAACTACAGTACAGTATCTTCACTGACATCTGAGGCTTGAAAATTAAACATGAGAACCAGCCAGCATGGTCAATGGTTGGAGCTGTTGTCCAGCAACTTAGTGCTCCCCAAAGAATTTTGCCAAGTTTTTTTACTGAAAAATAGACATGTGACAGTAGAAGGAAACCCCTCAAATACTCTGCTTTCCTAGTTTGCTTGTTTTTAAAAAGAACTGTAATAGGGAGAAGTGTGGCTCTTCTTTTTCAGCCTTCTCTAACCAGGTGTCCTCTTAGGATTTTAGATGGTACTACTTCCAACTGTCCCAACCAGCATAGCTATATGCCAAGGATATTATCCATGCACAAAGCTGCTCACCTCCACCTTTCCATATTTTTTCCTGGGGGTATCAGCATTACTCTGAAATTAGACGCAAATTCAGATTCTGATGTAATCTTCTGCAATTACCTTTTCCTCTAAAAATGCGGTTAAGTACCGCACTAATCTCCGGAAGAAGTGAAAAGTAAAAAATGCACGCAGACCTTCCCTCTGCGAAATGTAAACAGTGTTTCCCCTTTGACCCTGCCTTTGGTTACCTTTGGGCCAGGGAGATCAGCTGATCTTCCTGGCATTACATACAGTACAACCTCTTCTGTGCGAGTAAAACTAGAATGTTGTGACTTTTAAGTTGCTACTTTCAGTATCCTCTAGCAGGCCTTGAATTGCTCCATTTGGAAATATTGCCCTAGGCCTGTTATCATTTCACACTTCTTTGTGGGGTGGGGGTGGGGGAGAATCTCCGTGCTACTTTCATTTGGAGAGGTACAAAGTAAGAACCTATTGATCTGAATTGGATGTATAAGTTAATATATCTGCAAACTCCTGTAAAAATTGAGTTGCAGTCTAAGAGAACAGACCATTTACAGCTTAGGAAATGCAGTTGACTGCATTTTTATTTTTAACACAATCATTTTTTTATGGCATTGTTTATTTTGAAGCTGTTACGCCTGATGGTTCATTAGGAATATGTCACAAATGGACACAGATGTCTAGATATTGCTTTGTTATCTGAGGGCAACTTATTTAAATTCATGGGATCATCTTTGCTTTTGACAAGTAATATTCTTTACATCTCGGTCAGCTGTCAGTTGTCCAGATGCCATTTTAAAGGGTTTTTTCCCTCTTATGCATGATTTCTTTCCATCTGACAGCATGATTAGATTCTAGTCTTCATTGTCATGATGCAAGGATGTCCATTTTACTGCCTTCTGATGGAAAACATACACAGAAGATATTGTTGAATGTCACCCCAATCTCCACGCAGTTCAAGTTTCCAGGGGTACCAGGCACTTACCCAGGCAGGGTTTGTGTTTCCTTCAGAATCAGGCATGGCAGAGACACATATATACAACCACTGAGGCTTGGGCTTGCTGATCAGGTCAGCGGTTTGAATCCCTCTGACAGGGTGAGCTCCCGTTGCTCTGTCCCACCTCCTGCCAACCTAGCAGTTCGAAAGCACGCCAGTGCAAGTAGATAAATAGGTACCACTCCGGCGGGAAGGTAAACGGTGTTTCTGTGCGCTCTGGTTTCCATCACAGTGTCCTGTTGTGCCAGGAGTGGTGCATGACCGGGAAAGAGGGGTTCACAGCATTAATACCCCAAGAGTGCTTTGTTTTGTCCATAACCACAGACTTGGATTCAAACAGAAATCAAACATCATTCTAACTCTCCCTGGCATCCCAGTCTGAAGCTTTTCTTTCAGCTTTTAGCTCACATCACTCCATTCTCTGTTCTCAACTCTGCCTGTGTCCTGAGGGAGGGCCCCCCATCCATTTGCCATCTGTCATACATCCCCTTCCTTTGTTCTCCTAATGGTCCATCACCCAGGCTATCTCCTCACCTAGCTATTCCAAGGACATAGAAGTTGCCTTAGAAGTCCATTAGTTCATCTAGCGCGGTATTGTCTACCCTGACTGGCCGTGATTCTCTAGGGTTTGGACAGGGGGTCTCTCCCAGCCCTACAGGGAGATGCCAGGAATTGATAACTGGGAGCTCTGCATGCAAAAATGTGTCTTCTGTTATTAGTCAATGATTGCTACTAGTGATGGATAAATCTGTAAATCTGAAAGCCATCTAACCCACCTTCCAGATGACCTATTTATTGAGCATCCTGATTTGCTTGCACAAAGTTTATGCAGAGTTTAACTTAGATGTTTTGCAGGGACATTACATGACCATGAATATTCCTTCTGCTTTCCTTCTGGTGGGCTTTTGAGGTGCTTATACGTCTACCTGTTAATCATTCGTTCATTCCATGTGTTTCAATACCTTTCCTCATCACTTTCAATAACCATGAAAAGTTGCATTGTTTTTAAAGTGGGTTGTGCTGGAGAACACAATCCAGCTTCTGATGGTTCCCTCACTGCGAGAAGTGAGGTTACAGGGAACCAGGTAGAGGGCCTTCTTGGTAGTGGCACCCACCCTGTGGAACTCCCTCCTACCAGATGTCAATGAAATAAACAACTGTCTGACTTTTAGAAGACATCTGAAGGCAGTCCTAATTAGGGAAGTTTTTAATGTTTGATGTTTTATTGTGTTTTAATATTCTGTTCGTATAGTTAAAGCCATGGTTTTCCCAGTAGTGATGTATGGAAGTGAGAGCTGGACCATAAAGACGGCTGATCGCCGAAGAATTGATGCTTTTGAATTATGGTGCTGGAGAAGACTCTTGAGAGTCCCATGGACTGCAAGAAGATCAAACGCATCCATTCTTAAGGAAATCAGCCCTGAGTGCTCACTGGAAGGACAGATCCTGAAGCTGAGGCTCCAGTACTTTGGCCACCTCATGAGAAGAGAAGACTCCCTGGAGAAGACACTGATGCTGGGAAAGATGGAGGGAACAAGGAGAAGGGGGCGACAGAGGACGAGATGGTTGGATAGTGTTTTTGAGGTTACCAGCATGAGTTTGACCAAACTGCGGGAGGTAGTGGAGGACAGAGGTGCCTGGCGTGCTCTGGTCCATGGGGTCACGAAGAGTCGGACACGACTAAACGACTAAACAACAACAATATTCTGTTGGAAGCTGCCCAGAGTGGCTGGGGAGGCCTGGCCAGATGAGTAGGGTATAAGTAATAAATTATTATTATTATTATTATTATTATTATTATTATTATTATTATTCACTTTAGTTGTGCAAACTTGAAGTTCCAGTGTGTGTTTAAATCCATCCTACAAAATAGTGAGAGTCTGGGTGCGCTTCAAGTGAATGTCCACCAGCTCTACATCTTGTAACCAGGCACTCCATCGGTTAATTATTCATCGAATTAAATTGTAGCAGAGTAAATAAGGATTAAAAAAATGCAAGCTTTGAGATATAACAATATGGAAAGTAACAGCAACGATATTAATCTGGATTTCAACTTATTGTAATGGCTGCATTGTTATCTTCAAGGTACAGAGCTCTCCCTAGTGATAAGTACTACAATGGCCAGCTTTCTTTCACGCATGGAGTTGCTCCACCTAAAAAGAGCTGTTAAGGGAGTCAGGGAGCTGATCCAACGCCTCTTGCAGCAGCCATCAGTTTGTACATGTTGATTGGCTCACTCCCATAGAAATTTTTGAGGATCTTTGATCACCAAAGAGCTTTGGGTGGCATTCAACTAAGTTTGACTCAAAGTGGTCCCTTTTAAATTAACAAACATGATTAAGTTCAGCCCATCAGTAGGTCTACTCTGAGTATAACTTGATTGAGTGCCTCCCCTTCTGCACATTTGAGTACTCTTTGACTTCCGAGCAAGAATCTCGCATAATGCCTGGATAGCTCAGTTGGTTAGAGGATAGCTCACTTGTTAGCAGCAAGGTTGCAGGTTCGAACCCCATATGGGACAGCTGCATATTCCTGCATTGCAGTGGGTTGGACTATATGATCCCCAGGGTCCCTTCCTGCTCTGCAATTCTATGATTCTGTGATTTGCGTTCTGGTTTGCCAAATAACTGACCCCAATCTTCCTCCAGGTTTCCTCAAGCCTTTGCCACAGACACAGGGTTAAAGGAGGGGGACCCTATGGCTCTTTCCTTCCTTGTCATTTGCCCAACAGGCCACCACAAAACCACTTGCTCGTGAGAAGGCCCATGACCACCTGAGCAGCATTTTAACATTTGCAGCATTTTCCAGGCACTGCCTTTGCCTCCGCCTTCCCCAGACTCGCAGCAGCATGCCAACAGTCGATGATGCTATCCTGCCACATTTCAGAGGGGCAGGGGAAGGCAAGATAAATGGGCCTCGCCATATCAGGGTTTGGCTTATTTCTGCATCTGTGTAACTGGAGCACACCGTGGGCAGTAATTGCTGGGGATGTAATGCATAAACATCACTCACGGGATGGAAACCACAACCGCGGTGGCATTGGCATGGCTTCTAGATCAGTCACTGGAGCATGAGTTATGTTTGTCCTACAGTAGGTTAAGAGCCAAAATGAGGCTTAGAAAAAGAGTTTCCTAGGGCCAAACGAATACAAAACCATTTATCACCACTGTGGTTTCCACCACAGCCCTCTGTTTCTCTCCAGTAGACAGCTCTCCTGAATGTTGGGCCCATTCCTTTTTACTTCATAACTATGTGTACATGCCAGACATTGCAAGCACATTTCAAAGCACATGGCTTTCCCCAAAGAATCCTGGGAACTGTAAAGTAAAAGAGTTTGGATCTGATATCCCGCTTTATCACTACCCGAAGGAGTCTCAAAGTGGCTAACATTCTCCTTTCCCTTCCTCCCCCACAACAAACACTGTGAGGTGAGTGGGGCTGAGAGACTTCAAAGAAGTGTGACTAGCCCAAGGTCACCCAGCAGCTGCATGTGGAGGAGCGGGAAAGCGAATCCAGTTCACCAGATTACGAGTCTACCACTCCTAACCACTACACCACACTGGTAAAAGTAAAGTAAAGGACCCCTGGACAGTTAAGTCCAGTCAAAGGCAACTATGGAGTGTGGCGCTCATCTTGCTTCAGGCCAAAGGAGCTGGCGTTTGTCCACAGACAGCTTTCCAGGTCATGTGGCCAGCAGGACTAAACCGCTTCTGGTGCAACGGGACACTGTGACGGAAACCAGAGCACACAGAAATGTCGTTTACCTTCCCGCCGCAGCAGTACCTATTTATCTACTTGCACTGGTGTGCTTTCGAAGTGCTAGGTTGGCAGGAGCTGGGAACAGGAGCTGGTGCAATGGGAGCTCACTCCGTCACGGGGCTTTGAACTGTCAACCTTCCAATGGGTAAGCCCAAGAGGCTCAGTGGTTTAGACCACAGCGCCACCCACATCCTGCGAACTGTAATTCACGCCTTACAGAGTGACGATTCTCAGTAGCCTCAACAAACGACAGTATGCAAGATTCTTGGCGTGGTGGGTCGTGTGCTTTTAAAATGTATGGGATGGAATTCAACATTGCACAGATACTAAGATTCCATCAGAGCAAGAATTTCTGCTTGCCATAAGGAATGGTCTCCACTCTCCTCCATGTGCTGGGGTTTTTTTTTTTTTGGGGGGGGGGTCTTCCAGCCCTCCAGAGTGGATTTGGAGAAGCCATGGAGGGGTGAAGAATGGGGTAAAGCCCCATTCCACGAGTGGGAAAACTTGAGCTGGCTTCTGCTCGCACCTCAGATTAATTGAGTCTGGCCCATGGCATGTACACAGCCTAAGAGAACATTGGGAATTGGTTATAAGTATTTCAACATGTGTGTGTATACTGTGTTTTCTTTCAGCCTTCCTCTATCGATAAGAACACATGGGCAATGTCAGCGGATGGAGCCAGCTACCTCAATACAGCTGATACTGCTTCCCTGAAAGGTAAATCTGCAGTCCTTTGTGTTTTATCTCAAAGTTTACCTTTACACAAACAATGCTGAGCATGGGAACACAAAGAGCAAAGAGGAGGTGTAGAATGGAGAAAGGAAAGCAATTTCTGGTGCCTTGAGTTGGGAGAGGCTGCTCAACGAAAGTTGGCACAAGTCACGGAGCCCGAGGGCTGTGAAACTGCAGAGGTGGAGCCATATCCCTTCCAGACTGAGCACAAGAGTCGTGGAACGAAATGAGCACCTGATGTAGAAGAGAAGCAATGCTACACATCGTGGGGGACAAGGGATCTTTCACAGCTGTATGGAATGTGCATGTATCGTGGACTTTAAAATGGAGAATGGAGGTCCTAGTGGAAAATGCAATGGCCATTTTGCATTCAGGTGCCCCTATTTTCCAGGGACAGTCCAGGATTCACAGAGTCTTTCCCGGTTTCGATCCCAGGATGTCCTGCTTTTCTTTAGGATGCTCTTATTTTCACTGTGTGGGACGTGGGTGGCGCTGTGGGTTAAACCACAGAGCCTAGGACTTGCTGATCAGACGGTCGGCGGTTCGAATCCCCGCGACGGGGTGAGCTTCCGTTGTTTGGTCCCAGCTCCTGCCCACCTACCAGTTCAAAGTATGTCAAATGCCAAGTAGATAAATAGGTACCGCTCCGGCGGGAAGGTAAACGGCGTTTCCGTGCGCTGCTTTGGTTCGCCAGAAGCGGCTTGGTCATGCTGGCCACATGACCCGGAAGCTGTATGCTGGCTCCCTTGGCCAATAAAGCGAGATGAGCGCCGCAACCCCAGAGTCGATCACGACTGGACCTAATGGTCAGGGGTCCCTTTACCTTTACCTTTATTTTCACTGTAGAAATATTGGAGGGTTTGGAATTATGTGACCCCCTGAGCTAAGGGGATAAGACATCTGAAGGCAACCCTGTATAGTTTTTATTATGTTTTTATATATGTTGGAAGCCGCCCAGAGTGACTGTGGCCACCCAGTCAGATGGGTGTGGTATAAATAATAAAATTGTTGTTGTTGTTGAATAGGATGACCCTGTTTCCATCGGAGAAATCTTGGAGGGCATGTGGCTGGTGCCCATATGGACTGGTGGGGTGGAAGCCAGGGAGGCCGACAGTAGGTGGATTCAGAGCCCAGGTGCGCCAGGTTCCACCCAACATTGTGGACACCTGGTATGTGCGTGTGACGTCACACACAGTGCATGACATCACATGTCGTTGCCGCAACGGAAGGGCCCGGCCACCCAAGGCCTCCTGGAGATGGTGCCTATTCCAGAGCCAAAGACAGGAAGAAGCAACTAATTCAGGTTTTGCCCCTGTCTTCCTCCCTGGTGAGGTTGACACGGGCAACACTGAGACTTATGAAAGAGGAAATGGACCAGCACTGCTACAGTATGAAGACTGCAGATGAGGGTTGGCTGAGGACAGATTGAGGTTGATATGCTTTAATGGAGCAGCTTCCACTGTTCAGGTTTAGCCTACAGTGGTATCTCAGGTTAAGTACTTAATTCGTTCTGGAGGTCCGTTCTTAACCTGAAACTGTTCTTAACCTGAAGCACCATGTTAGCTAATGGGGCCTCCTGCTGCTGCCGCCGCACTGCCAGAGCCCGATTTCTGTTCTTATCCTGAAGCACTATTTCTGGGTTAGCGGAGTCTGTAACCTGAAGCGTATGTAAACTGAAGCGTATATAACCTGAGGTACCACTGTACTGCAGAAAAAAGGGGCCCATTGCAGTAGATGTGATGACAGTGGACCAGTAGGGGGTGTTACATTTTTCAACTTTCAAATTCCAAAGCTCAGGGTTGCTAAAAAGTTATAACATGATTTCGGAATTCAAAAAATATTTTGGTTAAATTAATATGATTTAGCGTGCTTTGGTACATAAAATGTATGTAGAATTGCATAAAGGTAAAGGGACCCCTGACCATTAGGTCCAGTCGTGGCCGACTCTGAGGTTGCGGTGCTCATTTCGCTTTATTGGCCAAGGGAGCCGGCGTACAGCTTCCAGGTCATGTGGCCAGCATGACTAAGCCGCTTCTGGCGAACTAGAGCAGCGCACAGAAATGCCGTTTACCTTCCTGCCGGAGCGGTACCTATTTATCCACTTGCACTTTGACTTGCTTTCGAACTGCTAGGTTGGCAGGAACAGGGACCAAGCAATGGGAGCTCACCCTGTTGCGGGGATTCGAACCACCGACCTTCTGATTGGCAAGTCCTAGGCTCTGTGGTTTAACCCACAACGCTACCCGCGTCCCATAGAATTGCATAGAAATCATTAAAAAGGATATCAAATAACACTATCATCATCATCGTTTAGCATTACCTGACATTATTTAGCTAAATTGTCACTCCACACCCCTGCTTCAAAGCTGCTATTAGAATTGAGAAGTGCTCTGGGGAAAACAAGAAGTCCTAGCTTTGTATGCACCTCTCAGTATTCCCCGCTTCTCTGTCTCGCGGCCTTCATATATAATGCATTGACTTTGTTTTCATTTTCCTTTCATATTAGGAAAGTTATGAGCTGTGTAGGGAGTCACCGGCGTGTGTCAATAAATTGCACAGCCATCTTGTATAACTTAAATAAGTAAGACACAGCAGCAAGGTGTTTGCTATGGAACCGTTTAATCAGCATTTTCCATAAAGAGTAACATTATGTATATCTGTGTCTCGGCTGCCAGCTTGCCAGCCTTGGGTGTATGCATGACAGGGCAAGATGCAAAACCCTTCCATGCGCAAGAGCAGGTAATCCTCAGCCTTTGTGATGGGGTGGAATAGCAACAGGCATAAATAAATGTATCATTATTCTAATGGGAGAGGTATTTACTTAGGCGAGACATTCAAAGCCATTACTGGATACAGAGGAATAAAGAGAGAGATGCAAATGTAATTAACATGTGGGTGACTGTATCATCTTCTGACCATGCGCAGGGAAAGCACATAATTGCACCAGTACAAATAAGTGCAGGCAAGGTTTATGACTCAGAAGGGATTGGCTAACATATGGGAGCATGATGCGTCTTTGAGAATTGCAAAACGGCCTGAATTTTGCAAGCAAATTTTCAAAGCCCATTTGTTGAATTTTGTTTGCATCAGGGTGGAGGAAACACAGTGGTGATGTCTTCGCTGTAGGCTACCTATAGGGGTTTTCATTGTGGTGTAAAACACAACAGTATGATCTTTGTGATAAACAGTTGGCTTCAGATATTTTGCAAGCTTACGATGGCAAGGTTGCATGAGGAAAATGGCTCGGACGATTTTTAAAACGGTTTTCAGGTTCTCTGGACTGTCTTAACCACCCAACCCCAAGGGTTGAGTCACACATGTGTGTACATCTCTTGATATCTCATCATGCAATGTCTCATTCTGGACTAGTCTACACATGCAACAAAATAAGAGAAGTGTGAGATGGTAGAATGGACTGCACCACCTCAGACTTGGGGAGGGGGGGGAGTGTTGTACTATTTTTTTTATGCTCTCCTGCCTAGAGGTAAAAAAATCCTCAGTGCAAGCAGAAACTTAGTAAAGCAAGGAATGAGCTTAACTGGAAACTTTTCCCCTGGTGTGTCAGCGTGTTTGTTGCTGTTGTTTTTTCTTGCAGGGATTTTTTTTACTAGGACTTTACTGAAATGCAATTTCTGCCCAATTTTCCCCCCCCCCCCTAATTTGAGGTACCAAGATGAACGTCCCAAATGGGGAGCTGGATTTCAGGGGGGCAAAAAAAAAAAAAGGTGCCACAATTTTTCGGCCTGGATTGGCTCCCAAAGTTGCTTACAATTAACATGTTCTTTTAAAATGCAATAATAAAATGAATGTGTGGCAAAATCTCTTGGTTCCTAGCATCTGAGGCCATAGCCCATACCCAGGCTCTTCCCTTCAGAGGGAAAGGGGGAGAAGACGTTGCAAGTGGACTTGCTGATGGCAAGAATACCAGGTCGCAAAAGCAGCCCCTCAGCTCATTTGCAGGATCTCTTGGCTATTCCATATATGCCTTTCATATCATAGCCAAAGTGATTATTATTATACTCTTCTTCTTCTTCTTCTTCTTCTTCTTCTTCTTCTTCTTCTTCTTCTTCTTCTTCTTCTTTACTGAATTTGTTGGTTGTATTATCTTGGGCAACCCAAAGCAACATACAACCAATGACCAACATAGATGTATGATGTCTCCCTGACTTGATGTACAAGGGCAATGGCATGCGAAAGAGCAACAGAAGGAAAGAAAGTCAAAGCACAATCAAGAGAGCATGGGGAAATGGCTTTGTGTAAAATGTGGTTTTTGTGGCACTGCTGATTTTATTTTGTGGTTTTGCTCTCCTGTTTCAGTCTTTCAGTCTCAGTCTCCCTCTCTCTCTCTCTCTCTCTCTCTCTCTCTGTTTCTTTACTTATTTATTGTTATGATTTTCTTTATTTGCAATCTGCTCTGATGACCTCCTCAGATAGACAATGCAGAGGAGAAGTTATTTTATTCTTTAAGTATGTGGATATGTACGTATATGACTGAGGCGGAGGACCTGATTGGGCCAGTAGGTCTAACTTTCTTCGATGGGCAAGGCTGCCCACCTGTCAATCACCTGATGTCACATTGATGTCAGGCATTTGTTGTTGGGACTTCAAAGCACCATTCAGGACTCATGAAGAGTGCAGAATGGTGCCTCAAAGGGCCATTGGTCAGCAAGCTTGAAGATACCACCAATCAGCTGATGGGCGGTGGCTTCATTCTGCAGCCAATGCAGCTGCATCTCTGCCTATCACATCGTATGTGGCACCAGGTGTGGGCAAGGTTTAGGGAAAACAGCCCTGTAGACCAAATTGGAACCTGTGCTGGCTTCTGACCCTTGGGCAGAGGTTCCCCAAATCTGTATGTATATATGTGTGTGTGTGCATGTTATCAATATCTGTATTTAGATCTAGATCACACTGTATGTCTACAAGCACAATCCAATAATAAGCTACAAGATCCCTGCCCATTGCCTACCTCTCTATGCCTGAAGAAGCAGAATGCATAACCCAAACAATTTCGGGAGGCGATGAATCATCTTCCATAAGCATTTAGTGAGCTGACAGTCACATCTTCAAATTATTACTTCAACCTAAAACCTGAAGGGAAATCAAAATAAATACAGTGGATGCTTGGGTTGTGAATGTGATCCGTGCGGGAAGCACGTTCACAACCCGCAGCGTCGCGTCTGTGAACACGTGGGTTGCGATTTGGCACTTCTGTGCATGCACAAGCGCCAAAACCCAGAAGTAACCTGTTCCGGTACTTCTGCGTTTGGCGCGGTGCGCAACCCGAAATTGCGCAACCCAAGGTGTTTGTAACCCGAGGTATGATTGTACTTCAACGACTTGCATTGCATGACCCCTGGTTCCCCTGAAGCCTTCTTCCCAAAGCCTACCTGGCTTAGGGAGGGAGGAATGAATGGGTTTCTACACATTCTATCTTGTTGCTTCAGTCCAGCAGATTTTTTTTAAATGAGCAGAGGAGCTCCCATTCACTTGAAGATATGGGACAGCTCCTTCCAGGGAAGTAAACAGAGAAGCCTGCAGACACAGAACCTCCATGCTTACCTGCTATATATATAAAATTAGCTAAAAACCTCACAGAATTCTAGCTCCATGAGAAAACATGTCAGTAGGAAAGTCCTTGGTACAGTGGTACCTCGGGTTAAGTACTTAATTCGTTCTGGAGGTCCGTTCTTAATCTGAAACTGTTCTTAACCTGAAGCACCACTTAGCTAATGGGGCCTGCTGCTGCCGCTGCGCCACCGCTGGGTGATTTCTGTTCTCATCCTGAAGCAAAGTTCTTAACCTGAGGTAATATTTCTGGGTTAGCGGAGTCTGTAACCTGAAGCGTATTTAACCTGAAGCGTATGTAACCCGAGGTACCACTGTATTGTTTTTTTAAAAAAAGAACTGAAATTTTAATTTGTGTCAACAGTTCTCAGTGATACCTGTCTGAGAACTGTGATATGGATTCAAGGTGACACCCATAAACTCATCAGGTTTATTTATTGTCAGGCTTCGGAGAATTGCCTCCCCCCCCCCCCCCCCGTGGCAGTAGATAAGAGATCAAACGAAAGGATTCTTCTTACCAGTTAGAATCTTTAATAATCACAGCGAAAGAACAAAGAACACATCTCCGAAAACTGGTGGTGCTCCCAATTAAGGATACCACCCCCCTACGTCTCTATTAATCTATGTCACTCCTACATCTTGTAATCTGAGTTTGTACCTTCTGCGCTTTCTGTTATGCCACTCTCTGAGTTCTTCGTGACTTTGGAGAAGGGGGGTGGATGCTATCCAGAGACTGTGAATCTAACGATGCTGCTGCTGCTGCTGCTGATTATGATGATAAAATTATTTATACCCCGCTCATCTGGCTGTGCCTTCCCAGCCACTCTGGGCTGCTCCCAACAGAATATTAAAAACACGATAAAACATCAAACATTAATTCTCTCTCATCTAGTGTTTCTTCCCCTAGCTGTTCCCCATCCAGTATTTCCCAGCTTCTGCTTTCTGAACTATGCCCCTCTGCAAACCACTGTTCCAAATCTATACTGTCCTGCTCCTGGGAAGAGTCAGGATCAGGATCAGGGGGAGGGGATGGCAGCCCTCCTCAGCACGGTCCCTGAAACTTATTTATTAATCATTAATCAAATAAAAGGGGGGAGGTAAAATCAATAAAGCAGATGTATGTACAAAAATATATGCTATCCTATGTAAACAAATACTAAAATTTACATTATTTATTAAGGAAAATACATTAGATGCTTAGGACAAGAAAGAAAACTTAATCATTTCCAGCAGGGCATAGGGTAAGTATTATCTTCTACGTTGTTGCACCAATACATAATAAAATTTCCCAATAAATAAATTATCAAGTGGTCTGCTTTTGCTCATCCTTACAATAACAGAGTTTCGCTATTTGAGCCATTTCTGATGCCCTTGGCATCCAGTTCTCAACCATAATGGCTTGCTGTTTCTTCCAAGTATAGCAGAATTCTATACAGTGAACGATTAATAAAAGTTATCAATTCGGTGTCTTTAATATGGTCAGATAATACGACTAACAGGTTTTCTGGTAGATCATGTCCTTATAAGCTTAATTATATTTATGATGACTCTCTCTATGTGAGGACATGTCTAAAAGGTATTGCAGCATATCAGCATCTAACATTTTACATCTCCACATAACTGTAGTGTTGCATATGAAGTTGAGTCATATAGCTGTTTAGATATCAATAAAATGTTAGCTAACAGAAGCTTTCTTTAAGATTTACCTTTGTTGCTTGCTATGGAACGTTCCGCCAGACCCAGGTTTCAACATCTGGTATCTCATGTCTTAATCCTCTTCCCACCTACGTTGGTACAGTTTTTTAGATTTAACCATATCCATTAAAATACTATATATTTTACTGAAGTGCTCTTGTTTTTTTCAGTCTGGAATCATTCCTGCTCATCCTCAACATGTTAGAATAAATCTAGATTTATTCAAGATCCTGCCATCCACAAGGGTGGTTACTTAATACCTGCTTGAAATCCTTCCCCTTGATTAGGTTATCCTCATCTTTTCATCCCTGCACCTGGCCCAGGTGAATGAAGAAGGAAGTCCCACTTCCCTGTGAAGTAGGTGTGGCTGAGAGATAACTCACCATCCCAAAACCACCCACTGAACTTCATGGCTGAGTGGCAGGGGCAGATTTTGGCAATAGGGCACCCTGAGTGAGGACTAAATTTGGCGCCTTTCACGAGAATAAGAATTATTGTTTTGTGCCTCCTCGACTCAATGTCCTGTGTGGGGGAACCATTCCCACTGCCATAAATGTGGCGCTGCTAACTGGGATAATAATTTGGGGTCTTCCCACACCTAGTCTAACATTCTAACCACCAATTATTTATTTAACCATCCAAATAGGTGCAAGGCAGGTTTAAGAAAACTTTACAGTAAAGTATATGGTAATTTGCATTCAGATCATACAATAATAATAATAATAATAATAATAATTTATACCCCGCCCATCTGGCTGGGTTTCCCCAGCCACTCTGGGCGGCTTCCAACAAAACACTAAAATACAATAACCTATTAAACATTATTAAAAGCTTCCCTAAACAGGACTGCCTTTAGATGTCTTCTAAAAGTTTGGTAGTTATTTTTCTCTTTGACATCTGGTGGGAGGGCGTTCCACAGGGCGGATGCCACTACCGAGAAGGCCCTCTGTCTGGTTCCCTGTAACTTGGCTTCTCTGCCAATGACAAAGTAATGAAACAGCCGCACAGAAAACTGCCTTCTTTTGTATTTATTCCACTGATTTTTGTGAAATACTGGCAGATATGCATGTGTGTGTGTGTGTGTGTGTGTGTGTGTGAGAGAGAGAGAGAGAGAGAGAGAGAGAGAGAGAGAGAATGGTAGGGGGTGTTATGCTTGTATAAGATTCCCCTGCCCTCCACTCCAAATGTCTTTGCTCCATTAGCAAGCAATCCTGTGAATATTGTCAGGGTCTGAAAGAAAGCCACTTCACGTCTGTATAATATGTCCAGACGAGCAGTGCCATGTTTAAAGTTTGATTCCTTTCTTTTCAGACACTGCCATCTGCTGTTGAAATGGCGAAAACACACTGAATCTGAAATTCATCTCAACAAATTGAACTCTTCGCTGGATAACTATGTTATCCACTAAGATCAGATGAGACTGGCATCAGCATTATCTTGGTGTTGGCAGTAGTCCATTTTTTGGGGAATAATTTTACCCATAATCTGCACCATATTTAATTGCAAGACGATTCTGTATTTCCCAAGAAAACCTTCAATATTTTTTTTTAAAAAAAGAAAAAAGACAATCCCATATTTCCATAAATATTTTACCTGCCATTCAGTTTGCTCAAATTTACAAGGCAGGAAATTACAGCTAAGGGTTGTAGAACTTGAAGTCTCCCCCCCCCCCCCAGTGTTATAGTTTATAGTCCTTGTTCACAGAAATCAAACGTAGAATGATCAAAGCAGAGTCTGCAAGAATGGCTAAGTCCTATGAAATACTTTGCAGTAGAACGATGCCACAGTCTTAAATACAGTCTATGCATCTTAGACCATGGGTAGGCAAACTAAGGCCTGGGGGCCAGATCCAGCCCAATTGCCTTCTGGATCATGCCCGCGGACAGTCCGGGAATCACCGCGTGGATCGGTGTGGGGATTCTGATAGTTTGGGCTGCACCATTTTTCCCCCTCCCTCACACACACCGTGGCAGCACCTCTTCCCTCCCTCCTCCTGGCTTCTCCCTGCCCTGCCTAGAGGAGGAAGGGGGCTGGGCTACGTTGAGCCACAGTTGGCTGAGTGCCATTTTAAGCAGCCCCTCTCTGGAGCCAGCCCCTGTGCGTTGTTCATTGTCCCGCCGCCGCCAGCCCCTGCCACTCGCAAGGCACAGATAAGCAGCCACTGGGGCTCATCCGATATATAGTCCAGCCCCCCACATGGTCTGAGGGACAATGGACCGGCCCCCTGTGGAAAACGTTTGCTGGCCCCTGTCTTAGACAATACCTCGGGTTACTTATGCTTCAGGTGACATACGCTTCAGGTTACAGACTCCGCTAACCCAGAAATATTGCTTCAGGTTAAGAACTTTGCTTCAGGATGAGAACAGAAATCGTGCAGCGGCAGCAGGAGGCCCCATTAACTAAAGTGGTGCTCCAGGTTAAGAACAGTTTCAGGTTAAGAACGGACCTCCGGAAAGAATTAAGTACTTAACCCGAGGTACCACTGTACATTTTTATAAACATAATAGAGCAACCAATGGCTTTCTTAAAGAATGAGAAGTATTATGGGAGGGACACAAGAAAGGTATGGGAGACTCGGGTTTCACAGGTTTTGCATACTCCTTGTTTTGCATACTCACAGTTTTCAGTTAAACATTTTTTTCAATGAAATCAATGAAATCACAGACACAAAACCTCACTTGCCACTCTTTTTCCTTTCTCATATAAACCACATTACCTGCTCATCAGTAAAGAAAAGCGTAATGGGGAATTCAAATGGAAGTCGGCACAGAGGGTATAAATTCTACAAGCACATTGTTCTGTTTAACTATTATTAAGAGATTTAAAAAAATAAAAAACACACACATTTATTAGTAATGAAATCAAAATCACTAGGCATCCAAACCTAAAAGAAAAGAAGCTATCTGTAAAACTGGATAGAAAGCAAACAATCTTCATACTTAAGATGGTAGGAAGAGATACGTCAATTACCGGTACATGTTGGAGGGTATGGAATAGGACGTCCCTATTTTCATTGGAGAAATGCTGGAGTGTATGTCATCTGCATTCACCCGGGGTCAAGGTAAAATGTGTGACAGGATCCCATTGGATGTAGCAAACTAGATTACACAAAGGATATGCATCTCTCACACATCTGTTGTTGTTTAGTCGTTTAGTCATGTCCAACTCTTCGTGAACCCATGGGCCAGAGCACGCCAGGCACTCCTGTCTTCCACTGCCTCCCACAGTTTGGTCAAACTTCGAGAACACTATCGCAGTTTGGTCAAACTTCGAGAACACTATCCAACCATCTCGTCCTCTGTTGTCCCCTTCTCCTTGTGCCCTCAATCTTTCCCAACATCAGGGTCTTTTCCAGGGAGTCTTCTCTTCTCATGAGGTGGCCAAAGTACTGGAGCCTCAGCTTCAGGATATGCCTTTCCAGTGAGCACTCAGGGCTGATTTCCTTAAGAATGGATAGGTTTGATCTTCTTGCAGTCCATGGGACTCTCAAGAGTCTCCTCCAGCACCACAATTCAAAAACATCAATTCTCACACATAAACAGATGTAAATGTAAAATTATTTCATGTGATTAATTAAATGAAAAATAATGATCACTCAGAACGATAGTCAAACCACAGCTGCTTCAAACTTGTTTGAGGAGTTCCCCACTTTTGCTGTGTTATCGGTCAAATATCTCACAGAGACATGGGTATTTAAGTACAAATATGAACATAAAATATACCAAGAGACTAAACAGTAACAACCCCTGTTAGTTTGTGTTTCATTAGCTAGGTATAAAGTTGTCTAGCAGAACAACAGATAAAGGGGGAAATGTTAAATATTTCACACATAATAAATAAACATCAAATGCTTGGACTCAGAGCATGTAATAAACCAGGCTTGTACAGGTTTCAAATGAAATCAGCACATCTCTGGTTAACACTGGGAGGGGGGCTGATAATTTCTGCCTGCAGCACCCAGGTGTATCGATGCATCACAACAGCCAAACACCTGCTTCTCCTGAAGTGCAAACGTCTGCATATAAAGTTCACATAGTGAATTTCAAAAGGTAATTATTCCCCCCCCCCCCCCGCCCAGTCTGGGGAAAAGTTCTCAAATTGGCAATTTTCAAATGGTGGTGGATTCCTTATCAAGGAAATTTGCTGCCACTGCTTCTGACTCCAAGCCAGGAACAATCTTCACCTTCGGAAAATGCACATGCTAACACCCTTCCGTTGGGTTTTGTATTTTTTTAATGTTTAATTTATTGTATATGACTGCTTTTGTTACGTAGTAGTTAAGTATTTTCTCATGTTGTAAGCTGCCTTCAGCATAGTTGGAACTGTGGAAAAGCATAATACAATTAAAATTATGTATGTATGTATGTATGTATGACAGAAGAGATGGTGACAGGGTAGGATGATCCAATGCCCTCACCTCCCAAGTCAAAATTCCCTGAATGTGGAAGTCTAGCATTTCAGGGAAGAGTTCCAGTCTAGTAAAAGGTAAAGGTACCCCTGCCCGTACGGGCCAGTCGTGACCGACTCTGGGGTTGCGCACCCATCTCGCTTAAGAGGCCAGGGGCCAGCGCTGTCCGAGGACACTTCCAGGTCACGTGGCCAATGTGACAAAGCTGCTCTGGCGAACCAGCACCAAAGCAACACACGGAAATGCCGTTTACCTTCCCGCTATAAAGCGGTACCTATTTATCTACTTGCACTTAAGGGTGCTTTCGAACTGCTAGGTGGACAGGAGCTGGGACCGAACGCTGGGAGCTCACCCCGCCGCGGGGATTCGAATCGCCGACCATACGATCGGCAAGTCCTAGGCGCTGAGGTTTTACCCACAGCGCCACCCGCATCCCTTTCCAGTCTAGTTTTCTACCTTAAACGTTAAGTGTCTATGTGCAAAAATAGGTGGTTTTTATATGAGGAAGCTCTGAGTCGTGCAGTTCTCGCGATGCACTCTGTGGTATGAGGCGCCAACAGGATTTTCTGGGCAAAGTACACGACATGTTGATCAGGCCCTCTCTACAAATAAGAGAGAGTGGCTGGAGGTTACACCATGCTTTGCTATGTGTACAGAGCTACAGTCCTCAGAGAAGTTCAAAAGTCAATACCTCGCCTCAGAGAACTCTGGCAATTGTAGTTCTCTGAGGAGAATGTTATATCAGCACCCTTACGGAACTACAGTTCCCAGATAAAGAGCACCCACACTGCTTAAAGATTGGTTTTCACTCCACCATGGTCCTCTGCCTTCGAAACACAGGTTTAGGACTTTTCTTCACCTTTGTATAAATCAAAAGAGAAGCCTTCAAGATTTCTTATGGAGAAATGTCAGCTACCATATCAAAACTAAACAAAGCCAGAATTTATAATAAGAACCCAAAGCTGCTTAAAAAAAAGAAAGATCTAGAACAATGTTCTGTGGAGCTAAGAGGGTTTTCCTTATTCCATCCCTTTAGCTTTCCATGACTGCAACAAGTTTCGTTTGCGGGGGGTGTTTTACCAATAGGCCAATGCACTCTTGCACATTGTTTAGCAACCATGCAGAAGAACAAAAGATTATTGATACAACTGATCATACAATTACATAAAGTGAGCTACGTATTTTTGCAGAATTTTATCAGTTCTAAATTGCACACACACAGCAGAAGAAATTCACTGCACAAGAATAATATTGGAGTAATCATAGACTGTATATAATGTATACAATCGCAATGTAATAATATATTGTACTTAATATAACAATGTGTGTGAATGTGTATATGTAATAGATACTTATGTAACTCTAATACTGTGTTTTTGTCTCTCTCTGTGTGTTATAGACACATATGTTTCTCAATGTGCACATATGTATCATTAATAGGAAGAGGAACTGTGAATGGTCAACACTTTGCACATTAGAAAATAAAAGAAAACCTGAGCAATGGATTGATTGCCAAAGCTTCTGTTCCACTTCAGCATCAAGGCCAGATAATTTGGAGTTCAAAATCCAGGGAGAAAATTTGGTTGGGAAAATTTCAGGAGCCATCCTAATGTTGAGGCAGTTCGACAGACTTTCTTCATAGTGTCCAAATTGGGTTCACATCCCACAAAATCACAAAAGAGAGGCATGATAGCTCAGCTGGTTACAACGCGGTGCTGATAGCCCCAAGGTAGCAGGTTCGATGCCTGTATGGGACAGCAGCATATTCCTGCATTGCAGTGGGGTTGGACTAGATGATCCTCAGGACCCCTTACAACTCTAGATTCTGTGAGTATATGTTTTGAAAAGCAAGTATATAATAAAAAAGCTAGAAATACTAGAAAGGACTTGGGAATGGCACTTCAAAATATTTGGTTGAACTTTAAAAGAATGACCAACTTCCAGTTGGGCTGTGCCAATTTTACATGGTGACCTAGAGGGAGTCATGTCAGAATGTAGAAGTGGAGGAAATCTCTAGGGCAGTGGAAATCAAATATGACCTAATTGTCGTGCAGCAGTAAATTAATCAATGCAGAGTCTTCTTCATAAACAGAACACAGTCATACTTCGGGTTACAGCCACTTCAGGTTGCGTTTTTTTGGGGGGGGGGCGGTGTTGCGGACCGCCGAAACCCGGAAGTACCGGAACAGGTTTCGGCAGTCGCGCATGCGCAGAAGTGCTAAATTGCTCTTTGTGCTTGCACAGAAGCGCTGAATTGCAAGCCGCGCATGTGCAGACATGGGTTGCGAACGCTGCTGGTTGCGAACGTGCATCCACTGTAAAAACTTTACTGAAGAAAATAAACTTGTTCAGAAACAGCATAGTCAAAGAGCATACACAGAGTGCTCATAGCAGCTATCTGATTCTTCATAGAGGCACACATCTTAGTTACTGATGAACTGAAGTCCTAGAGCCGCTCTGTCTGCAACAACACACTCACATACTGAGCTGAGACTGACTCAGACTCTGAAGACAGACTGAGGCCCAGAGAGATGGCTGGTTACATTTACTGTACAGTATAGGGAACCCAAGATGAGTCACGAGTCACAGTGATGTGGCAGTTTACTGCTAACGGTTACAGCTAGCAGGCTTGAAATGATTGTGTAGGCCTTGCCTTAATGCTTCTGCTCTTAAGAACTTTTGTCTCATGACACTAATTAGTTTGTTATTGTCTCTGAGGTCTTGATCAGCTAGCAGCTTATGATGGACAAAGATCCACACTGGATGTTGCAGCCAAGGAGATATATGCAATCAATTTTCCCTTGGCCAACCGGTCTCACTTCCAGAACCCCACAACATTTCTGGTTGCATAAGAGATGCATTTCATCTGTCAGGTCACAAGAAGAAGATTTAAAAAAGAGTCGAGGATCAATGCCCAGGAGATTCAATATCACCTGTGTATGAAATTTCATGTTAATCTGATAAAACATACTTCAGACTTACTGGCAAGACATTAAAAGAAAATTCCGCCACTCCCTCCAGGCTCAATTCATCTTGACTAAAAGACATTAAAGGCAAGAGGTGATAAACAAACATTAAGGTGATACTTGTGTGGAAGGGGGGAAGCCCCAGGGTTTGATTGTGTTCCAAATAAAATAATTCTGTCAAAAGGCCTTCCCTTCACTCTTGACTTTAGAACCCTTTCCTTCAGTGTTTTCCCTAAAGTGAAGAGGGCTCCAGACAGTCTCAGGCTAGATTAATACTCTGGCAGGTTTTACTTTGAATTGACACCACTTAAAATTCCCCTGTGGTTTGGTGGCTTAGAGAAGGACCTCTTCATGGACAAAATACAAGATAATCATAAATGTGGTGCAACTGTACTGAACTTGATTTCTCTCTCTCATATGCACATAGCATACCCTGTGTCAGCAGCAGTGCTGCTTTTCTAGAAAGAGTTGCCGGAAGTTACCATGAATGCTTCCCTTGTTTTTTTGTAATGGTCATGGTGCCCATCTGAGAGGTGCTGGAACTGAGTTCCAGCTGGAAAAAAGGCCCTGGACTCAGCAGATATTGTGTTTGATTAGGGCTGCAATCCTATACCCATTTACTTGGAACTCAATGAGGCTTACTTATGAGTAGACATACATAGGATTGTGCTACAGATCCCACAGGGGGAGGGAGGGAGAGAGAGAGAGAGAGAGAGAGAGAGAGAGAGAGAGAGAGAGAGAGAGAGAGTGCACTGGTCTAGTTGGTTCTTTGCTATGACCAGGTAATTGCTATAGCTAAAGGTAAAGGACCCTGGACTGTTAAGTCCAGTCAAAGGGGACTATGGGGTTGCGACGCTCATCTGGCTTTCAGGCCGAGGGAGCCAGTGTTTGTCCACAGACAGCTTTCCAGATCATGTGGCCAGCATGACTAAACCGCTTCTGGTGCAACAGAACACCGTGATGGAAACCAGAGCGCACAGAAACGCCATTTACAACAGCAATACCTCTTTATCTACTTGCACTGGTGTGCTTTCAAACTGCTAGGTTGACAGGAGCTGGGACAGAGCGATGGGAGCTCGCCCCGTTCTGGAGATTCGAAATGCTGACCTTCCAATCAGCAAGCCCAAGAGGCTCAGTGGTTTAGACCACAGTGCCACCCACGTCCTGGTAATTGTTATATCACTTTATGAACCAGGTGAAGGAATCTGATGGGTCTCAAACCCTCTATGAGTTGAGGACTTCCCCTGCATGTGAAGACAGGCTCTGGTGGACGAGACCAGTAGTGGGCCCAAAGGTCAATAAGGTGGTTTCTGCACATGCTGCAGAGGAAAGTGAGGAGCAGATGGGGCTCAGGGTCCTGGGAAGGTAACTCATCAAGGAGAAGGAAAACTCGATCCTAAACCTCTCCTGCCTTGTGGCTATATTCATTTATGAGAAAGGCTTTGGGAGTAAACGCCAAGGAAACATTCATAGTTGTTGCCTTGTGGCACATCTTTGGGAGAAAAAAAGGTTAAGGAGTAAACCCTACACAATTCTGGAGTGGAGTCCCTCAGATGGTTGGATGGTGCCTTGGACACCTCCTTCTGGCAACTCCTGCAGCCCATCTGGTGACAAACACATTGCTCTGCTTTCCTTTGGACCACATCAGCGAAGCGAAGCGAGGCTGAGAGTGGGAGGGTCCTGTCCTCTGGGAAGCCTAGGACCTCCATATACACTGCACAGGCTTGCACCCTGGAGAGGTCCCTTTGGTGCTGCTAACACAGCAAAGACAATGTGGGAGGAAGTAGTTACAAGATACCAGTCTCTGCAGCCACAGCAGGTGGTGTGATTCTCCAGTGGTTTGACTTCACCCCCGGAGACACACTTTATGACCTTCTCTGCACTCAGGATTCCCAGAATTCTATTTGACTTTTCTTAAAAGCCTATTCCCAGTCTACGGATATCCCTGGGGGCAAACCCACACATCCCTGGGTCCTGTGGATGCATTTTTGTGATAAAGTTTGCTCATATTGTTTGGCAATCGCTTAATTCAAGTTGAAACATGGCCACTAACTATACTATAGTATCATATAGCTATCCCCAAGCGAACCTTATCCTGACTGGAAAGTTCAGTCTTAAAAGGGTGTGCCCCAAAACTAGCAATATTGTGCATAACGTCACTGTCTTCATATTCTAAGACCCAGGGAATGATCAGCTGCTCCACTTTGCAGCTGCTTCAGAGAAGAGACTGTGTACCTTTCTTATAGCAGTGTCTTCATTTGACCTAGAAACTTCCATATTTATATTTCATGGGTTATGTCTAAGTCCCAGGCAGACCTACTGAAATCAATGACTCACGTGTCTAACTTAAGCCATTGATTTCAGTTGGTTTATTCTAGCTAGGACTTAGTGGGATAACACAATGCATTTATTTTAAAACAGATCTGCATGCACCTTTTTATATATTCCCAATATACTTGTATTATGATATAAAGGTAAAGGTACCCCTGCCCGTGCGGGCCAGTCGTGTCCGACTCTAGGGTTGCGCGCTCATCTCGCTTAAGAGGCCGGGAGCCAGCGCTGTCTGGAGACACTTCCGGGTCACGTGGCCAGTGTGATGAAGCTGCTCTGGCGAGCCAGCACCAGCGCAGCACACTGAAACGCAGTTTACCTTCCCGCTATAAAGCGGTACCTATTTATCTACTTGCACTTAAGGGTGCTTTCGAACTGCTAGGTGGGCAGTTCGCTGACCAAGCCCTAGGCAAGCCCTAGGCACTGAGGTTTTACCCACAGCGCCACCCGCGTCCCTTATTATGATATACTTGCAGTATATTATTACAGCTTTTTCTACCACATACTCTTGTGGAGCTGAACATGCTCCAGAGGACTGAAATGCTTTGCTCAAATATTGGAAAAATTGTTTGTGTTCGATGAGTTGCTTATCCAAATACCATTTTGGGGAAAATCTGTATCATTTAGAGAACACCACTTGTAACTCACCATGAGGTGATCTCTTTGACAAGATTCAGAAAGTGCCCAAAGCCATTTTTTTCAACCTTGTTTTTGTCTGGGATAGAAGTATAGTATTGTCTGCATACAGTAAAACAGAAATAATTTTTGCGGCCAACTTTCAGACACAGCAAGTTGGAGATGATACAAACTCAGTGCTCTCATTTATTTAGAACCTGAACATGACGGGAGCCCAAATACAACCTTGCTTTACCCTTTTAGTAGATAGTACAGAGTCCATTAAGATGTGAGATGACCTTGGGCCACAACGTTTATCAAGCATGTTTTCATGCTTCGTTCCGTTCTTAGAAAATTGCCAGGTTTTTTTTCAAGGCAGATTTTCCAGACACATAAATTCCTCAGCAGACACCCCACACCAAAAAAAAAAAAAAAAAAAAGGAGAGAAAGTAAGGACAAATAAACACAATGAATGCTTTGCTCCTTGCTCACCTACTATCAGTGGTGGTTTCTGCATAGAAGACAGCAGTTCTTCCATATTACACAAAAATGTACAGGACAATCCAATAATCACTGGATCATAGCAGTGTAAATCCCAATTCAGTGACCCACTGTTGGATCATCCTGAAAGTTGTCTATTCCTGCTGCATCATCAAACTTGTGCTGTGACAACTGGTACTTCTCAAACCCTGGGCTTCTTTCGTTTTCACCAAGATGGCATGATAAGCAAAACTCAGCTGGTGGCAGAAACTGATCCATTTTACACTGGAGTCAGTAGGGCCTGCACCACATGGTACTATCGCTTGGGTGTTTGGGCTCAAGACTAAGGAACATACATATGGATAAAAAAGAAACCAGGACCACTACTTCCTGACTCAGAACATCCCTGTACAGTGTCAGCAACAGACATTGGCTTGAGCGTGTCCTAATCAGCAAGGAACTCCAAAGATTGCCTATATTATTCCTCCTCCCTTCTTGCTCAGCCCTTCAACCTTGGTTCTGCTAAGTTCTTGCAGTTATAATCCACTCTTAGCAATCTCACACTTGGGGGAAATATCACAGGTCAGGCCTCAGTGCTTTCTTAAGGGCCTGTGCACGTACTGCAATTTTGCATTGGCAGAGGACGGAACACAGGGTGTGATACAGGCCCAAGGCACAAGCAAGAGAAGGGTCTAGCCCCAAAGGAAGCAGGGGTGACAAAGGAGATATGTGGTGTGCAGACCCTATATTCCAGGGACAGTCCCTGATTTGCAGAAGCTGTCCCAGCTTCTGATTTGATCCTGGAATGTCCTTCTTTTCCTTACATCTCTATTTTCGTCAGAGAAATGTTGGAGGGCATGAGTGTGGGGTGGTAGTGGCAGTGGAGGGAGAGATCAGGCATCCTACAAGGTATGAATGGTATGATTCTATTTATCTTAAAAATGCATACATTTGTTGTCGTAAGAATATGCATAATACTGTCTAAGGATCTATAAGAGCTAGGGTTGCCATATTTCAATAAGTGAAAATTGGGACACAAAAGTTTTTGGGCTATTTTTGTGGCAATTCACTAAAAAATCAACACTTCCAATATGGGTTGCCATATGCCTGGGTTTTCTGGGAAATTTTTACCGCTTTCTGGAAATTCCTCCCATACGTGTCAGGCTTCAGGGAATTGGCTTCCTTTTTTTTTTTTTTTTAATTAAATTTTTATTAGAATTTTAACAAACATCATAACAAAAAAACAGAAAAAAGGAAAACAAAAACAAGAAAAAAGAACATAACATAGAAATACAAAAAATAAAACACATATAAGCTCAATTGTAACTTTCTTTAAGCTTACTTTCGCGACTTCCTCATACCTTCCCTTTCTGTATTCTAATTTCATACTCAATTTTCAGCAAATCTTTTCCCTATTCTTAAAGTAATTTCAATATCAGTTGTTTTCTTCCAATTATCCCTTGCTGCTTTTAACCCCTTAATGTCCAATCCAACATTTTTCTAAACTTCAATTATCTTACAATATTTTTTAAGATACTCTTTAAACTTTTTCCAATCTTCCTGCGCCGTATCTTTTCCCTGGTCACGGATTCTGCTCGTCATTTCCGCCAGTCCCATATAATCAATCACCTTCAGTTGCCATTCTTCCACGGTGGGTAGTTCTTGCGTCTTCCAGTGCTTTGCGATGAGTATTCTTGCTGCTGTTGTAGCGTACATAAAAAATGTTCTATCTTTCTTTAACACCAATTGGCCGACAATGCCCAGGAGGAATTGGCTTCCTTCCCCCCAGGAGCAGATAAGCAGAACAAGGAAAAGGAGTCTTCTTCCCAGTTAGAAACTTTAATAATCACAGTGAGAGAACAAAGAACCCATTTCCTAGGAATGGTGGTGCTCCCAATTAAGGATCACACCCCCCTCCATCCCTATTAATCCACGTCACTCCTACGTCTTATAATCTGAGCTAATAATAATAATAATAATAATAATAATAATAATAATAATTTATTATTTATACCCCACCCATCTGGCTGGGTTTCCCCAGCCACTCTGGGCGGCTTCCAACAAAACACTAAAATACAATAACCTATTAAACATTAAAAGCGTCCCTAAACAGGGCTGCCTTCAGATGTCTTCTAAAAGTTTGATAATTATTTTTCTCTTTGACATCTGGTGGGAGGGCATTCCACAGGGCAGGCGCCACTACCGAGAAGGCCCTCTGTCTGGTTCCCTGTAACCTGGCTTCCCGCAGCGACGGAACCGCCAGAAGGCCCTCGGCACTGGACCTCAGTGTCCGGGCTGAACGATGGAGGTGGAAACGCTCCTTCAGGTATACTGGACCAAGGCCGTTTAGGGCTTTAAAGGTCAGCACCAACACTTTGAATTGTGCTCGGAAACGTACTGGGAGCCAGTGTAGATCTTTCAAGACTGGTGTTATATGGTCTCGGCGGCCGCTCCCAGTCACCAGTCTAGCTGCCGCATTCTGGATTAGTGTACCCTCTGCGCTTTGTGTTCTGCCACTTTCTAAGCTCTCCAGAACTTTGGGGGAAGGGGGTGAATACTATCCAGAGACTGTGAATCTGTCAGCATTCTCTCTTCTAGTGTTTCTTCTGCTAGCTGTTCCCCATCCAGTATTTCCCAGCTTCTGCCTTCTGAACTACGCCCCTCTGCAAACCACTGTTCCAAGTCTATACTATCCTCCTGCTCCTGGGAAGATTCAGGATCAGGGGGAGGGGGGACTCCTCAGTGCAGCCCTCCTCAGCATGGTTCCTGACAATACACTATTGTATTACTTACTTACTTACTTAGTTAGTTAGTTAGTTAGTTAGTTAGTTCGTTAGGAAAAATGGGGTATGCCCTGCTTCCCTGCCCATTAGGATTTTCGGAAAAGTTTGCAACATTTATTTTATTTTATTTTTAAAAAGAAAATACATTAAAATAAAATCTTGTGCTTGTGAAGGGGAGGGGGAGGATTGCTGAAAATAAAGCTGAGGATGTGAGAGTAGACTGCTAGATTCAGAAAGCAGAAGTAGATGAATGAGAGAGCAGCGAAGCAATGATGTGGAAATAAAGTGTATGCAGGGCAAGAGCTGAAGTACAGGAAAGCACATGACAAGGTAAACGAGCCCTATAAGAGGGTGAGGATGTGGAAAGATGGGAGTGGTGGCCACAAAAGTGACCACAGATATGAAACCTGACATCATTATTAGCTTGTGTAAAACCACGCATGGAAATATATTGATGCACAAAGTCAGCAGGAAGAGCACCATTAGCTTCCTTCTTCTTATGAAGCTTCCTTCCTATGATCATCTTCTGCAGAGATAAAAATCTTTGAAGCATTCACCACTGAACATGCAGTCGTCATTTTCTTTAAGGACATCTGAAAAGAAGGAAAGAAGGAAAGAAGGAAAGAAGGAAAGAAGGAAAGAAGGAAAGAAGGAAAGAAGGAAAGAAAGAAAGAAAGAAAGAAAGAAAGAAAGAAAGAAAGAAAGAAAGAAAGAAAGCAGGCCACACTCACACCATACATTCAATATGCTGTTGTACCACTTTTCAAACACTTTAAATTCTGGGAGCTGTAGTTTGTTAATGGTGCAAGACAGTTGTTAGCATCCCAGTCTCCCTTCCAGAGCTACATTTCCCAGAGTGGTTTCACATTCAAGCCGTTTTCACAGGGAACATGGGCAACTGTAGTTTTGTGTGGGAAATAAGGGCCTCCTATGTGGGTTAAACCACAGAGCCTAGGAATTGCCGATCAGAAGGTCGGTGGTTCGAATCCCTGCGATGGGGTGAGCTCCCGTTGCTCGGTCCCTGCTCCTGCCAACCTAGCAGTTCGAAAGCACATCAAAGTGCAAGTAGATAAATAGGTTTCCGTGCGCTGCTCTGGTTCGTCAGAAGCGGCTTAGTCATGCTGGCCATATGACCTGGAAGCTGTACGCGGCTCCCTCGGCCAATAAAGTGAGATGAGCGCCGCAACCCCAGAGTCGGCCACGACTGGACCTAATGGTCAGGGGTCCCTTTACCTTTAACAATTACCGGCACCCTTAGCAAACTATAGCTCCCAGAAGCAGCTGTTGATTAAGCAATGAGCATCTACATTTTGTAAAGGTAAAGGTACCCCTGCCCGTATGGGCCAGTCTTGCCAGACTCTGGGGTTGTGCGCCCATCTCACTCAAGAGGCTGGGGGCCAGCGCTGTCCGAAGACACTTCCGGGTCACGTGGCCAGTGTGACATCGTTGCTCTGGCGAGCCAGAGCCGCACACGGAAACGCTGTTTACCTTCCCGCTAGAAAGCGGTCCCTATTTATCTACTTGCACCCGGGGGTGCTTTCGAACTGCTAGGTTGGCAGGCGCTGGGACCAAGCAACGGGAGCGCACCCCGCCGCATCTACGTTTTGTAGACAGCAAAATAAATGAGTTGGGGATGCCCCCTGCCCAATTTACTACTTTGGGGCCAAAAATATTTACACACAAATATTCAGTGCACCCCCACTTAAAATATCTATTAGGGCTTTGAGACAATCAAGCAGATTATCAAGGTTTTAGTGTGCAACGGGACGCAAAATGTGCTGTTAGGAAAAAAGTGTGCAGTTGAGAAGTGGATAACATGTAGTTTAGAAATTGTAGATAGAAATGCTAAACAACAGCGATGGCTTCCAACTTGGATGGCTTTAAAAGAGGCAATTAACACTTCATCACATCCATGTAAGTATCCTTAAACTTCTCCTTCCCTCTATGACCAGGGACATGAAAAAATGGGATTTGCAGAAGTCAAAATAACTTCTGTGGTAGATATTTTTTAGATTTCCATTGGCATGCGCTCAAGGCAGTGACCACTGCACACAAAAAATAACAATACTCCAATGCAGAATCCTAACAAGCACAAACAGTTATTGCTATATTTTTCGCTCTATAAGACGCACCAGACTACAAGACGCACCTAGTTTTTGGAGGAGGAAAAAAAGAAAAAAAATATTCTGAATCTCAGAAGCCAGAACAGCAAGAGGGATCGCTGCACAGTGAAAGCAGCAATCCCTCTTGCTGTTCTGGCTTCTGGGATAGCTGTGCAGCCTGCATTCACTCCATAAGACGCGCAAACATTTCCCCTTACTTTTAAGGAGGGAAAAAGTGAGTCTTATAGAGCAAATAATACCGTATATGGAAGATGATTCTTGATGGAAACTTGGAGAGATTGATATGGCCACATCCTTTGTTAATGCTGGATAAAAGAGTTTCAGTAGCAGCAGCAGGGTTGCAAGATGGAGGACTGAATCTTGTCCCTCCCTGACAATTGGAAAAGGGTATTTAAAAAAAAAGGTAAAGGACCCCTGGACGGTTAAGTCCAGTCAAAGGCAACTACGGGGTGCGGTGCTCATCTCACTTTCAGGATGAGGGAGCTGGTATTTGTCCACAGACAGCTTTCTGGGTCATGTGGCCAGCATGACTAAACCACTTCTGGCGCAATGGAACAACGTGATGGAAACCAGAGCACACGGAAACGCTGTTACCTTCATGCCACAGCAGTATCTATTTATCTACTTGCACTGGCATACTTTCAAACTGCTAGGTTGGCAGGAACTGGGACAGAGTGATGGGAGCTCACCCCATCGCACGGATTCGAACCGCTGACCTTCTGATCGGCAAGCCCAAGAGGCTCAGTGGTTAAGCCACAGTGCCACCCATGTCTTATGTAGCTAAAACATTTTGCTTTTGAATAATGATCTCCATTTCCAGCTCCTCTAGGTGTGATTTCAGGACTATAGATGATGGATAGCTCCTTTGGAATCTGGCTAAATATTTGAAGGCTACATTGAAGACAAACCAGGTTGCGTTTGCTTTCAGGTTGGCCGCTAGGTAACGAGCCACATCTTGCTGTTCTAGATGTTTCTGGAAGATGAGGTGCTTCGTGGTTAAAAGTGCTGTCTACATGCTTCCCCAATACAATCAAAAGCACAGCCTGTCCTTGAAACAGAACTTGACACCAGAAATGGAGGCAAGCTTTTTATCCTTGAGCTTTGTTGCGTCTGATTTGCTCATTGCATCAGCACCCAGCACTCTGAGACAAGCTGTGTACATTTTCCTGAACTGAAAACAGGCGCATTTATCTGCAGTCTTCTCTATCGGTTCTACGTACAACAGGAGATGGGCAAAACGTAGCGTTCTAGCACGACATTCCTTTTCAGCAAGTTTGGCCTTGAGGCTGCCTGTAGATTTTGCATGGTTTTCAAGATGACATACCGCTCCAGAGAGCCAGTGTGGTATAGTGGTTAGCATCTCAAACTAAGGCCTAAGAAGCCTGGGTTCAAAGCTCCATTCAGCCACAAAGCTCATTGGATGACCTTGAGCTAGTCACTGTGTCGTGAACTGGCAGGACTACAGGGAGAAGGAAAAGTAGGAAGAAGTTCCCGGAGAGGAGTATAGCCGGCACTGGGAAACACCAGGACAAGCTGGGGATGGGGAAGGAGATGTTGGTGTAGGAAGTACTCACAGGGTGACAGAGGAAGATGAGGGAATGGGGGGGTCAATGCACAGGAACCAGAGCAACAGGCCCCATCACCAGAGCCAGAGGGGCCCTGTCTCCACGTACACAGTGGGCTCTGAGGTGTAGGAAGCAGCGGGTGGGGGACTCCAGGAGGCTGAGGCAAGCAAGTGTTAGAATTCCTGCTCCATGATTGCAGTCATGAGATTTTTGTCTATCACATGACGGTGTAGGTTTTGACTCCACAGAGTGGGAAGTGACGGAGACAGGATGCTTGTGTTACTGTGTTCTGCGCAATGGGACTATTGTCCTTTGTTCTTTTTCTCTTTGCTGTCTGATGCTAGAGAGAGAGGGAGCCATGTTGCAGTGCTCCGTGTGTGTTTATATGTAAATAAAGTAGATTGGCCAAAGTGCTGAGTTGCTGAGGTCTGTTATGCAACTGCGCATACTCTGCAGATCCCTAAGTGTGCCGATGTCTGTTGACATCGGTCGCTGTGATGTTTGGGCTGAAGAAAGCTTTTGAAGCTCATGAATGATTGACCAGGAGGGAGGGAACATGCCAGTCGGGCATGTGTCTCTACCAGGGTCCTACTTGTGTGTTAGGCTGAACTCCTGACAGCAAGGGCTCACAGCCCAGCTCCCTAGCTGGCCAGGTGGGGTTCACTAGCTCTGGGAGGAGGTATATGATTCCTCAACTGGAGGAGGCTGGCAGCAGGTGAGAGCCCCATGGCTTATCACTCCCAGATGCTGCAGTCAGCAGACATAGTATAAAAGGGCAGCAGAGATACAGTGCTGCATCTACTCAGCTGTTCATGTTGAGACACCTTGACTTGGATGCTCCTAGACCTCCATGGGAGTGTGCTTCAGGTTTGAAGTGGGGCTGTATCTTGATTGCAGGACTTGGCTACTTGGGTTGACCCTGAACCTCGTTTCCTCACCTCTGGACTTTTGCTTGTGCTGATCAACCTTCGGATTTTGCACTTGGACTTGGCACACTGACTTGTGGCCAGGTAGGCCAGAAGATCAGGACACACCGTTCCTCTACTTAACTTACCTCACAGGGTTGTTTTGCAATAAAACAGGGAGGAAAGAGGGATGTAAATGATATTAATAAAATGTTACAGGAAGTCCCCCAACACTATCATACGCTTTCTTACTTGATATAGTTGAACCTATCAGTTTGCCCTTTTTTGGCATTTTAGAGAAAAAGGCATGGAGACTTGTCTATTTGTATTGCAGCTTTCCCATATTCTGGTTTTTAACAGGATTTAGAGCTTAAACCTAGACAGCATCTTAAAAAGCAGAGACATCACCTTGCCAACAAAGGTCTGTATAGTTAAAGCTATGGTTTTCCCAGTAGTGATGTATGGAAGTGAGAGCTGGACCATAAAGAAGGCTGATCGCCGAAGAATTGATGCTTTTGAATTATGGTGCTGGAGAAGACTCTGGAGAGTCCCATGGACTGCAAGAAGATCGAACCTATCCATTCTTAAGGAAATCAGCCCTGAGTGCTCACTGGAAGGACAGATCCTGATGTTGGGAAAGATGGAGGGTGCAAGGAGAAGGGGACGACAGAGGATGAGATGGTTGAATAGTGTTCTTGAAGCAACCAGCATGAGTTTGACTAAACTGCGGGAGGCAGTGGAAGACAGGAGTGCCTGGCATGCTCTGGTCCATGGGGTCACGAAGAGTCGGACACGACTAAATGACTCAACAACAACAAAGAGCTTAATTGCCTATTTTTGTACTCTATAAGATGCAGCCACTCAAGGCCTGACATGAAGCTGAATGTGATGCTAAATTTGCCTCGGTCCCTAGATTTAAAGTTTGTTGAAGTTTACTTGAAAGTGCCACGCCTGTGGGACTCCAACATGCACTCAGCAATGTATGCACAATCAGCACCATCAGATCACTGTGTTCCAATCTTGCTGGCCTTTGATGTTTCTTGCTCCCTTTACATTGACAAATTACATGCTCTGTCAACACAGTAGGAATGCTGTCATCACTGTGCGGTTGATTTGATCAGCGAGCTCGGTTTTATTTGCTGCAGATGTCATGTTGAAAAACATCATCCGCTTATTAGAATCCTTTCCTTAATTTCAAACCTGAATGCATGAAATTACAATAAAGAAATACTTGGAAACCAAGTGCTTCGGAATAAAGATTGCAGGCAATCGATATGACCAAAGCTGTTCGGAAACAGAATGTTCTCGATTATCAGTAGCTTATCAGCAGGCAGAACATTAGCAGTGGCAAAGTTTTTATCGGTGGTTGCAAGAACCAATGGTCCCCATCTTTAAGTCTGAACAAAATGCTTGTTTAACCTGGAGGTAGGCTGTCTGAATTGTGCATTGCTTTGTAATGGTTTGTTGTGTCTCAGGACCATAATAAAGATTGATTGATTGATTGGATTGATATAGATCTGATAGAAGGCCAGCTCTCGGTCCCATTACTACCTGGGTTCACATAAGGAAGTACAAAAGTATTTTTTTGCAAAGGCATTTTATGTCAGATTGCCTGTCTTAGCTTTCCATGCATCTGTGATGCCATTAATCTGAGGGGGGGGAGCCCCATGCCTGCTTTCAGGTGAGGGTCACACACTGCAAACAAGTTGCACAGATCCAATGTTTCTATGAGCACAACAGGCACATTCAACATTTGCACATTCCCATTTTGTCAGCCTTAATGTTCATCCACACCCATGGACAAAGTTTGATGGAATGTGGGTGCAGTGACAGCAGATGGAGAATGGCTTGTCTTTGCTTACTGGATTTTCTGTAGAAAGTAGAAATCTGGATTGAAATATATTCATATGAATATGAAATGTAGCATGCTGATTATGACAATACAAAACTTGTGTGCATGAGTGGCACTGATTCCACAATAGACTCCCATCTGAAAGCTCCCTAATTTAGGCTCTAGAAAATTGGACATGTCTCATGGTTTTGCATGTTAAGTATGGCTAACCCAAGCTGTCATTTGCTTGCCATGCTGATGGCAAAACCTTGCAATGAAAAATGACCTAGAGGTTTGTAAAGTTGCTTTGATTATGTGACCTGACCTTGTAGCATAGCAGTGGTATTAGTACAATTAATAATGATAAATGGCAGAATCTATGCCTTTGGTTTCTTCTATTAATGTAGTTCCCTTTCATTGATTTCCAGCTGGACAGGAAGTTACAGTTCTGTTCCAGTGGTGAAGCATTACATTTCATTGACATCTTGATTGAATGAAACAGTCCATTCATAGACAGTTGCTGTTATCTCTGCAGAAACTGCTTAATTGCAACAGGAAATGAAGGCAGTCCCCCCCCCCTCTCTTTCTCTAATGTTGCACTTAATTTTCATAATGCTTCCTTGGTTGGATGTTGGAAGAAAATAATGGAGCCTTTATATTTAGCTCAGCTAGTATTGTGGCGTTTTAGATTTTTCTCCCGTGGACTGTGCATTTAAAATAATCCCTTAGATGCTGTATGCACATATAAGGATTAGAGGATATGCAAAGCTTAGGAAGCAAAATAGAGCCCTCTTTTAAGGGCTGTCAGTATAAAATACACTCACAGCGTTTACATTTAGCATTACATGAACAGCCTTAGCCTCCCCCTCCCCCGCCTAGCCTTATGCACTTATCGCCTCTGCCCTGGCATGTCCATGAGGAGAAAATCAAAAGCTTCCACTTAGATTAAGTGCAGTTTAGAGTGCCATTATAGAATCATAGAATTGTAAAGTTGGAAGTGACCCCAAGGGTCATCCAGTCCAACCCCTGCAATGCCGGGATCCAAACCCTCAAATTTGCTTAGAGAAAGCAAGTCAGATTTATAATACAGTACAGTGGTACCTCGGGTTAAGTACTTAATTCATTCCGGAGGTCTGTTCTTAACCTGAAACTGTTCTTAACCTGAAGCACCACTTTAGCTAATGGGGCCTCCCGCTGTCGCCGCGCTGCCGGAGCATGATTTCTGTTCTCATCCTGAAGCAAAGTTCTTAACCTGAAGCACTATTTCTGGGTTAGCGGAGTCTGTAACCTGAAGCGTATGTAACCTGAGGTACCACTGTATATGGTTTGAAGCTGTCTTGTTTTCATGAACTATAGTTTTAACAACCTGGTAGCTGCTATTAATCTAAAACAGAGGCAAAAACTTCTGAACTTCTCAGGGCCATGTAAGAAAAGGGAGAGGTGGCACAGGAGCCAAACAAATGTGACACTAGATGGCGACAGTGAGCTATGCAAATTTCAATGTATTTTTCAAAACATTTTTTAAAAAGCATTTTCACAATGTGAAAGCATTTTCACGCATTTTCATGTGTGTAGATTCCACCACGGTCTTTCATATAGCGTGGACTTACACCATGTAGGGCTTTATAGGTCACAACCAGCACTTTGAATTGTACCTGGAAACAGACCAGTAGCAGATGAGCAACAACAAGCCATTAAATCTAGTCATGGGAAGGGAAACGTACTAGGTTTATTTGGAAGCTGGCTCCATAGTGCGCAATGGGAGTTTTCCCTTAACAAAACAATGCAGTGGGACTTCTAAGAAAACATGCCTAGGATTGCACCACACAATGAGATCAATTGCAGCAGAGATTCTTTGCAGCCCATCTGCTGCATATGTAAGAGAAATAGTACATCTATCGGGGTTAGAAAAAATAAAAATGTGTGTGTGCGAACTTTCCTCCCCACCAGAAGTCTTTGTAAACCCTGATACCTTCCAGAGATTTTCATCCTCCTGCCTTCAACACTGCGCAGAGGCTTTGTATAATCTTTTATTCCGTTTGTACGACTGGAAAGGGGAAGGAAAACAAGCTAAAAGCCTTGACAAGGCAGCATGGAACCAACATAGCAATCGGCTAATTATATGTAAGAACGGGGCTTTCTAAGCGGTAGGGCTGAATCCAAAGGAAAGCGCAGAACTTGGAGAATCCCAAGTGAGCAGAATGGTGGGGTTGGAGACACAGAAGAAACACCAGGATTTGCGGAGGAGGAGACAGATGTCAGATGCAGGCAGTGAACATAAAGCACGGTGGAAAGAGAGTGATGTAAACATGAACCCTTCTTCTTCTTCTTCTTCTTCTTCTTCTTCTTCTTCTTCTTCTTCTTCTTCTTCTTCTTTTACTTCAAGAAAACTCTTTCAAGTCTCTTGGCCATTTACATTTTAAAAAGAAAATGGGGGCAGGAGGTGAGTCCATACCTTCCAACATTTCTCTGATGAAAATAAAGGTAAAGGTACCCCTGCCCGTACAGGCCAGTCGTGTCCGACTCTAGGATTGTGCGTCCATCTCACTTAAGAGGCCGGGAGCCAGCGCTGTCTGCAGACACTTCCGGGACACGTGGCCAGCGTGATGAAGCTGCTCTGGCGAGCCAGCACCAGCGCAGCACACAGAAACGCCGTTTACCTTCCCGCTGTAAAGCGGTACCTATTTATCTACTTGCACTTAGGGGTGCTTTCAAACTGCTAGGCGGGCAGGAGCTGGGACCGAAAGACGGGAGCTCACCCCACCGCGGGGATTCGAACCGCCGACCTTACGATCGGCAAGTCCTAGGCACTGAGGTTTTACCCACAGCGCCACCCGTGGAGCTCACCCCACCGCGGGGATTCGAACCGCCGACCTTACGATCGGCAAGTCCTAGGCACTGAGGTTTTACCCACAGCGCCACCCGTGTCCCTCCCTGTGATGAAAATAGGGATGTCCTATTCAATAACAATAACAACAACATCTGACTGGGTTGACCCCCCAACAACTCTGTGCAGCTTTCAACATATATAAAAACATAATAAATCATTAAACAATAAACAAACAAAAAAACTTCCCTATACAGGGCTGCCTCCAGATGTCATCTAAAGGTTGAATAACTGGTCTTGAGAATTTGCCAGCAAAAGCTAGTCCCTTAGGGCGTATGGGGCCCTGTCCCACCAACCTCGACCTACCCGCTGTCCCCCACCTCACTTTCTTACTTAAGCCAACCCAGGGGATGGCATGGGCTCTACTGCCTTCTGCCCTACTGGTCCTAGTGCTTTTTGTCTGCAGGTACTCAAGGGTATGTAGCACCAGCACCCTTTTTTCTCTAGAAGAAAAGCCCTGGCTGGTGCCAACAGGCACCAGCCATTGCTGAAAGCTGCCTAATCTCTATACAGTGGTACCTCGGGTTACAGACTCTTCAGGTTACAGACTCCGCTAACCCAGAAATAGTACCTTCAGTTAAGAACTTTGCTTCAGGATGAGAACAGAAATTGTGCTCCGGCGGTGCGGCGGCAGCAGGAGGCCCCATTAGCTAAAGCGGTTCTTCAGGTTAAGAACAGTTTCAGGTTAAGAACGGACCTCCGGAACGAATTAAGTACTTAACCCGAGGTACCACTGTACTTATGAAGTACTAAAAGGGCCCCTTCTGCCCATATTAACATTTTAACCCAAAAGTGTCTGTAGGTAAGGAGGTTGTCTTCCAGGTATTTGCGCCAAATCATTTAGGACCTTCAAACTCTCATGTGACCACCTTTAATTACTATACTGACCGATAGTGGAGTTCTCCATGCAAAGAGAAAGCTGCGCGGAGGGAGCCAAGTATTTCAGGGATAAATTGCTTTAGTTCCATGTTGAGGAAAGTTGTTCTCTAAGGTGCTACTGGGAGGAAATTTTTTTACAGTGGTACCTCGGGTTACATACGCTTCAGGTTACATACGCTTCAGGTTACAGACTCTGCTAACCCAGAAATAGTGCTTCAGGTTAAGAACTTTGCTTCAGGATAAGAACAGAAATTGTGCTCCTGCGGCGCGGCAGCAGCAGGAGGCCCCATTAGCTAAAGTGGTGATTCAGGTTAAGAACAGTTTCAGGTTAAGAACGGACCTCCAGAACGAATTAAGTACTTAACCTGAGGTACCACTGTACGTAAGAAGTGGAGACACTCTTTTCATCCAAGGATCAAGCATCTGCAGGGCCACATATTAATGGTCGGCAGAGTCATTTGGAGCCACATCAAACGTTTTTTTGGGGGGGCCTCCTTCAGTGGAAATTTGTGGGTGCCTGGGACCCCACGGCCCCGCATAGATGGCACCTGTGATACACACATACAATGTGGAAAGCTCTCAGACGTAGGGGGGTTAATTGGTATGCAATACAGTCGTACCTTGGAAGTCGAACGGAATCTGTTCTGGAAGTCCGTTTGACTTCCAAAACGTTCAGGAACTAAGGCACGGCTTCCAATTGGCTGTAGGAAGCTCCTGCAGCCAGTCAGAAGCCGAAATGGATGTTCAGGTTCCAAAGAAGGTTCGCAAACTGGAACAATCAGTTCTGGGTTTGCTGTATTTGGGAGCCAAAACGTTTGTCTCGCAAGGCATTCAACTTCCAAGGTACGACTGTACTATCAAAATGCGGGCCACACAAAAGTGGGGTGATCCCACTGAATTCCACCCTATACATTTGAGGCTACATTTTAATATTTTAATGTTGTATTTTAATTTTGTTTTTAAGTTGTATTCATTCAACTTGTTTTTATTATTGCTTGTTAGCCGCCCTGAGCCCGGCCTTGGCTGGGGAGGGCGGGGTATAAATAAAAATTATTATTACTATTATTATTACATTTTAAGCAATTTCAAAGCGTTCTCTTTCCTTCAAAGAATTCTGGGCACTGTGGTTTACCCATCACAGAGTAATAACTCCAAGCAATCCTTTATAAACTACGCTGCCCAGAATTCTTTGAGGTAAAGACTGTGTTTCAAATGTGCTTTAAAGGTATTAGTGTGTCCTTTCCAATTTAACATATAGAACAAGAGACCAAGAAGAACGTACGTTTAAAGAAGATTGGAAAACATTCATTGAATATATGGAAAATAACTGTACACAAACTGTACACAAACGCAAACGCTGGCAGCATTCAGATAAATTCAACGGAGTGAATAATTTTTGATGGATGTAAAGTGGAAAATTGATTTGAATAGCTATAGCAAAATATGGAGGGATGTATGATATGTAAAATGAACCATGGAAAGAGAAGAAGGGAATTCATTGGATATTTTTAAAGTTTGCCAAATGTTTATTTGTAATTGTAAAACAGAAAATAAAATAAAAAATACTATTAAAAAATTAAGGTATTAGTGTGGATGTAGCCTAAGTCCAGTGCTATACAATTTTACACTGTCCACACAAAGATAGGAATTTAGCTGTTCCACATAAATCAAATCCATTAGCTTCCTGAACAGATTCTTTATGACAGTTTTTTAAAATTTATTTAAGTATTGTGACAATACACATTGTCAATATTAGAGTAATGTAACTGTCACACACAAACAAAAACCAGGAAGTTTTTGCTCACTTTTCATATGATGTGTGCGTTTGAGGCAGGGGTACCACTTTTGTTAAAGTGAGAGAGCCTTTAACAGACATTTTTCCAACGCAGTAACTTTCGCTATTCCATTTGTGCAAATATGAAGCTAAACCTTGGCACTTACTTTAAAGCACATATAAAACATCAAAAGGAATAACACTCTGCAGTTAATGACATTTCCCCCCTGCCTTCAAAGAGAATACCACATTAACAGCAAGTGCTTCAACACCAGTAAACTATCGTCCTTCATTCAGAGAAAGTTAGTTGTATCCAACTCCCATTGAATTCCTGGATTTCTGGGGCATAGTTACTCAGGGCACTTCTCTGCTATAGGTGGGATCTAATTACATACCAGCAAATTCAGGGTGAACAATTATAGATTAGGAGATGCTGCAAATCGGGCCCAATTTCCCCCCAAATTGGACTTTTGTGGACTTTTGTTTATGTATGCCACAGCCGCTGCAAGCAGCGGCGTAGCGTGGGTTGTCAGCACCCGGGGCAAGGCAAGTAATTTGCGCCCCCTAACCCGTGGATTTGCGTCCCCTAACCTGTGGATTTGCGCCCCCTAACCCGTGGATTTGCCCTAACCCCAGATGTTGCGCCCGGTGCGGCCGGCCCCCCCTGCACCCCCCACGCTACGCCACTGGCTGCAAGAACCCTACTGGACCCAAAATGGAAAATACAATATATACCAACAATCCAGGAGTGGCAGGTGAAGATGACAGATTTTGCAGAACTTGCCAAATTGACAGGGAGGACCAAGAGGACCAGAGATACAAGAACAATTGGAGTAAATTCTTTGACTACTTAAAGGAGAAGTGTAAAAACTTAAATACACTAGCAGGACTGGAATAATACCTTCAATGTAAAATAGTAGAGATATAAGGATAATATACGTGATAAGAATGTGATACATATACCAACTGAAGGGAGGGAGGGAAGTCGAGACTCGGCAGAGTCAAAGGGAATATATTGTGATGGTACGGATCGTTGGAAAAAGAATACTTAAAGAAAACAATAAAAATTGATTTTAAAAAACAAAATTGGACTTTTGTGGTGGGGAAAGTGCAGGGGAACAGCACTGGAAAGTGTGGGACAACACTGGCTTGGTTGCAATATTCTCTAACCATGGGTAGGCAAACTAAGGCCCAGGAGCTGGATCTGGCCCAATCGCCTTCTAAATCCAGCTCGCGGACTGTCCGGGAATCAGCGTGCTTTTACATGAGTAGAATGTGCCCTTTTATTTAAAATGCATCTCTGGGTTATTTGTGGGGCATAGGAATTCGTTCATTCCCCCCCCCCCCCAAAAAAAAATCTAGTCTGGCCCCCCACAAGGTCTGAGGGACAGTGGACCAGCCCCCTGCTGAAAAGGTTTGCTGACCACTAACCGCCCCACAAACAAATCAGAATGAATGTTTATTAAATAGCCAAGAACATCTGAGTTTCCTGCTAACAAATCAGGATCAATGTTCAATAAGCAGGTCATCTCAAAGTGCCCTCAGACACAATTCTCACCATGTTCAATGGTGAGACTGCCCCTAGTGTGTTTAGAATTGCAGCCTTACAATGAAATCCTATATATGTCTACTCAGAATTAAGTCCTATTGAGTTCTGTGGGGCCTGCTCCCTGGTAAGTGAGCATAGGGCTACAGCCTGCAGACTCCACATGTAATTTATAATCAGATTCAGAATTTGTCCTCCTCCTGCAGACCGGTCAATGTAGGATCGTAGATGAATGAGATCAATTTTTAAAAATGCACTATTTCCTGGGCAGATGTATCTTATCTGCTCTCAAATCAATATCTGGGGTTCTGCCAACAACATTTTTAAAAGGTTTATATAAACTTAAATTGATAGATGTGTAGAGAGATATTTCATTTCCATTGACATTATGCTATGCTTTCTATTCACCTACCTACCTCCTATTACAGTATAAACTTTCCTTTGGTATCAACAGACATGGTGACAGAAATACTGAATATACTTATCAAGCCTCAGATTTATGCAGATTGTACTTTGATTATGTTAACAACAGCAACTGGTTCAATAAGGTAATTGAAGAATTGGCATTTATGTTGTTATTGGAAAGAAGATAGGGTTATAAATGCAATTAAGAGACAGCCGCAGGAGTAATTTATCTGTGATCTCAGCAATGGCATTGGGAACTAAGTGGGAGGGCTTGGAAAATCACTAATTAGGAGAAACTTTTTGGTCTGCATACCTGACTGTCATGAAACTGGCCTCCAAACCAGAGGAGGAAAATCAGCATTTGAGGTTGAGAATGTGCCTGAACCCAGCTCCTCACCTGAGTCTGAGGCTGGTGGTCAGAAACTGGAGCTCACATAAGCTAACAGAGATAGAGTAAGGGCCCTCAGCTCTCTCTCCCCCTGAGGAATCAGGTCTCCCGCAGTTCCACACCTGCTCAACAGTGCAGGGAGCCTACCAGACAGGAGACCATAGGGAGGAGAAGCATCTGTCTTTAGACCAGGAATGGCCCTTTAAGAATCTACATTCTTCAAGCAACTGGGTGATGCTTAGGAGGGGTAAACTGGAGGCAGGGCTTAATCAGGTTCACAAGGAGCAAGGTGCTTGCTAGGACTAATCTAAAACAGTAGCGGGTGGTACGTTGCTGCTCCCCTGACAGCTAGGGGTACCTCCCAGCATCCTTTCTATTGTGCACGTATTTCATTGCCCAATTCCTGTTCCATTAATTGCAGATAACAGCTAGGTTCCTGCTCCCCAAGTTAGCTTTTTTAAACCACTTCAAGTCATTTTATTATGGTCAATGACCAGTATCAAAACAAAACACTTGTTTTAGGTATGTATTTGTTCTCCCCCTCCTCAATGTAAGTATCCATCTTTGTACTCTTTTTTTTCTGTTTTATTAAATTTGCTTAGTAACATAACATTATTATATATATTCTATAAAACAAAGAAAACAGAACAAAATTCATTCATACTACAATGTCTAACTACATAACATTAATATATATGGTTTCTGGAAAAAAAGGCTTACATACCAAAATCAATTCAAAATACCATCCAGTTTACTTTTCTTTCTTTTTCCCCCACTCCAGCCCTCCCCGCCCCCGGTCAGGCCTTCCTTCTTCATATCTTTATCCATGTACACAGTCTGTTCATTCGAGCTTGTATGTTAGGGTTGGCTTCCCCTCCTTCTATCCAGTTCCTGTAAAATGCCCATTTATTTGTGATTCTTTGGCATTTATTTCCCCATCTCTCCTCTGCCACTATCTGTGTGAATATTTCTGATTGTACGTATTCAAACACATAATCATTTCATTTTTCCATATTCCATTTGGCCTTTTCTTTCCATCCCAAAGCAATAACTGCCATTCCAGCTTGTCCATCTTTGTACTCAAAGATATTTTTTTTATTCAAAAAAGTATTGTTTACTTTTTACATTGCCATTGTGACTGGCAATGGCTCTCCAGGGTTCTGGCAGACATCTTTCCCAGCCCTATCTGGAGATGCCAAGGAATGGAACTACAAAACGGATGCTTTTCTACTAAGCTACAGCCCTTCGTCTAACAATATTTTTTTCTATAATCAGATTTATTTACACATAAACTAGCTGAACCTATTGGAAGCAAGCCGGCTGTTAAAACAGGCAGGAAAACTAACAATTCTACTTCAGTTACAGGTAGGTAGTCATGCTGGTCTGCCGTAGTCAAAACAAAATTAAAATATATATATATATATTTAAAAGTTGCTGAATTGCAACTTATTACCAAACTTAAAACCATGGAGAGACCAGGTCTGAATAGAGACATTAAAAAGGTAAAGGTACCCCTGCCCGTACGGGCCAATCTTGACAGATTTTGGGGTTGTGCGCCCATCTCACTTAAGAGGCCAGGGGCCAGCGCTGTCCGGAGACACTTCCGGGTCACATGGCCAGCGTGACAAAGCTGCATCTGGCGAGCCAGTGCAGCACACGGAAACGCTGTTTACCTTCCCGCCAGTAAGCGGTCCCTATTTATCTACTTGCACCTGGAGGTGCTTTCGAACTGCTAGGTTGGCAGGCGCTGGGACCGAGCAACGGGAGCGCACCCCGCCGCGGGGATTCGAACTGCCGACCTTTCGATCAGCAAGCCCTAGGCGCTGAGGCTTTTACCCACAGCGCCACCCGCGTCCCTCGAATAGAGACATTGGATTCTCATTATACACGATAAAGCTATTTTTAGCCATCTCACCCCTTGCTTTTTCCTGTAAGACCAATTGCAGTCATCAACAGTCAACAGGTTTACCACACCTATCAGCCAATCACCCATTCCCACCACCCTTCTGAGTAATACCCCTCCCCACCCTCTCACTATATAGAAGGGTCTGGTGACTTCTGTTTCAGTGTATCTGGAGAAGCGTGCATGCACATGAAAGCTTATACCAATGACAAACTTAGTTGGTCTCTAAGGTGCTACTGGAAGGAATTTTTTTATTTTGCTTCTACTTCAAATTCTTATCAAGCAACAGGATAAAACTATCACGGGTCTCATCTGCTTTCAATCTAACTCTCTCTCTCTGTGTCGACAGATGAAAAAGAAGACTGGGCTTCTGTATCTTTAGTTGTTGAGAGGGAAGGAAGTTAATCTTACTAAAATGCCTTCTTCTTCACAACTAAAGGTGCAGGAGCTCCACTCTCCCTCTCTCTAAAAGCTAATTACCGGCCTGTCTAAATTCAAATGGGAACTGCCTTAAGTCTTTCCCCAAAACTTAAAAAGGTAGCAGATTTTCTACGTTGGAGGCAGATTCTAGACCAGGCATAGGTACAAACTCGGCCCTCCAGATGTTTTGAGACTACAATTCCCATCATCCTTGACCACTGGCCTGTTAGCTAGGGATGATGGGAGTTGTAGTCCCAAAACATCTGGAGGGCCGAGTTTGTACCTATGCCTGTTCTAATCTAGACCATTAAGGAATCTTAAATCCTTTTTGTTACATCCCTGAACACTCGGCGTTTTCCTGATAAATTTGATGAGGATATGGCAATTCACAGTAATCAAAGACAGCCAAGCTCACAACAGTCCTAATTTAAATAAGGTTGTCATCTTTTTAACAGTTCTTCCCCCCTCCCACTATATCTTCTGTAGCAACTACCTATATGTGCAGATATTACCACATGTTAATATTCATCTCCATGGGGAGCAAAACTTTAGCTGCTTATTTTCTGAAGATCAAATGCTTGGTAAAAGCATTTTTCCCCCTGATCCGTTGGAGATCCAAAATATAAATAGCTCTTGATACAGAAAAGATACGAGGAGCATGACTCACTGGAAGAAGGGAGCATTAAAAATCCACAACTAGTAACAGATGGTAACTTGTGAGATAACCTGCTGAGTCATTAGAGAAGTGATTGCTTTGTTTGTAGTGGCAAAGAGAGATGCATATGCTCAAGTCACGTTTAACTTTGAGAACGTTGCTTCTACTAATCAAAGGGCATTTTTTTGCATATGGGAGTTGCTTGGAGCAGCTCTTGTTTCAGTCAGTTTGCAATGCAAACATAAAACTTGCATTAGCCAGAAAGTGAGTTTATATTAACAAGAGTTTCTCTTCCACAGTAACAAGAAGCAGATGTTCACATAAATAGCATGTGAGCGGCTCAAAGGTTATTTAAGTCTGTCGGCAAAATATGTGTTGCTTCTATACATACGTCATTTCTCCTTACAGATTTAGAATGCAGAAGTGATACTAGTGCATTTGGAGGCCACTGTAGTAAGTTGCCCCCCTCTCTCAAAACCTTTGTCCTCCTTATTCCCATAATAAAGCACCAATGGACCTACTTCCAACACTACATATACCATCAAATAAATGCAAAATCACTGAGATGGTTCTGAGATGCCAGATTCCAGTTTAGCCACAAACAATAGTTCTTCCTCTCTCACTAAGCAAATTAGCCATATAAGCACCCAGTATCAGAGAAGAGGCACCCCACTCTCTCTAACACACATCCTCCAGTGATAATGTGCTCTTTAAACGGAGAACTATGTCGTGTTTAGAGGGACGCGGGCGGCGCTGTGGGTTAAACCACAGAGCCTAGGACTTGCTGATCAGAAGGTTGGCAGTTCGAATCCCTGCAACGGGTTGAGCTCCCGTTGCATTGGACTTAGTATATGGGTATGATACTGCTCTTAGGGACGTGGGTGGCGCTGTGGGTTAAACCACAGAGCCTAGGGCTTGCCGATCAGAAGGTCGGTGGTTTGAATCCCTACAACGGGGTGAGCTCCCATTGCTCGGTCCCTGCTCCTGCCAACCTAGCAGTTCGAAAGCACGTCGTAGTGCAAGTAGATGAATAGGTACCGCTCCGGCGGGAAGGTAAACGGTGTTTCTGTGTGCTGCTCTGGTTCGCCAGAAGCGGCTTAGTCATGCTGGCCACATGACCTGGAAGCTGTACGCCGGCTCCCTCGGCCAATAAAGCGAGATGAGCGCCGCAACCCCAGAGTCGGCCATGACTGGACCTAACGGTCAGGGGTCCCTTTACCTTTACCTTGTGTTTATACATTCAGCAGAGTCGCAAAGTTATTCCCAATACCCAAATCTCAGCAGGATTTCAACACATAGTTCTGTAACTGAACCCTGTGGAATAGTAATGCTTGATCTTACCAGTGACTCAGCCAACTGCTAGTTGCAAACAAGGAAAAACATTCACTGTGGGGAAATGTACCAAAAAAAACCTTTAAAGGTATGTCTGTCCACAGTGGGGAGAGAAGTCACAAATGACAGTGTGAAACACCAAAATCTCATTTACAGAGGTTTTGAATGTCAGCGTGCTAACTTTATACGTTTTGGGGGGGACCCTGCAAAAAAAATAGAAGCAATAGCACTTACATGGCGATTTTGATGTATAGCTCTTTAATACATGAAAAGAAAGTGTTTTAACTTCCAAGCATTTATGCATCAGCCCAGGACAGTTTTGAAACACAGGCTGGTAAAATGCCTGACTCATGAAGCAGCTGAGATGTGAGTTTTCCTAGAAAAATGCCCATTGCATACCCTGCTTTTCCTTTCTCTATACATCTGTTGTGGGCCCTGCCACAATTCCCTAGGATGCACATGAAACAGATGTACAGTATCGTGTTGTGGGACACGGGTGGCGCTGTGGGTTAAACCACAGTGCCTAGGACTTGCCGATCAGAAGGTCAGCGGTTCGAATCTCTGCGTCGGGGTGAGCTCCCGTTGCTCAGTCCCTGCTCCTGCCAACCTAGCAGTTTGAAAGCACGTCAAAGTGCAAGTAGATAAATAGGTACTGCTCCGGCGGGAAGGTAAACGGCGTTTCCGTGCGCTGCTCTGGTTCGCCAGAAGCGGCTTAGTCATGCTGGCCACATGACCTGGAAGCTGTACGCCGGCTCCCTCGGCCAATAAAGCGAGATGAGCACCGCAACCCCAGTGTCGGTCATGACTGGACCTAATGGTCAGGGGTCCCTTTACCTTTTATCCTCATGTTACCTCAAAGCACCAACCTACATATGCTCTCATCTGTCTTCAACTTTTAAGCCAGAAACTTTCACTCTAGCCTGTTAAAACAAGGAAAACCTAAATTTCTCTATGGAACTATGTATAAGATCGCTTGTAAAATGTATGATTCTTGAGCTTAGTGTGTGTGTGTGTGTGTGTGTGTGTGTGTGTGTGTGCGCGCGCGCGAGTGTGATATTGCATTGTGGGGAACTTTGGGTCTTCCATAATCCCTAAAGCCTAGGGTCATGTAGGCAGGATACCCATCAGGGAAGTGCCTAAAGGAGTTCCTCTCCCAGAAGCTGCAAACACTATTGTGTTAATAGCCCTAGAAGGTTGTCCCTGTTTGCTCAGGTACCCTACATAAAAGAAATCTCTGCATCCTGCTGAGCACGGCTGTTATCACGTAGACTACCCCAAGAAACTCTTATTTCCAGTGTCAATACTTTGTGTAAAGTCTGTCTGGAACTGTGTGAAAGCGTGCTGATCTTCAGGAATGTGACACCCCAGTCTGCCTGACTTCACTTAGTATGTAAAAAAAGAAAGGTAAAAAGGTATCTGATGTAACCATGACAAATATCCCAAGTGACCCTGCAGAAGGGGATATCCTCCCCCATGCCAAAATGCAAACCTTTCAAGAGAGAGGTTTATTCTTTGTTTTGGGTCCTTCACCTCCTGAGGGGGGGAGGGGAGGGACTTTGTTGCAACAGATAATAAAAGATCAGCTTTGCTTTCACTGGAATTCTGCCTCAGCTCATTCATCTCTGTCCAGTAACAAACTTGGGGAGTTGGGCCATCAAAACACCCAGGCTGCTAGTTTAACTTTTTGCTATTAATTATCTACTTATTTGTAGATACGTACAAATGGCTTTTTTCTTTTTCCAGAGAGGGACAGGCCCCCTGCCTCAAGGGGGTAACAGTCTAAATGTTGGCACTAAAAGTTACTTTAAAGAGGTGCAAGTCTGAGAGTGCAAACCCTGTTAGCATGCCTTTTCCTGATACAACAAATGAAGGTAGAAATTAATATTCAGCTGAATAAATATTTCCTCTTGACTCAGTGGGGTTGGTTATTGTGGGGAGGGGCAACAAAGCAGTGACATTTTAGGTGACCATATCTCGGCTTAGCCCTTCCAGGAGGAGTGTGACGCTCTTTAGTTTAATGTGTAACCGACAAGAGAGGATGGCAAAGATTTGAGAAGTGAAAAGAGACAGAGGCAGCAGTAAGTGGATTTACAGGCGTTGCAATTCATCTTGTTTGAATGTGCAATACCAGAGGTAATGTAATAGAGACGATCTCCTTGCCTCTCCAGGCCAAAGTAGCACTTTCCTTATCAGATAGAGGCTACCTTTCTGGGTTTGCGAGTACTTTGTGACATTGTGAGCAGACTCAATGCACATTTAAAACACATGGCTTCCCCGTAAGAGCTGTGGTTTCCCCATCATAGAGCTGCAAGCCTGGCATCCTTAACATACTAGTTCTCAGGATTATTTGGGGGAAGCCATGTCCTTTAAATATATGGTGCAGATGCTCACTAGAGGAATCCCCTTTGGAAGATGACCTGGAGTGCCCAGAGTAAAATACCACAGAGGAGCAGCTTGTGTTGAAGGCGCACAAGAAGGAGATCTGCAGCCTCAGGGGAAGCAACAATTCAACATTACCCCTCAAAGCACAAGTTGCCCCCATGTCAGGGACAGAGGCAGAGGCTGACCCCCTAAGGAGCGCAAGGGCTGGCTCAGATAGCTGCAAAATGCCAAAGTGACTGCCTGAAGGATTCATCAGGAGTAGATGAATACTTCCAAGTAAGCTAGTATATCAAATGTGCAAGCAAAATGAATGACTTGCAGCTGTGTTCTGAAGGCTCAGATCTAATAGCCTTCAGTTCCAGTCCAAGCATGCTATGACACTATCTTTGCATCAGCTCTTTAGTACACAGACAGTACTCACATTTGTGTTTGTTTTTGTTAGCCATTTTCTGCTGGCACCCTTGGCCCCTTTATCGAAATCTGCATACTTGTACCTCATCTGTATCAAAAACTGCTGGTACTGAGTTTTCCCTGACCCCCACCCTGTTTTAGATTTCAGACTGTTTTTTGGACTTTGGTTTTCCTGTCGCCTTATGTTATGACTTTGAACTGTTTATTGACCTTGCTTCCTGCGTGCCGCTCTTGCACGATTAAACTTTGGCCTACTGTGATTCAGGGATTGTCTCTTGTTAACTTTCAGTCTCTCTGTGTGCCACATTGTAGGCACATTGATGTAACGTTCTTGAAAAAACTTAGCTGTTTCGATGAAGCTGTCTTAAAATGTATGATTAGAGTATAAAAGCAACTGCATGGTTTTAAAAGCTTATGTAAATTTCCCTGGGAGGGGAGTTATCGCTGAATAAATGTAGACTTTTCAAGCCGAATTCTTAGCGATCAAGCAGTGGGGGAAAGGGAAGCAGTTTCATTTACTGCAGGTTGCTGTTAAAAGTCACCAAAGCGCAGCTAGCAATGAAAGTTAGAAATCTTATGCTAGCCACTTGCTTAATAAATTTGTTGAGTAGGCTGGGTGGCAAGGAGGCAGGACACTGGCACCTGCAGTGGTGCCTAGGAGACAATTTCAGACACCCTAGGATCTGCTGGCATGAAGTTTTCACAGAACTTATACACTCTGCAAGATTATATACGACATCACATAGAAAGCAAATGTTAGGCCCCCTGCATTTCTCCATGTTTCCTTTCCCAAAAAAGGCACACATACAAATGGCTTTTTTTTTTTTGTAGGGTTGGGGGGAGAAAGTGGGTTTCTTGCGCCAACAAGCGTCACACCCATTCCATCTGCATTGCCTAATTTTGCCAGTATCCTACTTTAGTAGTATTTTAACTTTTTTTGTGTGTGTTGGGGGCAGAGGATTGAGAACACTTTACTATGAAGGATGCACACAGGTTTCTCCCTGCTGCCTCCTTCTCGCTTAGTGTATATTCGTACCAAAAATGGAGGACAGGGACAGGCAGTCGCTTATGCCTCACACCCTGTTATTGATGATGGATGGAGCCCATAAAGAAATAAACTTCCCAAAGAATGTCAGTCGGGTCCCAAGGCGGGTCATCTAATCCAACCCCCTTCAATGCAAGGAACCAACTGCTTTATCGTCTCTGTCTGTTTGTGCTTTTAACGGTTTGCTGTTTTATATTTCATTTATTTACTAGATTTGTCAGTCGCAGGGCAACCCAAAGCGACTAACTCCTGGGGAATCGAAAGCAGATTCCTCTCTTCACGTCAAGGCCACAAACCTCTCAGCATCCTCCACTCGGACGCCACTAATCCAACTGACAGCGTAAGGGCGGGGCTTAACTCTGAGGTAAACGCGAGCAGGCTCGCGGCGCCAACGGCCGAAGCGCGCGCCTGCCCACATCCCGGCCGCGACCAATCGCATAAGCCGCCCCCCGCTCCTCCCCCCCCCCCCCGCGGCCACGAGACCCAGCCTCTCTCTTTCTCCCGAGTACTGTACTGTAGTGAGGCGTCGGTGGGCGGGGCTACATAGCCGCCGGAGGCCTCGTGAGTGGCCGGCTCGCCTGCCAATAGCGCGCCGTAGTCCCGCCTTGCGAGCTTGATAAAGGAAGCCCTTCACTTCCTGATCCGCTTCCTGATTGGTTTATCCGGACGCGTAGGGACGCTTTTAAGGGACCCCCTCAGCGCCTCCAGCGTTCCGTTCCGAGGCGAGCGAAGCGGGCCGGCGCCATTAGCGACACCGCCATGACGTTCAAGCGGGCCCGCGACCGGCTCTACAGCACCCGCTGCTGCGGCTGCTGCCATGTCCGCACCGGCACTATCATCCTGGGCACTTGGTACATGGTAAGGAAGGTCTCGCTGTTAAGGGGAAAGGGCCGCTTTTGTCCGTTCGGAGGGGTTGTGAGGCGATGTTCCGGGTGATGGGGAGCCTTTATTGCGCGTGCGCGCAATCCCGCTGTACAACGTCCCTTTTTTCCTCGGGCGCTGACGTGCCCCGTGGAGCGGCCGCGCATGCGCGTTGCCCACCCGGAGTGTTTTTCAGAACTTTGCCAGCAAATACGTAAGACCTGGGAGAGCGGCCATCCCGGAAGGAGACTGGATTGGCCGCCTGCGGTTGGTCTTCCTTAGGCATGGCTGCCTGCGAAGGCTTAACTTCCTCGCTGCAGCATTGCAAAGGCTTTAGAAAGCAACCCTGCAGCTGCGCACTTGTTGTTGTGTGTTCCCAGTTTATCCGCCAAGTAGCTCAGGGTGACGTATTGTACGTAGCTCTCCTCCTTTTTATCCTGGTGTTAGCCCTAAGAGACCGTGGCTGGCCAAAGGCCACCCCAGTGAGCTTCATTGCTGAGTGAGGATTTGAACTCTGGTCTCCCAGATCCTAAGGGACGCGGGTGGTGCTGTGGGTTAAACCACAGAGCCTAGGACTTGCCGATCAGAAGGTTGGCTGTTCAAATCCCCGCGACGGGGTGAGCTCCCGTTGCTCAGCCCCTGATCCTGCCAACCTGACAGTTCGAAAACACGTTAAAGTGCAAGTAGATAAATAGGTACTGCTCCGGCGGGAAGGTAAACAGTGTTTCCGTGCGCTGCTCTGGTTCGCCAGGAGTGGCTTAGTCATGCTGGCCACATGACCCGGAAGCTGTAGGCCGGCTCCCTCGGCCAATAAAGCGAGATGAGCACCGCAACCCCAGAGTTGGTCACGACTTGACCTAATGGTTAAGGGTCCCTTTACCTTTACCTCCCAGATCCTAATCCAAGGTGAGAGCCAGTGTGGTGTGCAATGGTTAAGAGTGTTGAACCATGACATGGGAGACCAGGATTTGAATCCCTGCTCAGCCAGGAAGCTCACTGGCTAACCTTTGGCCAGTTACCATCTCTTTCAACCGATCACCGGGTTTAGTGAGGATGAAATGGGGAGAAGGAGAACCGCGTACACCACCTTGAGCTCCTCGGAAGAGAAAGGTGGTATATAAATGTATTAAATAAATAATCCGACACCCTCTCACCTGTGAAATCTTTACACTCCTGGAGGTAGTGTCGGAAAGAGACCTCCCAAGGTTTGTGTGTGAGAATTGGTTTGTGTTTCTCCTTAGGATTCTTCCCTGCTACATGCCCCTTTTGCCAATTGCACAAAGTAGAGTGGGTTGTGAGTGCTAAACATTCGTTCTTACTCCCTTCCCTTTCCATACTGACTACTCAGTCTGTTTCTGGTCCTATAGTTTCTGCAGTGATGGACAGGAGAGGAGAAACACTAAAAAAAATAAGTTTCTATACTGCTTAATTACTATTTCCTCTTGAGAACTATTTTTCATAAAATTCAGTCATCTTCTAGTTCTAAAATTACCACTCTTCCATAGAGAATTCTGGGAGTTGCAGTTTTTGATGACAGTGGCGAGAATTCTTAAGGTTCATAGTACACCTTCCCCTAAAATATAGATCCCATGGGCAGAATGAATTAACTACTAGTTTATTTTGTCTGTTGTTGTAGTTTCCAGACTCCAAACAACAGCTGGGTTTATGCTTTATTTTCAGATGCTAGTGGATATATTATAAGAGGATGTTACTGAAAGAGTTAATAAAACCAGACAATTGGAACTTTCATGCTATGGAGAAAATGCTGACTGAGATAGCATTGTGGCTTTGAAACAGCAAATTGCAAGGATGTAGTTGTGAGCGCAATTTAAATTGAAATAGAAATTAATTCACTGCTTCTTGTGAAACTTGCTACAAAGTTCATAATATATGTAACATTAGTTTCCACTTCTATAAGGAAGTGGGGAAGTCACTTAGCAGCAAGTGTTTTTTGTAGGTCAAACTCTTGCGCTACATGTTAGCATGGAGGCGGTTGGTGTGTGACTTCCGTGAGTTTTCAACACCACTTTGTATCACTTGCTTGTCTTCACAAGATTTTCTATTTTTGATGTTTTCAGCTGCTGGTACTCAGGGAAGTGTTGGCATGCAGTCAGTTGTCCTTTCCATGGTGAGGGTGACCAGTCACCCTTACGATGCTGTTTGTGTTGTCTCTTCCTTTCAGCAGGAAGAGATTGCATCTTTGTACTAGGTGGGAGGGAATATTGGGTCAATAGGACACTTCCCACACAGCAATAGTTACAGAAGGCGTTTCCGGCATAGCATCTCATTAGCTAGGGTTCATAAATGTGCTTAACACTGGAGAGTCACTTTTTAAATCTTTCTATTCCTTGCCCCTCCCTTGAGCCTGGCATGGGTAGGATTTTTTAAAGAAGCAGAAAATAGTCATATTGCTGCTTTCTGAGGCTTTACAGCAGGGGCAAACCCCTACCCCCTCCCCTTATGCTGTAGTGTAGGTGCTTTCAGAACCTGCTACTTGATTATACAGTGTGTTTCTTTTGACAAGACCCATCTTGAAGAGAGTACACCCTTGTCAAGCTCTCAGACAACAAAAAAGTGGAAAAAAATGTTAATTTGGGGACACCAGTGCAGATCAGGCTAATTCCTGGCCAATGCACCAACACTAATTAGATCTTTCAGTCAGAGTTTGAATTTGCAACCCCCTTAAGTGAGGAATAAAGCCATAGGCTCAGGATTGTAACTGAAATGAAAAATTTGGATTATGGATATACAGTGCTATGAAATTTTCAAACAATGAAACTTCTTAAAGGAACGTAATATAATAGAAAATAATAAAAGCTAGCTAGGGATGATGGGAACTGTAGTCCAACAACAGCTGAGGACCCAAGTTTTATAAACACTGGAGTAAGTAATATTGTTAAAATAGTCTCCTCCCAACTTCCCCCAGCCCATCTAGTTGTGAAAGTTGTTAGCTCCCTAACATCTTTGCATTTTAGAATAAAGTTTATAGTTACCAATCCAAGGCAGTAGGCCAAGATAATGGGACCTTTACTTGGGTATAAAAGCACATGAAGCAGAGATGGATAGATAATAGATAACAGAAATAATGGGGGGGGGGGAGATGATTCTGAAATCTGGTGCAGCATTTTCAAGCAGCTTGCACAGAAATGACAGTTGCACATTTCATCCATTTTGACCAACCATGGCTGCTGCATTGTAGGTTTGAAGTTTGCTGTAGTTGTTCTGGCATAGTAGGGTTCAGATTAACAAGGATTAGCTGACGTTTGGCCTTCAGGTGTTACTGGGGTACAATATTTATCTTTGGTCATGCTGGCTAGAGCTAATGGTAGTTGGAGTTCTATGACATCTGGAGCACCACAGCTCAGCCACCTCTGCCATAGGCTGTAAAAGTTAAGCCTATGCACACAAAACTATGCACTGTTGAAATCAATAGAAATTTGGGACATGAATGTTGGCATTGTCTTGAGACAGGTGGATGGCAACATAGCACTAACAAAGCTTGTGTGATAGAGTTACAGTTCTGTTGTGTGTTCTTCTGTGGAAGGAGATGTC